>NC_092162.1:61087137-61397137 GCF_045791955.1 Oncorhynchus clarkii lewisi
AAAATGTCTTGATAAACTTGGGAATTCATTTTTCCGTCAATGATAACAAGCTGTCCAGGCCCTGAGGCAGCAAAGCAGCCTCAAACCATGATGCTCCCTCCACCATACTTTACAGTTGGGATGAGGTTTTGATGTTGGTGTGCTGTGCCTTTTTCTCTCCACACATAGCGTTGTGTTCCTTCCAAACAACTCAACCGTAGTTTCATCTGTCAACAGAATATTTTGCCAGTAGCGCTGTGGAACATCCAGGTGTTCTTTTGCGAACTTCAGATGTGCAGCAATGTTTTTTTTTGACAGCAGTGGCTTCTTCCGTGGTGTCCTCCCATGAACACCATTCTTGTTTAGTGTTTTACATATTGTAGACTCGTCAACAAAGATGTTAGCATCTTCCAGAGAGTTCTGTAAGTATTTAGCTGACAATCTAGGATTCTTCTAACTTCATAGAGCATTCTACACTGTGCTCTTGCAGTCATCTTTGCAGGATGGCCACTCCTATGGAGCCTAGCAACAGCACTGAAATTTCTCCATTTATAGACAATTTGTCTTTCAATGTATCTTTTAGAGATACTTTTGTAACCCTTTCCAGCATTATGCAAGGCAACAATTCTTAATCTTAGGTCTTCTGATGCATGGTTTGTTTGAGGCATGGTTCACATTGGGCAATGCATATTGTGAATAGCAAACTTCAATTTTGTGAGGGTTTTTTCTGGGGCAGTGCAGCTCTAACCAAAATCTCCAATCTCGTCTCATTGATTGGACTCCAGGTTAGTTGACTCCTGACTCCAGCTTTTGGAGAAGTCATTAGCCTAGGGGTTCACATACTTTTTCCAACCTACACTGTGAATGTTTAAATGATGCATTCAATAAAACAAGAAAAACACAATAATGTGTGTGTTATTAGTTTAAAGACACTGTGTTTGTTTATTGTTGTGACTTAGATGAAGATCAAATCAAACTGTATGTCAAATTTATGCAGAAATCCAGGTAATTCCAAAGGGTTCGTATACTTTTTATTGCCACTGTAGCCTGTCTTCTCTTGAGAGCCAGGTCTGCCTATGGCGGCCTTTATCAATAGCAAGGCTATGCTCACTGAGTCTGTACATAGTCGAAGCTTTCCTTAAATTTGGGTCAGTCACAGTGGTCAGGTATTCTGCCACTGTGTACTCTCTGTTTAGGGCCAAATAGCATTCTAGTTTGCTCTGTTTTTTAAATTCTTCAATTTGTCAATTAATTATCTTTTTGTTTTCTCATGATTTGGTTCGGTTTAATTGTGTTGCTATCCTGGGGCTCTGTGGGGTATGTTTGTGTTTGTGAACAGAGCCCCAGGACTAGCTTGCTTAGAGGACTCTTCTCCAGGTTCATCTCTCTGTAGGTGATGGCTTTGTTATGGAAGGTTTGGGAATCACTTCCTTTTAGGTGGTTGTAGAATTTAACGTCTCTTTTCTGGATTTTAATCATTAGCGGGTATCGGCCTAATTCTGCTCTGCATGCATTATTTGGTGTTTTACGTTGTACACAGAGAATATGTTAGCAGAATTCTGCATGCAGAATCTCAATATGGTGGTTGGTGAGCGGACCTTCCTGGTTAAACCTTCATTTAACCAGGAAGGGCTCATTGATATTTAAAATCTCTTTTTCAAGAGCGTCCTGGCCAAGATAGGCAGCACCAAGTCATTACAAAAATAACAGACAAACAACATGAAAAACTACAAGTAATCTAATAAAAACCATAGAATTCACAAGAGTATAACAAAATCATAAAACAGCAAGTTAAAAACATTGACAGGTCAGGGAATCAGTCTCAAGATCATTCATCAGTGATTTAAAAATATCAATCAGGACAGGTTCTTCCAGTTTAAAAGTATTTTGTAAGGCGTTCCAAGACGATGGCGCAGAGTACATAAAAGCCCTTTTACCAAATTCAGTTCGGACATTTGGAACAGTTAGCAGGATAAAGTCCAGCAAACGAAGAGAGTACCCACCACATTTCTGAACAAAAATGCCCAAATAAAAAGGTAGTAAACCCAAAATGGCTTTGTAAATAAAAGTATACCAGTGTCTGATCCTACGAGTGACTAGAGAAGGCCAGCCAACCCTGGTATACAAAGTGCAGTGGTGCATAAGGGTTTTGCAGTTTAAAATAAATCTCAAAGTGCCATGGTAAAGGGTGTCAATTGATCTCAAACACTGAGCGGAAGCATTCATATATAAAATATCCCCATAGTCTAGTAAAGGCATAAATGTAGCTGATACTAGCCTCCTTCTGGCTTCAAAAGAAAAACAGGCCTTATTCCTAAAATAAAATCCCAGTTTCAGATTCAATTTTTTTGTAAGTTGTTGAATATGCAATTTAAAAGAGAGGCCGTCATCAATTAAAATTCCAAGATATTTATATGAGGTTACAACCTCAATTTCCTTGCCCTGACAGGTAGTAATAGGTGAAGGGTTCAGATGTCTATTTCTTGCATTAGAAAACACCATTAGTTTAGTTTAGTCAGTATTGAGGATACGCTTCAATTGACACAAGGTATGTTGAACAGTATAAAAAGCAGTTTGCAAGTTCTGGAAAGCTTTTGTAAGAGACGAGGCACAACAGTAAATAACAGTATCATCAGCATAAAAATTAAGTTGTGCATTTTGGACATTTGTCTAAATCATTTATATAAATAGTGAATAAGAGGGGACAAAGTAGAGAGCCTTGGGGCACACCACTAAAGACAGACAATTTAACAGACAAAAGCCCATCAAATTGAGTGCACTGTGTTCTATCAGACAGATAGTTCTGAAAGACCTACACTCGACAATCTCTGCCTTAGTATAGCATGATCAACTGTATCAAAAGCCTTAGAGAGATCAATAAAAAGTTAGACACAGTGCTGTTTTCTGTCAAGGGCTTCAGTGATATCATTTAAAACCTTCATGGCTGCTGTAATTGTGCTATGCTTCTTCCTAAAGCCCGATTGGAACATTGATAAAAAAATTTATCTGTTCACTCACAAGGGTTTCAAGTATTTTCACCAGGGTTGACAGCTTTGAGATTGGCCTATAACTATTTAAAAGAGTTGGATCTCCCCCTTTTAAAAGTGGTAGGACAAAAGCTGATTTCCAGATTTTCGGAATTTCATTACATTTCAGGGTTAGCTTGAACAGATATGTAAGTAGTTCAGCTATGAAATCAGCTGCCAGATTTAAAAAGCAGGGATCCAAAAGATCAGGACCTGCAGGCTTTCTCTGATCTAAGAATTTCAGGGCTTTATGTACCTCCTGCACTGAGAATGGCAAAAAGCTACAAGTTTGACCAGCTCTCACTGGTTCATCCACACAGGGTTGTACAGAGAAAGAGGACACTGAATCAAACAGCCTACCAGATGATACAGTGTGCTCATTGAAACAATTCAGCATTTCAGTTTTGTCATATACAGCAACAAGAGTTGCAAAACACATTCTATAACTGATTCAAGTATTTTTAGCCAGAACCTAATTGGAATGCCGAATTTTATGTTTCTTTTGATGGCAATTGAATGCACTTCTTGCCTTGTCGATCTCTCTCTCTCTCTCGCTCTCTCTCTCTCTCTGTATCTCTCTGTATATGTTTCTCTTTCTGTCTCTGTATCTCTCTCTCTGTCTCTCTCTCTGTCTCCGTATCTCTGTTTCTCTGTCTGTCTGTCTGTCTGTCTGTCTGTCTGTCTGTCTGTCTGTCTGTCTGTCTGTCTGTCTGTCTGTCTCTCTCTGTATCTCTCTTTCTCTCTCTGTCTGTCTGTCTGTCTGTCTGTCTGTCTGTCTGTCTGTCTGTCTGTCTGTCTGTCTGTCTCTGTCTGTCTGTCGGTCTGTCTGTCTCTGTATCTCTCCCTCTCTGTCTCTCTCTCTCTTTCTCTCTGTAACGATTGTCGTTGGGAGAAGGAGAGGAGGACCAAAGTGCAGCGTGGTACGTACCCATAATACTTTTAATGAAGGGAACAAAAACATCAAAATGACAAAGGAACAGTTCTGACAGGTGCAACAAACATTAACCAGAAAATAACTACCCACCACTCAAAATGGGAAAACAGGCTACCTAAGTATGGCTCTCAATCAGAGGCATCCTCTGATTGAGAACCATACCAGGCCAAACACATAGAAAAAGAAAACCTAGACCTACAACATAGAATACCCACCCACATCACACCCTGACCAAACTAAAAATAGAAACATACAAAGCAATCTACGGTCAGGACGTGACACTCTCTATCTATCTATATCATTCTTTATCTTTTCTTCTCTCAAGGCAGTTTTGCTGCATTCAGAGGAAATGTTGCCAACTGTTACACGGCATTAGCAACACATCAAATCAAATCAAATGTTATTTGTCACATGCGCTGAATACAATGACTGTAGACTTTACCGTGAAATGCTTGCTTACGAGCCCTTCCCAATGATGCAGAGTTAAAAACAAATAATAAAAATAAAAATTTTAACACAAGAGGAATAAAACACAAGAATGGAGCTATATACAGGGAGTACCAGTAACAGATCAATGTGGAGCTATATACAGGGAGTACCAGTACCAGATCAATGTGGAGCTATATACAGGGAGCACCAGTAACAGATCAATGTGGAGCTATATACAGGGAGTACCAGTAACAGATCAATGTGGAGCTATATACAGGGAGTACCAGTACCAGATCAATGTGGAGCTATATACAGGGAGTACCAGTAACAGATCAATGTGGAGCTATATACAGGGAGTACCAGTACCAGATCAATGTGGAGCTATATACAGGGAGCACCAGTAACAGATCAATGTGGAGCTATATACAGGGAGTACCAGTACCAGATCTATGTGGAGCTATATACAGGGAGTACCAGTACCAGATCAATGTGGAGCTATATACAGGGAGTACTAGTACCAGATCAATGTGGAGCTATATACAGGGAGTACCAGTACCAGATCAATGTGGAGCTATATACAGGGAGTACTAGTACCAGATCAATGTGGAGCTA
Organism: Oncorhynchus clarkii lewisi; assembly: GCF_045791955.1. Taxonomy (NCBI): domain Eukaryota; kingdom Metazoa; phylum Chordata; class Actinopteri; order Salmoniformes; family Salmonidae; genus Oncorhynchus; species Oncorhynchus clarkii. The sequence continues at coordinate 61,092,118 of NC_092162.1, forward strand.
TATACAGGGAGTACTAGTACCAGATCAATGTGGAGCTATATACAGGGAGTACCAGTAACAGATCAATGTGGAGCTATATACAGGGAGTACCAGTACCAGATCAATGTGGAGCTATATACAGGGAGCACCAGTAACAGATCAATGTGGAGCTATATACAGGGAGTACCAGTACCAGATCTATGTGGAGCTATATACAGGGAGTACCAGTACCAGATCAATGTGGAGCTATATACAGGGAGTACTAGTACCAGATCAATGTGGAGCTATATACAGGGAGTACCAGTACCAGATCAATGTGGAGCTATATACAGGGAGCACCAGTACCAGATCAATGAGGAGCTATATACAGGGAGCACCAGTACCAGATCAATGTGGAGCTATATACAGGGAGTACCAGTAACAGATCAATGTGGAGCTATATACAGGGAGTACCAGTACCAGATCAATGTGGAGCTATATACAGGGAGTACCAGTACCAGATCAATGTGGAGCTATATACAGGGAGCACCAGTACCAGATCAATGAGGAGCTATATACAGGGAGCACCAGTACCAGATCAATGTGGAGCTATATACAGGGAGTACGAGTACCAGATCAATGTGGAGCTATATACAGGGAGTACCAGTACCAGATCAATGTGGAGCTATATACAGGGAGTACCAGTAACAGATCAATGTGGAGCTATATACAGGGAGCACCAGTAACAGATCAATGTGGAGCTATATACAGGGAGTACCAGTAACAGATCAATGTGGAGCTATATACAGGGAGTACCAGTACCAGATCAATGTGGAGCTATATACAGGGAGCACCAGTAACAGATCAATGTGGAGCTATATACAGGGAGCACCAGTACCAGATCAATGTGGAGCTATATACAGGGAGCACCAGTACCAGATCAATGTGGAGCTATATACAGGGAGCACCAGTAACAGATCAATGTGGAGCTATATACAGGGAGTACCAGTAACAGATCAATGTGGAGCTATATACAGGGAGTACCAGTACCAGATCAATGTGGAGCTATATACAGGGAGTACCAGTACCAAATCAATGTGGAGCTATATACAGGGAGCACCAGTACCAGATCAATGTGGAGCTATATACAGGGAGTACCAGTACCAGGTCAATGTGGAGCTATATACAGGGAGTACCAGTACCAGATCAATGTGGAGCTATATACAGGGAGTACCAGTACCAGATCAATGTGGAGCTATATACAGGGAGTACCAGTACCAGATCAATGTGGAGCTATATACAGGGAGTACCAGTACCAGATCAATGTGGAGCTATATACAGGGAGTACCAGTAACAGATCAATGTGGAGCTATATACAGGGAGCACCAGTAACAGATCAATGTGGAGCTATATACAGGGAGTACCAGTACCAGATCAATGTGGAGCTATGTACAGGGAGTACCAGTACCAGATCAATGTGGAGCTATATACAGGGAGCACCAGTACCAGATCAATGTGGAGCTATATACAGGGAGTACCAGTACCAGATCAATGTGGAGCTATATACAGGGAGTACCAGTACCAGATCTATGTGGAGCTATATACAGGGAGTACCAGTACCAGATCAATGTGGAGCTATATACAGGGAGCACCAGTACCAGGTCAATGTGGAGCTATATACAGGGAGTACCAGTACCAGATCAATGTGGAGCTATATACAGGGAGTACCAGTACCAGATCAATGTGGAGCTATATACAGGGAGTACGAGTACCAAATCAATGTGGAGCTATATACAGGGAGTACCAGTACCAGATCTATGTGGAGCTATATACAGGGAGTACCAGTGCCAGATCAATGTGGAGCTATATACAGGGAGTACCAGTACCAGATCAATGTGGAGCTATATACAGGGAGTACCAGTACCAGATCAATGTGGAGCTATATACAGGGAGTACCAGTACCAGATCAATGTGGAGCTATATACAGGGAGTACCAGTACCAGATCTATGTGGAGCTATATACAGGGAGTACCAGTACCAGATCAATGTGGAGCTATATACAGGGAGTACCAGTACCAGATCTATGTGGAGGTATATACAGGAGTACCAGTACCAGATCAATGTGGAGCTATATACAGGGAGTACCAGTACCATATCAATGTGCAGCTATATACAGGGAGTACCAGTACCAGATCAATGTGGAGCTATATACAGGGAGTACCAGTACCAGATCAATGTGGAGCTATATACAGGGAGTACCAGTACCAGATCTATGTGGAGGTATATACAGGGAGTACCAGTACCAGATCTATGTGCAGAGGTACTATTATATTTTACCTTTATTTACCAAAGTATTTGAGCTAGATATTGTAATATCCAGTTGTTTAGATTGATTCTGTTTATTAGAACTGAGGTCAGGCGTTTGTATACTTAAATTTAACTTTACTCAGAAGTATGCTGGCATTACATAGTTCACATGGCATACCCTTCCTGCTGTCTGGCTACTGTAAAACATGGAACTGGAATCCCACACTAGCAATACACGGACTGAATTATGGCATAATGTTCACTCTATTACAGATATGTACATAAAGGCAGGGTAAAGTGAATAGTCATCTGTATATATAATAATAGGAGTAAAAAACTAAAAGAAACAGTATAGAAGCAACATATGTGTGTTTATGTATGTATGTGTGTGTGTGTGTGTGTGTGTGTGTGTGTGTGTGTGTGTGTGTGTGTGTGTGTGTGTGTGTGTGTGTGTGTGTGTGTGTGTGTGTGTGTGTGTGTGTGCACGTGAGTGTATGTGGGCGCGTGTCGGTTTGTGGGCGCGTGTCTGTGTGAAAAAAGGGTTCCAAAAGGGTTCTTCGGTTGTCCCATTGGAGAACTCTTTTTGGTTACAGGTAGAACCATTTTTATTTTAGGTAGAACTCTTTTGGGTTCCGTGTAGAACCCTCAGTGGAAAGGGTTTTTACATAGAACTCAAAGGGTTTTACCTGGAACCAAAAAGGGTTCTTCAAAAGGTTCTACATTGGTGACAGCTGAAGAACCGTTTAAGAATGTAGTGTATGTGAATGTGTGTGGGTTTTGCATGAGAGTATCAGTGTAGTGTACGTGAGTGAGTGTGTATATGGTGTGCATACATAGTCTTGTGTGTATAGAGTTAGTGCAAGATAGTCTGGGGAACCATTGAATTAATTAACTATTTTGCGGTCTTATGACTATGGCTTGGGGATGAAGCTGAGCCTGTTTGTCCGAGAGCCAATGCTCTGGTACCGTTTACCGGATGGTAGCAGAGTGAACAGTCTATGGCTTGGTCGGCTGGAGACTTTGGCAATTTTTTGGGCCTTCCTCTGACACTAACTGATATAGAGGTCCTGGATGGCAGGGAGCTTGGCCCCAGTGATGTACTGGTCTGTCCGCACTACCCTCTGTTTGCATTTTGCCATACCAAGCGGTGATGCAGCCAGCCAAGATGCTTTCGACGGTCCAGCTGTAGAACTTTTTGAGGATCCAAGGGCCAATGTCAAATCTTTTCAGCCTCCTGAGGGGGAAGAGGCTCTGTCGTGCCCACTTCACGACTGTGAGGGTGTGTGTGGACGATGTTAAGCCCTTAGTGATGTAGACGCCAAGGAACTTGAAATTCTCGACCCGCTCAACTACAGCCTTGTCAATGTGTATGGGGGCGTGCTCTCCCCTCTTTCTCCTGTAGTCCATGATCAACTCCTTGATCTTACTGAAGTTGAGAGAGAGGTTGTTGTCCTGGCGCCACACTGGTAAGTCTCTGACCTCCTCCCTTTGTTTTTATATTGCCTCTACTCACTGTTTATTATCTATGCAAAGTCACTTTACAAATGACCTCGACTAACCGGTGACCTCGCGCATTGACCCGGTACCGGTACCCCCTGTATACAGCCTCCACATTGACTCGGTACCGGTACCCCCTGTATATAGACTCCACATTGACTCGGTACCGGTACCCCCTGTATATAGACTCCACATTGACTCTGTACCGGTACCCCCTGCATATAGACTCCACATTGACTCTGTACCGGTACCCCCTGTATATTGCCTCCACATTGACTCGGTACCGGTACCCCCTGTATATAGAATCCACATTGACTCTGTACCGGTACCCCCTGTATATTGACTCCACATTGACTCGGTACCGGTACCCCCTGTATATAGAATCCACATTGACTCAGTACCGGTACCCCCTGTATATTGACTCCACATTGACTCGGTACCGGTACCCCCTGTATATTGACTCCACATTGACTCGGTACCGGTACCCCTGTATATTGACTCCACATTGACTCGGTACCGGTACCCCCTGTATATTGACTCCACATTGACTCGGTACCGGTACCCCTGTATATTGACTCCACATTGACTCGGTACCGGTACCCCCTGTATATAGCCTCGTTATTTCTGATTGATTAGATCTTTTTTTTTTAAACTTTATTTGGTATATATTTTATTAACTCTATTTCTTGATCTGCGTTGTTGGTTAAGGACTTGTAAGTAAGCCGTGTAATTTCACCGTACAAGTTGTAATCGGCGCATGTGACAAATAACATTTGATTTGATTTTATTAGACTTGAAGGCTCTCTCATCGCTGTGGTGATCAGGCCGAACACCGTTGTGTCGTCAGCAAACTTGATGACGGTGTTGGTTTCCTGCGTGGCCACGCAGTCGTGGGTGAAAAGGGAGAACAGTCAGGGACGAACCCCTTTGGGGCCCCCATGTTGATGGTCAGCAAGCAGGTGTTGTTGCTTACCTTCACCACATGGGGTCGGCCCGGCCAGGAAGTCGCAGAGGGAGGTGTTCAGTCCCAGGGTCCCCAGCTTGGTGATGAGCTTGGAGGAGACTATTATGTTGAACGCTGAGCTGTAGTCTATGAACAGAATTCTCACATAGTTATCTGCCCTCCTGTCCAGGTGGGAGAGGGCAGTGTGGAGTGCAATTGAGATTACAGCATCTTTGGATCTGTTGGGATGGTTTGTGAATTAGAGTGGGTCCAGAATGTCTGGGATGATGGTCTTGATGTGTGTCATGACCAGCCTTTCACTTAATAATTACAGATGTGAATGTTACAAGGCAATAGTCATTTAGGCAGGTTGCCTAGAGTTCTTGGGAAACAGGACAATGGTGGTCAGCTTGAAACATGTTGGGATTACAGACTGGGACAAGGAGAGATTGAAGATGGTGACTGTGTGATCACTGAGATCACACAGTCATCTGGAACAAAGAGGCTTTCACGCAAGACTCAGTGTTGTATTCCTCGAAGCAAGCATAAAAGGCATTTAGTTTGTTTGGAAGTTATGCATCACTGGGCATTTTATGGCTAGGTTTCCCTCCGTAATACATTGTCGTCTGCAAGCCCTGCCACATGCGACGAGCGTCAGAGCCGGTGTAATAGGTTTCCACCTTTCTCCTACACTGAGTGTACAAAACATTAGGAACACCTGCTCTTTCCATGACATAAACTGACCAGGTGAATCCAGATGAACTCTATGATCCCTTATTGATGTCACTTGTTAAATCCACTTCAATCGGTGTAGATGAAGGGGAGGAGACAGGTTAAAGAAGGATTTTTAAGCCTTGAGACAATTGAGACATGGATTGTGTATGTGTGCCATTCAGAGGGTGAATGGGCAAGACAAAAGATTGAAGTGCCTTTGAACGGGGTATGGTAGTAGGTGCCAGGCACAGCGGTTTGTGTCAAGAACTGCACCGCTAGTGGTTTTCCACGCTCAACAGTTTCCTGTGTGTAGCAAGAAGGGTTCACCACCCAAACATTGATGTCAACATGAGCCAGCATCCCTTTTGAACACTTTGGACACCTTGAAGAGTCCGTGCCCCAGCAAATTGAGGCTGTTCTGAGGGCAAAAGAGGGTGCAACTCAATATTAGGAAGGTGTTCCTAACGTTTTGTCCACTCAGTGTATATTGTCATTTTGCATGTTTGATGTCTTGTCGGAGGTCGTACGGGCTTTCTTTCGTCCATGTCACTGTCCTGTTCCTTGTAAGCGGTAGCTTTACCATTTAGCCCAGTGTGAATATTGCCTGTAATCCATCAAAGGGAGACAACATCCATTAACTCTGCTGGCTACCAGGACCACCGCCATGCTAGCTAGACTCTCTGTGTGTGTGTGAGACAGACATGGTGTTCTCGTTTTCTCCTCCATGCATGTTTGTGTCTGTGCGTGTCAGCTGAGAGATGTAGCTTGTTCACCACAAATATCCTGCAACACGAATAGAGAAAACAAGGTGTTGCAAGTTCCAAAAATACCTTTTATTGCGACTCACTGCTCATCCACTGATTTCATCTGGCATTGACCCATATCTGCATCTGCCAAGGCTGACCTCAAACAAAGGTGATTGAATGTATTCAGAACAGTAACCGGGGGATTAGATGTGGACATGGGTTTGGCACGCAGGGTTTTCTTGATCATTAACCTTAATCAGCATTACTGATGGGTGGTTTCCCTCTAATGACACGGACCTGGATCGCTGGATCACAGACAGACAGACAGACAGACAGACAGACAGACAGACAGACAGACAGACAGACAGACAGACAGACAGACAGACAGACAGACAGAGTACCAGTCAAAAGTTTGGACACACCTAGCCATTCAAGGGTTTTTCTTTATTTTGACTATTTTCTACATTGTAGAATAATAGTGAAGACATCAAAACTATGAAATAAGTTAAACATGTTCAGTTAGTGGCACAGCGGTCTAATGCACTGCATCTCAGTGCTAGAGGTGTACTACAGACACCCTGGTACAAATCCAGGCTGTATCACAATCGGCCATGATTGGGAGTCCCATAGGGCGGCGCACAATTGGCCCGGATTTGGCTGGTGTAGGCTGTCATTGTAAGTAAGAATTTGCTCTTAACTGACTTTTCTAGTTAAAACAAAATGAAACCAGGTCTGTGAAGATTTGCAGCTCTTTGGATCTATGAAATGGTTCTGGGCTGTTAAAGCCATACATCCTCTAATGCAGCTGACAGCACATTTTCATCACAGTGAAATAATGTCTGCCCTGGAGGCAAATTAAATGAAGAGAAATTAACATGCTGAGGCCTTGGCTGTAGATGGCTAAAGTTAAAGGTGATGGAATCAAATTGATGCATAGGCGGAGGTACTTCATCACAAGACAGACAGCACAGAAACTTCATATTAGGTTGTAATTACATTTATCGCAGTGAGCCCATCCTGTGATTGACAATGGACCGCCCAAGAAGGCTTTAGTGTCCATGTTAGACTGGTTTGATATATATTAGATAATGCATCGCTGTCAAAATGTATGCCAATTAATTTTAAAACACTTTTTAAAATGTGTCGGCCAATCAGCTGTGTTTTTAAATTGGTTCTCTCAAGAAATAGGACAGTGTCGACTTTCATTATGTCAATAATGGTGAAATGCAGACTCAAAATGACCTGGCTGTCAAACCAGGCTGAGGTAGCCTAATGAGCTTCTGTTGATGAGGGCTAGCAGATTCACTCAACTATATGCTGATCAAATACATGACCCGAAACCAATGCATATTTATTCCCTATAGTTACAGGTAGACTTAATAAACCATTTAGACTCCAAATTCCAGTTGCCATGTCTGGGATATGTGCAATGGGCCTAAAGTTGGCTATTCTCCTAGCCTGCACATTTTCCTGTAGTCTGCTGCACTCTGCTGGTAGAGCATGGCAGTAGTAGTTGTGGAGCGCCACAGGGGGCGCTGTTGCAGACCAATGCCATGATTGTAAAAGGAAGTGCGTATGTTATTATTTCCAAAAGTTCCAGTCTGCCGGAAGCTCATACGAAGAAGATTATTCCGGAAGTGAACCCGATCTTATTATACCTTAGTGAGTGAACCGCGTTGTCGGTATAACTAGCCACGATGGCTGGCAGAGATGGAAACTATAACAACAGAAATCAAAATGATGGTAGAGGCTCTAGGGGCGGTGGACAGAATTTCGGTCGAGGCTCCGGTGGCCGCGGGCAGAATGATGGTAGAGGCTTTGGGGGCGGCGGGCAGAATTCTGGTAGAGGCTCTGGAGGTGGCCGGGGTGGCGGGCGTAATGCCGAGCCCCCGCCAATGCCCATGTCCTCCCCGCTCATGGGCAAGAAGAAAAAGCCCTTCCTTGGGATGGCCGCGCCGCTAGGCTATGTGCCTGGACTCGGCAGAGGGTAAGCAGGCATGATGTTAGTTAGCTTAGCCACATAGCTAGCTACAGTAACTAAGCCACCTTTGACTGGAAAACAATCTTGAATTTTGCTGTCAATCCAAGTATTTGTACCTAAATCTTGCTAATAGTGTTAGGATGCAATACGTCTAAAATTCCTTATTTCTTGTTATTAAGTAACGTTAGTAACTACTTGTGTACCAATGCAATGTTTGGCTCGCTATCTACTTATGTAAACACTCCAGAACCAGACTGAAACAAAAACTAGAGGCTGTGGTCTCCAGGAGCAGGATTGAAGATAGCCAGCAGATCTGACCAGCTTGCTAACAACTGCACTAGAGTTAGACAGACTTCCTGTGTAGATTAAGACACCGCTGAGCCAACCCGAGATATGGCTCGGAATATGTATCTCGATACAGGGATGAGAAATGAGTTATACTCCGAATTGCCCCATTATCCCAATTTAACTGTTACAACAACTTAGTTTTTTAGCAGTCGTTTAATCTTCTTGGTGTAACAGTTGGGATAATGGGACAATTTGAAGAACACCACATTTCTCATCCCTGGATTGAGGTATGTTTTCCAAGCCATCTCTCGCGCCTGCTCTGCTGTGTAATAATCTACACAGGAAGCCTGTCTGACCCTAGTGCAGCTGTAAGCAAGCGGGTTGGATCTGCTGGCTAGATTGAAGAATAATGTTCTAGTCTGTTGTTGAATCTCTCCATCTAACTCCACCTCTTCTGTCTCCAGAGCCACAGGTTTCACCACCCGTTCTGATATCGGACCCGCTCGAGATGCCAACGACCCGGTGGATGACCGCCATGCTCCCCCGGGGCAGAGGACGGTGGGGGACAAGATGAAGAAGAACCAGGAAGACGACGAAGAGGATCTGAATGACACCAACTATGATGAGGTGCTTGTTTACACATGACACCCAAGAACAAGTTCAGGCAAAGCTCATCTCACAACATATTGTAACACCTACCTCTGTCCACTTTGTCTCAGTTTAACGGCTATGCTGGCAGTCTGTTCTCCAGTGGACCCTATGAGAAAGACGACGAGGAGGCAGATGCCATCTACGCAGCTCTGGACAAGAGGATGGACGAACGACGCAAGGAGAGGAGGTGAGGGAAGATAATTCCATGTGTTTATTAGTGTGGGTTACTGCTCCTGAGGGTGTGTGTGTGTGTGTGTGTTACTGCTCTGTTGTGTTAACCCAGTCTGTCCTGTGTGGTCCCCAGGGAGCTGAGGGAGAAGGATGAGATAGAGAAGTACCGTATGGAGCGCCCCAAGATCCAGCAGCAGTTCTCTGACCTCAAGGTTGGTCACTGTGTTCTCATGGCAACAGAGTCAAGTCTCCTGTACTGTCTCTGAGCAGTTCTACCTTTAAATCTGCCAAAGACACAATTTCCATCTCTTAATGGATAATGACACTGAAAGCAATATGTCTATTCTACTCTTCATTCTCTCTCCATTTCTCTGGCTCTTGGTCTCTGTGTGTAGAGGAAGCTGTCAGGAATGTCAGATGAGGAGTGGCTGAGTATCCCGGAGGTTGGCGATGCCAGGAACAAGCGCCAGAGGAACCCGCGCTATGAGAAACTCACCCCTGTACCAGACAGCTTCTTCTCCAAACACCTGACCACAGGAGACAAGCACACCACTGTGGACCCACTGCAGGGGGTTAGTAACGTTACATGCACAGAAGCAGACACACACTCAAGCATACTCACTAACTTCTACGGGTCATGCATTGCCATACTCTCATACTACACTCTCTGTTTTGTCACATGTTGCAGTTTCATTATGTGCCTGTAGGAGTCAACTTCTGCCACTGAAACATTCTCCAAATCCTACCTAGGGCTGTTGGGGTGACTGTATTACCGCTACACCGGCAGTCATGAGTCATGACCGCAGTAAAATTCCATGTGACTGTTGAGTCGCGGTAATCTCCTCTTATGCACTGGACATACTTCGAGAGTACTCAACTTGCTAACGATCATCTAGTCCTGATGGCCTGGGTCTCAGGGCTCTATTGTCCCTCCAACAGGTCCTAACGGCCTGATACTCATGGCTCTATTGTCTCTCCATCAGGTTCTAATGGCCTGGTACTCATGGCTCTATTGTCCCTCCATCAGGTCCTAATGGTCTGGTACTCATGGCTCTATTGTCCCTCCATCAGGTCCTAATGGCCTGGTACTTAGGGCTCTTGTCCCTCCATCAGGTCCTAATGGCCTGGTACTCATGGCTCTATTGTACCTCCATCAGGTCCTAATGGCCTGGTACTCAGGGCTCTTGTCCCTCCATCAGGCCCTAATGGCCTGGTAGTCATGGCTCTATTGTACCTCCATCAGGTCCTAATGGCCTGGTACTCAGGGCTCTTGTCCCTCCATCAGGTCCTAATGGCCTGGTACTCAGGCCTCTTGTCCCTCTAACCACTCTGACATCAATGTAAATGCTTTCTACGGTGATGATTAATTCAAAACACCCATACTATTAGAGCTTATGCATGGTCTTATGAGTCCAAGCCCCCCCCCCCAAAAAAAAACGACATTAAAATGATCGTGCCCTTATACAATACATATTATGCATGGGGAAAAAACATCAAACATAACTGATTTAAAATGTATTTGGTCTAGTCTGTGAGTGTGGACTGTATTATTATGCTTACTGGATGAACTGGTTACCTTATGGCCCAAAATGTCTATCCATGAGTCTGGGAGAGAACGTATAGCCCTAGTCGATGCTGCTGGTTCATTGATTGTGCAGGGCGACTTACAGTTGGCCTACAATTAGTGAATTTGTATTTGATTTTGATTAGCCTAGTAGCATTACCTTTAGCTATACAGCATATCTCACCACCATGCGTTTCCATCTCCTCTCTCCTTTATTCCTTTCTCAAGCGCGCAGACGGGCTGTCAACAGTTTAGTGAAATTTGTTTAGTTGTGAAAACATGTTACTATCGATGTTCCCGAACGGATTTCACTTGGTTTTCCAAATTAAGCACTGGGTAGCTGCAGGATCAAGGTTGAAGGGCCCGTGGCATACAGAGTTTGGGCGGAAAATCCCGTCGGGCAGCAAGAGCGTGCTCCTCAAACAGTGGTTGATGCGTGGAGTGAAATAAATGGAGTGAAAATGATGTTTATTTCTAAGCACATGCTCCGCTAACCCAAGTCGCCTACAAAACGGACTGGCGGGAAAGCATGCTGCCTCCATTCACACCAGTACATACAGATGACATGTCTTTTCTACTGTCCTTTTGATAATGGGACATTCTAAATCGAAGACATGATATTCATTTAGAATTGTCTGACGGGTGAAAATGTGATCACTTGATGAGAGAACAGCTGTGCAGCCTGAGGCAAGGAACAGAGCGCAAATCTTTTTTTTGCTACTTTCTCAAATCATCATTAGCCTATAGTCCCACCACGCAGCCCATATATTTTCTGATTTCTAAGACATTCTAAGGTTTGTATCATTCACAACTAAGGTTGACAAATAACTAAATCTAGCATATATGACCTGTTTCAAATGATCACTTTTACACTTACTATAAAATAATGGCACAGGATTTTTAAGGATATCTTGCCAGCTAAATGAACAAGCCTACAGCCTATGACATGGAGCATAGCCATATAACTAACATACAGCAAGCCAACTCATATTCTGTTCTTCTGAAATACATTTTCTTCATATCATGTTTCTTTAGACCGGACTAAAATAAATAATGGTTTATTGTGAGGGTGTATATTCAGGGTTGGGTAGGTTACTTTCTAAATGTAATCCGTAACATTTAGTAGTTGTCTAAAATTGTAATCTGTAAAGTGACTTTTGGATTACCCAAACTCAGTAATGTAATGTGATTACATTCTGTTACCTTGAGATTACTTTCCCCCTAAGAGACATTAGAAGAAGTCAAAAATGTATGTTACCAATTGAACGTCATCTATTGCAGGATAAATCAATGTTAAAGTTTACATAGCTGGCCATATATGGATGTTTAATTTTACTTTATGGGTTGGTTATGTAGTCTTCTTCTAACCTATCACTTCTTCTACATATAATAATACTATTAAATTATATCTTTACAGTAAAAACAAAAGTCTATCAGAATTCCATATTTCCAAGTCCTATTCTTGAAGATCAAGGGGTACAACATTTATTGGACTGACTGGCAGTATAGATTAGCCAAATTGTTTTACCTGCGCATGACCCCAAAACTAAGGACTTATTAGCCAGCCCTACTCTGTTGTTTATGATTTTGTTGTCATGGAGGACGGATTGGGCACATTGATTCAAGTTGAAAAATAAATCCTGTGCTCATGGAATGGCATGCTTTGAGCACTACTGAAAAGTGCTATTTACACGTGGGAAAGAAATGCCATATGCTGCATTTGTTATAGGCCTATTGTTTACCTTTTTGTTGGGGACACCGATATCTTGATAATATGCCACTGTTTAAAGGGCAAATCTTATGCTCGCTTCGAGACAAGCAACACTAAAGCATGCACGAGAGCACCAGCTGTTCTGGATGACTGTGTGATAACCGATGTGAACAAAACCTTTAAAGAGGTCAACATTCACAAAGCCGCTGGACCAGACGGATTAACAGGACGTGTACTCAAAGTATGCGCGGAAGTGAATGTAACCTGTCTAAATGATTACCGTCCAGTGGCACTCAAGTTGGTAGACATGAAGTGTTTTGAAACGCTGGTCGTGGCTCACATCAACAGCATCCTCCCGGACACCCTAGACCCACTTCAATTTCCATATCGCCCCAACAGATCCACAGATGACTCAATCGCACTCCACACTGCCCTTTCTCACCTGGACAATAGGAACACCTATGTGAGAATGCTGTTCATTGACTACAGCTCAGCGTTCAACACCATAGTGCCCACAATGCTCATCACTAAGCTAAGGACTCTGGGACTAAACACCACCCTCTGCAACTGGATCCTGGACTTCCTGGCGGGCTGCCCCCAGGTGGTAAGTGTAGGCAACAACACATCTGCCACGCTGATCCTTAACACTTTGGCCACTCAGGGGTGTATACTTAGTCCCCTCTTGTTTTCCCTGTTTACCCACGACTGTGTGGCCAAACATGACTCCAACACCATCATTAAGTTTGCTGATGACACAGCAGTGGTAGGCCTGATCACCGACAACGATGAGACGGCCTATAGGGAGGAGGTCAGAGAACCGGCAGTGTGGTGCCAGGACCACAATCTCTCTGTCAATGTGAGCAAGACAAAGGAGCTGATCGTGGACTACAGGAAAAGGCGGGCCGAACAGTAGGACCTGAGCCCTAGGACCATGCCTCAGGACTACCTGGCCTGATGACACCTTGCTGTCCCCAGTCTACCTGGTCGTGCTGCTGCTCCAGTTTCAACTGTTCTGCCTGCGGCTATGGAACCCTGATCTGTTCACCGGACGTGCTACCTGTCCCAGACCTGCTGTTTTCAACTCTCTAGAGACAGCGGGAGCGGTAGAGATACTCTTAATGATCGGCTATGAAAAGCCAACTGACATTTACTCCCGAGGTGCTGACTTGTTGCACCCTCGACAACTACTGTGATTATTATTATTTGACCCTGCAGGTAATTTATGAACATTTCCATGGCCTCCAACTACTCTTAAATGCTAGTAAAACTAAATGCATGCTTTTCAACCAGTCACTGCCTGCACCTGCCCGACTAGCTTCACAACTCTGGACGGTTGACTTAGAATATGTGGACAACTACAAATACCTAGGTGTCTGGTTAGACTGCAAACTCTCCTTCCAGACTCACATTAAGCATCTCCAATCCAAAATTAAATCTAGAATCGGCTTCCTATTTTGCAACAAAGCCTCTTTCACTCATGCTGCTAAACACCCTCGTAAAACTGATTATCCTGCCGATCCTTGACTTTGGCGATGTCATTTACAAAATAGCCTCCAACACTCTACTCAGCAAATTGGATGTAGTCTATCACAGTGTCATCCGTTTTGATGCCAAAGCCCCATATACTACCCACCACTGTGACTGGCCCTCGCTTCATATCTATCTCCAAACCCACTGGCTCCAGGTCATCTATAAGTCTTTGCTAGGTAAAGCCCCGCCTTCTCAGCTTACTCGTCACCATAGCAACACCCACCCGTAGCACTTGCTCCAGCAGGTTTATTTCACTGGTCATCCCCAAAGCCAACTCCTTTGGCCGCCTTTCCTTCCAGTTCTCTGCTGCCAATGACTGGAACGAATTGCAAAAATCGCTGGAGACTTATCTCCCTCACTAACTTTAAGTATCAGCTGTCAGAGCAGCTTACTGATCACTGCACCTGTAAATAGCCCATCTGTAAATAGCCCACCCAACTACCTCATCACCATATTGTTATTTTTTTTTGCTCTTTTGCACCCCAGTATCTCTACTTGCACATCTTTCACTCCAGTGTTAATGCTAAAATGTAATTATTTTGCCACTATGGCCATTTTATTGCCTTACGTCCCCAATCTTACTACATTTGCACACACTGTATATACATTTTTCTATTGTGTTATTGACTACGTTTGTTAATCCCATGTGTAACCATGTGTAATTTGTTAATCCCATGTGTTGTTGTTTATGACGCTCTGCTTACCTTGGCCAGGTCGCAGCTGTAAATGAGAACTTGTTCTCAACTGGCCTACCTGGTTAAATAAAGGTGAAAAAAAGATCTATGCCCTATGAAGATATCAATAATAGGTGATATCCGTATCGCCGTGTTTATTCAAGTTGTATAATCTTTGGATGCTGACAGCAGTCGCACCGTTGGAAGACAGCTTGGACTGTAGCCTACAAAAACCTATTCCTGCTCTTTTCCCATGATCCATAAAACACATTTGTTGTGTCATCATAGTGGTCTTTGACTTGTGGTCAGACTCGCTCAGGTGGAACAAATTTAAACTTGATCCTTTTTTCAATGCTGATTTGAATGTCATTGAGAAAACAGAAGTGTCAAAGATTTTTTTCCCCACAAACTTATTTTCAGAATTTAAAAGTAATCCTCAAAATAATCATCTGTTTTTTCTAAAGTATCTGTAATCTGATTACAATATTTATTTTGCTGGTAAAGTAACAGATTAGTTATCGTCTTTTGTAATTCCTTACTTGTAACCCAGTGTATATTAAATAGAATTATTAGACTATTTTACATGTAGAGGTTCCAAAGGCGCGCATGGAGGCCTGGAGATGCGAAACTTGTTTGTTAATTAAAGGTCAGTTACCTTGAGACCGGCAGTCTTCTGCATGACAATAACCAGCTGACAAAATGTCATGACTGCCACAGACCTAATCCTACCCATGCCAAAATGTATTTCTAGGCTGCTGGTTCTCATCCAGACTCTTATTTGTTGTGTTGGTTCCGTCTCCAGTTGAACCTCCCCGGTGGTCTGGAAAGCCCGTACCCTGGGGGGATGACCCCTGGCCTGATGACCCCTGGGACAGGAGAGCTGGACATGAGGAAAATCGGCCAGGCCAGGAACACACTGATGGACATGAGGCTCAGCCAGGTAATGCATCACTTTACCACTAGGCTACCTGGCGCCCCATAACTATGTACATAAAGTGCTGTAATTCCTAAACGGTTCACCCAATATGGATGAAAATACCCTGAAATGAAAGCTGACAGTCTGCACAAACCTCATATTCATTGTATCATTTCAAATCTAATGTGCTGGAGTACAGAGCCAAAACAACAACAAAAAATTGTCTGTCCCAATTAGTTTTTGAGCTCACTATATGTTATGGAAGAGACTGGACAGATGGTAAGCATGTGATCCCCAGTATAACTTCCTGTTTTGTATATCTGTGCTGATCTCCATCTCTCTCCTCTCAGGTGTCTGACTCTGTGAGTGGACAGACAGTGGTGGACCCTAAAGGTTATCTCACTGACCTAAACTCTATGATCCCCACACATGGAGGAGACATCAGGTGAGTGGCCCAGAGAATAAACTTCGCTACGAACACACATTTGTTGCTGATCTATATCTTTGTCTGTATTGTTGACTGTCTTCTTGTGAATGTGCAGTGACATTAAGAAGGCCCGTCTGCTGCTGAAGTCAGTGAGGGAGACAAACCCCCACCACCCCCCCGCCTGGATTGCTTCGGCCAGGCTAGAGGAGGTGACAGGGAAACTACAGGTGGCCCGGAACCTCATCATGAAGGGCACTGAGATGTGTCCCAAGGTAACGTACACAAACTGTAAAGTATCTTTTCAAAGTGCACTTCTTGCTTCCCATGATGCTTATCTTTGTATTTGTGTGCTAACTTTTTAGGTTTTAAATGAGGCATTCAATTTCTCCACCAGTGCTGGCCTGGTTAGATTTCCAGACGTAAAAAAATGGGCTGGCCTAATTACCCTGTATTAGATGATAGATAGGTCTAGTCTAGAGGTGCCTCTGGCTGTAATTTGCACATTACTGCAGACTAATGATAGTGCTCAAAAACTTCACCTCATTGGTGATAATGATTGATGGATGTGACTGCTAGTCTACAGACTGGTGACTCAGCCAAGGCAGTGGTGGCCCAGGCAATGTGTGTGAGATGAATGGGTGTGTTTTGTCCCCAGAGTGAGGATGTGTGGCTGGAGGCCGCCAGGCTGCAGCCAGGGGACACAGCCAAGGCAGTGGTGGCCCAGGCGGTGCGTCACCTCCCCGGGTCTGTCCGTATCTACATCAGAGCAGCCGAGCTGGAGACTGACGTCAGGGCCAAGAAACGCGTCCTCAGGAAGGGTGAGATGTTTGTGCCCTGTCAAAGCTACAATGGTACAAACCAGTTCTTGTTGAGACCTGTAAAAGCCTTGTTCACATTGACAGTTTGAAGTGACTCAATCAAGTTGTTTTGCATATCCAATTCGAATCTGTCATTTTTCTTGGAGTCTGAACAGCCAATGGTATTGGCATTGTTGTCACCTAACTTTTGAATGATAGGAAGTTATCTGTCTACACCACTTTGCCACACAAGTCATTACTATGATAACTAGTGTGGTATTGTCAGCAGATGACTTCTGCCTGAACACACACACACCCCATTTGTTCACTTGTAACCTGTTCTTTGGACAGTAGAGCCCGAGCGATTTATCGGTTCACCAATATTATTGGCCGATATTTCGTACCGTTGTTAAATCCATTGAAATGGACCAATATAAGATGCAAAGATAACGCTCGTCATAAAAGCCGATCTTGATAGAATTTGACTTTTTGTACATTTCGTTATTTGTCCCCCATGGCTATAAGCCTATTTTGCCTTGGCGTGCTACACTAAGACTGGACACGACCACCGGGCCAACGCATCCACACCAGTCAGAGAGGAGAGTGAACTAACTCTTCGTCTCACTGCTTCTACCGTGAGTGCTGAGTGGATAGACGCTTGCCAGCTCAATAAAATGCGCACAGGCCATTTACGTAAAGTGTCATGTCGTGACAAACAATGGATGCAATGCCCAAATGTAAAGTAAGTGCTGTGCTAAGAAGTTCAAAGTTGTGGTAATGTTATAGCTTTTTAGTAAAGCCAGTGAAATCTGTTGTGTTATTTTTGCTCTTTATTAAGGGTATTCCTCAAGCTCCACCATTCAAATGTTTTCAGAGACACCAAAAAACATGTCACTTGGTAGGGACTGGTCCTTATTCACATTTCGCCAATCGCCATTTCTGTGATAAGTGCAAGCTGTCCAGCTAACTAGCTGTGTGAGAGGACTTGAAAATGTCCTCTGAGGGATGATGCTATCAGGGATCCTTGGGATGTCCCTACGCTAAACCCCAACCACAGATGGAACAATGAGCAAGATATTTCACTGGATGTATAAATGTGAAGCATCCGGTAGGCGTTTCCACGCACTACCAAATATGGTGATGAGAGGGAACCCAGTGGCTGGCAGTAGGAGAAGATGGATTTTTGGCAACATTCTGCTAATTTTCTCATCGATTAAACATTTGATCTCAATACAGTTTTCTGTTTCCAAAACTAGAATCTGTTATGAAGAGAGTAGACTAAGTTTGTAGACTGCCAAAGTTTTAAAAAATTGCATTCTTTAGGAGTGCAAGGGCGAATTTAGTTATTGCACACTTCACCGGGTAGTGTTCCCTAACAGAAATATCCAAATACATGATACAATGCGGCAATACGACCTCGATTGGTCAGTTTAGCTGAGCGGCCAGCTCTAGGAAGAGTCTTGGTGGTTCCAAACTTCTTCCATTTAAGAATGATGGAGGCCACTGTGTTCTTAGGGACCTTCAATGCTGCAGAAATCTTTGGGTACCCTTCCCCAGATCTGTGCCTCGACACAATCCTGTCTCGGAGCTCTACGGTAAATTCCTTCCACCTCATGGCTCTGTTATGCACTGACGAGTGTGTGCCTTTCCAAATCATGTCCGATAAATTGAATTTACCACAGGTGGACTCCAGTCAAGTTGTAGAAACGTCTCAAGGATGATCAATGGAAACAGGATGCACCTGAGCTCAATTTTGAGTTTTGTAACAAAGGGTCTGAATACTTACGTAAATAAGGCATTTCTGTTTTTTAAATGTTTTATAAATTTGCTAAAAAATGTAAAACAAATCTGTGTTCACCTTGTCTTTATGGGGTATTGTGTGTAGATTGAGGAAACAGTTTTATGTAATATATTTTAGAATGAGGCTGTAACGTAACAAAGTGGAAAAGGTCAAGGGGTCTGAATACTTTCCAAATGCACTGTATATCAGTTATCGGTGAAGATTTCCACTCTAAAATTGGAATTGGATCCAAAAATCCCATATCGGCCTGGCTCTATTGGACAGTCAGTATTTAAATAGGAATAATCATTAAGGCCTGCAGTGTGAACAAGGCTTACGTGTCTGCTATTGAGACTATTGAGCTTGGACTAGTGATGAAAGGAAAGACTGAGAGAAGAGGGAAATAAAAAGTTCAACAGGCCATCACTCCATTTGAACCCAACCTTGAACCTTGTTTCCTATCCCAATTGACACTTCTAGCCATGACACACCCTCTATTTACACTCTGTCATGGTGGGAGCACTGCTCCATTACACACACAGTGCTGTTCCCAGCAGCATACTTCTTTGAGAGACTGGATGTTTTGCTTCCTTTGAAAGTCTTCAGCCCCTACATATCTGCCCCTGTGTATTTCACAATAGAAAGAAAATAAAAACCTTCTCTATTTATCCATCACAGTGTACCTAGAAGATTGGGGCAATGTGTTGATATTAAAATAATTGCCCTGATTACATTATGAAATGTTTTTTGCAGATATTTTTGTGTTTTAGGGTTGGACAATATCCAGATTTTCATATTGTCACGTCGTTGGGATTTACGTTATTACCATCTTCGTACACAAGGGGGCACTAAAAATGCAACAAAAAAACTATTGGTTGTCTATTACCAGAATGCTAACAAAATTAGCACAGGTAATGGCGTATAGTGGCTGCTAGCTAAATATGCTAAAGAGCACAAATGAAAATAAACTAATTGCGAAGACAGGCAATCCAGCTCATAAAGTTATTCAAATATAGGTTGTAGCTACTGAATGTAATTTAGTGAGTTTGGACATTTGTAAGTGAATGTTAATTAGAGAAAGCCGTTTTGACAGACTTGTCTGGAGGAAGAAGAGCTCTGGCTCTGGAGCAGCAGGTGTGGAGTCGCTCGGAGAAGCCTCAGGAGCCGACAACGGAGAGAAGAAAAAAAACACAAGGAAATGGAGATGGCAGCAGTGACATCTGTACAGATAATTCATCCAAAGTGCTTTGACTTCTCAATCACGGCAGAAAGCTAACATTATATGATGCCCCATCTCCTTATTAAGTCAGCCACTTCGCTAACTAGCAAGTGAAACCAAATACACACCTGGACTCTTTCTCCCGTTGTGCTATTAACAAAGAAACACGTGATTAGCTCAACCGTTCTGGGGAACTAAGGTGGTTCCTAATGTAAAATCGTGACAGACCAAATGAAGAACTCAATCTGCTTCATCTCCTAATGTTTTGCACACGTTCACTACAGGTATTTACCTAAGTAACTACAAAAATGACAGTTTGTTGAAAAAATGAAGGCTGTAACTTAACAGAAATCCCATGTGGGATCGCCGGATTTGAAAATGACGTGGGAAGAACATAATCTGTAGTTAGGTTTCCATCCAACTGGCAACAAATTTTCATGCGAATCTTTAAAAAATCTGCATTAAAGAAAATATGTATTTTCCCACCACCAAAACAGACATGTTGCAGATAAACGTCACGTTATGACAATCCACAAAATGAACTTTTTCACTTACGTTTTCATGTACCAAATAAAAATTGAATGTTCAATGTGTTCAATCTATCGCATTTTCAACTCTACTGATCGTTTTGTCACAAAAACTGTTGCGTTAAATGGCCTTTGTGCCTAGTCTGGTCATACTGTGGGCTTTCACCACCTCGTGAAGTTTCCTGGGTTGCAGTGGGAGGACCTAATGCACCATGTCATCCCATGACTCCCAATTTGACTTCCATACGCATAATTCATTTTACAGACAAAAAGATCCCACCATGTCGAACGAACAAACGATCAGTCTTTTATATAATTCGGCACGGGCCAAAAAAGTTTGGGAACCCCAGGTGTAACTCCTCTTTCTGTGTGTCCCACAGCGCTGGAGAATGTGTCTAAGTCAGTTCGTCTGTGGAAAACTGCTGTAGAACTGGAGGAGCCAGAGGATGCCAGGATCATGCTGAGCAGAGCTGTGGAGTGCTGTCCCACTAGCGTGGAGGTACACACATTGATATTGTGCAATGTTCTCATAAGGACCCAGTCTCATACAACTCTATCTTCTGCATTCTGACCCTGACTGCTCATCCCAAAATATCTACTTTTAATTTTTTTTACACCCCCTTCCCTCACCTTCCTGCTGCCTCTACCTGTGTAGTTGTGGCTGGCACTGGCACGGTTGGAGACCTATGAGAATGCCAGGCGTGTCCTGAACAAGGCCCGTGAGAACATCCCTACGGACCGACACATCTGGATCACCGCCGCCAAGCTGGAGGAGGCCAACGGGAATACGCAAATGGTGGAGAAGATAGTTGACAGAGCCATCACATCACTCGGGGCCAATGGGGTCGAGATCAACAGAGAACAGTGGATACAGGTGAGAGGGAGAAAGTGTGTGTGAGAGAGAGGTGAGAGTTTAGAGCAGGAAACACCACTGTGCTGCAAAGCACAAAGTGATGTGAGCCACTTCCAGCTCCTGTTATTTTCATGTGACCCACTGAATAAACAACAGTCTCCTGCATCCATGATCCAAAAGCCTTCCGCTTCACCCCAGCATTTGGAAAACGTGTGATGTTGAAAAGTCCCTTCACCCTTTACTCAAATCATGCCGGTGTTGCCCTTGACTCCTCTGTAAAAGGATACTATAGTCACTTCCTCTCTTCAGAGGTGCTGGCGTGCCAGAGTCATTTGGAACAACTCTGTCGTCCATGTTATTTAATCACTGCAGCACAAAACAAGTGGAGCACTCAAACACTTTGCACAGTGTGTGTGTGTGTCACTTCCTGCAGGTAGGTGACTGATGTCTTTCTGACCTCTGTGCATTTCACCTCTGTTCAACTTACACTTATTGTTGTGCAACCAAGCTTTGGATTGCAATTATCTGCCGGATTTCTTTCTTTGTTTTCTTTCCCCTTGTTTTTACTGTTTTCTTGGCTCTAAAGTGAAGTGGTCCATCAACAGTTCTCTGGAACAGGCATGTGAGGTATATTGGAGTACACAGGGGTAATATTAAGCATATGGGTTTGGCACTACAGAGCCAGATCAAACACTGGATTGATTCAACTCAAAAGAAAGAGATCATGTCATGTTTTTCCCCAGTACAGTTTGAAGCCCTGGCCGCCCATAAATCCGTCTATAAATGGTTGAGGATCCCAGGTTGTGTTTTTTTAGAGGATGTGGGGACATGTTTTCACATAATTCACTCTGTAGTTGCTCCAGCATTCCACTGGCTTGCCTGTGGTTCTCTCTCGCTCTCTCCTCCCTCTCCCTCCTGTCCTTCCTTTCAACTCCCCCTCTCCCTTTCAAACTTTTCTCACGATTCTTCTTCTCTTCCCTCCCTCGTCTTTTCATTTTCCCTCCTGTCCGTACCCCTCTCTGTCCTCTCCTCGCTCAACCTATTCTTTCTGCCTCTCCCCCCTTGTCTCCAGGATGCAGAGGAATGTGATAAAGCTGGCAGCGTGGCAACGTGCCAGGCGGTGATCCGGGCGGTTATTGGCATCGGCATCGAGGAGGAGGACTGTAAACACACCTGGATGGAGGATGCAGAGAGTGTAAGCATGACGACCTTTCACCCATTCCTTATCCTCTATCGCGATCCCCCTGGATCTGTTATCGAGATACTCAGTTTATATTAGACACATATGGCATGTCCTTAGTTTGATACATTATCTGTAATTATTTTTTATTTCAGTGTGTGTCCCATGGGGCTCTGGAGTGTGCCCGTGCCATCTATGCCCACGCCCTGCAGATGTTCCCTAGCAAGAAGAGTGTGTGGCTCCGTGCAGCCTACTTCGAGAAGAACCACGGCACTAGGTGTGTGTTGAAAGTTGAATTAAATGCCTGTACCTATTGATTGTAATTGTATCAAAGTAGATATCATCACTATGGCACGTTGTCATTGGCAAATGATTCAATAGAAGCCAATCAATTTCATTAGTTGCTTTTCATTCATTTAGTGTATGTAAAATAGTAATTATTTATATAAGGAATCAACGAGGGGCTATGCGTTCTCTGAAAAATAATGAGGGATGTGGAAGGTGTGTTCCACAATGCATTAGCGAAGTGGAACTAACCTTCCACAGAGTTGCAATATTTTCCAGAGAACGCATAGAGCCCCAAGTTGATTATCCGATTTATACCATGGCAGTAATTTAACAAATTTACTGCTAGAAATGTGTTCATTTGCAGGGAGAAATGTGTTTAACATCCACTGAAGTAGCTAGCACGTTTACTAGATAGCGACAATAGTTGCCTTGGTAACAAACAGACTTGCTAGTTTAGCTAACCAAACTCATACGGTTAGTTATTATCAATCACTGTTTCAAAGCCTGCCTGTCCTCACACTTTCTCACCATTACTTATTCAATCTCTCTTTCCTTTCTCCTCCCTCTGTCTTTACCCACGTCTCTCTCTCACTCCCTCATTTTCTTCTCATCTGACCCCCTTTCTATCTCTCCACGATGCACCCTTTTACTTCTCACTGTCCACTATCCACCCCCCCTCCCCCCCAGGGAGTCTCTGGAGGCGCTGCTGCAGAGGGCAGTGGCTCACTGTCCCAAGGCTGAGGTGCTATGGCTGATGGGGGCCAAGTCTAAGTGGCTGGCTGAGGACGTGCCTGCTGCCCGCAGCATCCTGGCTCTGGCCTTCCAGGTGAGAAAGGAGCAATGGAGCTTGCTAGCCGGAGTAAACATGCTTATTCCAACAGTATCTTTCTTTAAAACAACAGAGTACACAGCAAAGTAAACCAACATTTGGTGGAAGTAAAACACCCTTCCTCCTATCTGTCTGTGTCCAGGCTAACCCTAACAGTGAGGAGATCTGGCTGGCTGCTGTGAAGTTGGAGTCTGAGAATAATGAATATGAGAGAGCACGTCGACTACTGGCCAAGGCCCGCAGCAGTGCTCCTACTGCCAGGGTGAGTGTGGGGTGGTGTGTCAGGGTTTCCGTTAACCGGCAATTGCCTGCTTTCGGCCAATACATCGAAATGAAAAGCTAATAAAACTTTTGTCGGCCCAAAAAAATCCCATAGCAAAATAATGCTTTTTATTAGTTGATGGAAATACATTTGACCGTCAAGCTTATCGGTATATAGGTTAATGTGCATAATGTGGTGGGATGAAATTGGCCTATTTTCGTTAGTCATTATGTATCTTATTCATCCCACACAACTGTCATACACGCCCAGCATACAGAGCCTATTTTAAGTGGGATTTCTCCTGATGGAGGAAAATATGCACTTCGCAACAATTCTAAATGCAATCGCTTGTTAAACCATTTGGTGCCAGGTAAGATTATCATTATGGGCATTTTCATGGAGCAGTTTCGTTTCAATAATAACTTTTTACTTTCTATGCTTAGATGTTTTTCACTGACAGCTGCAGCTCACTAATCAGCTAGGCCTATTGCCATGTGCACTGTAGACTTCCCAAATAGACATAGATCTATGAGCATGTGATTTGAAACGATCAACAGTAAACAAATAAAGAAACTAATGATCCTCGATTCCTCTGGCCAAGTCATGCTTTCTGGTGAAGTATTTTCAATGATTTTATAATTTGGAAAATGTATTTCCATTTACTTCTTTATTAGACCCACCACTATGTCATGTATCTCCTGTTCTATTGAACCCACCACTATGTCATTTATCTCCTGTTCTATTGGACCCACCACTATGTCATTTATCTCCTGTTCTATTGGACCCACCACTATGCCATTTCTCTCCTGTTCTATTGGACCCACCACTATGTCATTTATCTCCTGTTCTATTGAACCCACCACTGTCATTTATCTCCTGTTCTATTGGACCCACCACTATGTCATTTATCTCCTGTTCTATTGAACCCACCACTATGTCATTTATCTCCTGTTCTATTGGACCCACCACTATGTCATTTATCTCCTGTTCTATTGAACCCACCACTATGTCATTTATCTCCTGTTCTATTGGACCCACCACTGTCATTTCTCTCCTGTTCTATTGGACCCACCACTATGTCATTTCTCTCCTGTTCTATTAGACCCACCACTATGTAATTTCTCTCCTGTTCTATTGGACCCACCACTATGTCATTTATCTCCTGTTCTATTGGACCCACCACTATGCCATTTCTCTCCTGTTCTATTGAACCCACCACTATGTCATTTATCTCCTGTTCTATTGGACCTACCACTATGCCATTTCTCTCCTGTTCTATTGAACCCACCACTATGTCATTTATCTCCTGTTCTATTGGACCCACCACTATGTCATTTCTCTCCTGTTCTATTAGACCCACCACTATGCCATTTCTCTCCTGTTCTATTGGACCCACCACTATGTAATTTCTCTCCTGTTCTATTAGACCCACCACTATGCCATTTCTCTCCTGTTCTATTGGACCCACCACTATGCCATTTCTCTCCTGTTCTATTGGACCTACCACTATGTAATTTCTCTCCTGTTCTATTAGACCCACCACTATGCCATTTCTCTCCTGTTCTATTGGACCCACCACTATGTAATTTCTCTCCTGTTCTATTAGACCCACCACTATGCCATTTCTCTCCTGTTCTATTGGACCTACCACTATGCCATTTCTCTCCTGTTCTATTGGACCCGCCTCTGTAATTTCTCTCCTGTTCTATTGGACCTACCACAATGTAATTTCTCTCCTGTTCTATTGGACCTACCACTATGCCATTTCTCTCCTGTTCTATTGAACCCACCACTATGTAATTTCTCTCCTGTTCTATTGGACCTACCACTATGCCATTTCTCTCCTGTTCTATTGGACCCACCACTATGCCATTTCTCTCCTGTTCTATTAGACCCATCACTATGCCATTTCTCTCCTGTTCTATTGAACCCACCACTATGCCATTTCTCTCCTGTTCTATTGAACCCACCACTATGCCATTTCTCTCCTGTTCTATTGAACCCACCACTATGCCATTTCTCTCCTGTTCTATTAGACCCACCACTATGCCATTTCTCTCCTGTTCTATTGGACCCACCACTATGCCATTTCTCTCCTGTTCTATTGAACCCACCTCTATGCCATTTCTCTCCTGTTCTATTGGACCCACCACTATGCCATTTCTCTCCTGTTCTATTGGACCCACCACTATGTAATTTCTCTCCTGTTCTATTGGACCCACCACTATGCCATTTCTCTCCTGTTCTATTGGACCTAACACTATGCCATTTCTCTCCTGTTCTATTGGACCCACCACTATGCCATTTCTCTCCTGTTCTATTGGACCCACCACTATGCCATTTCTCTCCTGTTCTATTGGACCCACCACTATGCCATTTCTCTCCTGTTCTATTAGACCTACCACTATGCAATTTCTCTCCTGTTCTATTGGACCCACCACTATGCCATTTCTCTCCTGTTCTATTGGACCCACCACTATGCCATTTCTCTCCTGTTCTATTGAACCCACCTCTATGCCATTTCTCTCCTGTTCTATTGGACCCACCACTATGCCATTTCTCTCCTGTTCTATTGGACCCACCACTATGTAATTTCTCTCCTGTTCTATTGGACCCACCACTATGCCATTTCTCTCCTGTTCTATTGGCCCTAACACTATGCCATTTCTCTCCTGTTCTATTGGATCCACCACTATGCCATTTCTCTCCTGTTCTATTGGACCCACCACTATGCCATTTCTCTCCTGTTCTATTGGACCCACCACTATGCCATTTCTCTCCTGTTCTATTAGACCTACCACTATGCAATTTCTCTCCTGTTCTATTGGACCCACCACTATGCCATTTCTCTCCTGTTCTATTGGACCTACCACTATGCAATTTCTCTCCTGTTCTATTGGACCCACCACTATGCCATTTCTCTCCTGTTCTATTGGACCTACCACTATGCCATTTCTCTCCTGTTCTATTGGACCCACCACTATGCCATTTCTCTCCTGTTCTATTGAACCCACCTCTATGCCATTTCTCTCCTGTTCTATTGGACCCACCACTATGCCATTTCTCTCCTGTTCTATTGGACCCACCACTATGTAATTTCTCTCCTGTTCTATTGGACCCACCACTATGCCATTTCTCTCCTGTTCTATTGGACCTAACACTATGCCATTTCTCTCCTGTTCTATTGGACCCACCACTATGCCATTTCTCTCCTGTTCTATTGGACCCACCACTATGCCATTTCTCTCCTGTTCTATTGGACCCACCACTATGCCATTTCTCTCCTGTTCTATTAGACCTACCACTATGCAATTTCTCTCCTGTTCTATTGGACCCACCACTATGCCATTTCTCTCCTGTTCTATTGGACCCACCACTATGCCATTTCTCTCCTGTTCTATTGAACCCACCTCTATGCCATTTCTCTCCTGTTCTATTGGACCCACCACTATGCCATTTCTCTCCTGTTCTATTGGACCCACCACTATGTAATTTCTCTCCTGTTCTATTGGACCCACCACTATGCCATTTCTCTCCTGTTCTATTGGCCCTAACACTATGCCATTTCTCTCCTGTTCTATTGGATCCACCACTATGCCATTTCTCTCCTGTTCTATTGGACCCACCACTATGCCATTTCTCTCCTGTTCTATTGGACCCACCACTATGCCATTTCTCTCCTGTTCTATTAGACCTACCACTATGCAATTTCTCTCCTGTTCTATTGGACCCACCACTATGCCATTTCTCTCCTGTTCTATTGGACCTACCACTATGCAATTT
This sequence comes from Oncorhynchus clarkii lewisi, assembly GCF_045791955.1. Taxonomy (NCBI): domain Eukaryota; kingdom Metazoa; phylum Chordata; class Actinopteri; order Salmoniformes; family Salmonidae; genus Oncorhynchus; species Oncorhynchus clarkii. The sequence continues at coordinate 61,119,714 of NC_092162.1, forward strand.
CTCTCCTGTTCTATTGGACCCACCACTATGCCATTTCTCTCCTGTTCTATTGGACCTACCACTATGTAATTTCTCTCCTGTTCTATTGGACCTACCACTATGCCATTTCTCTCCTGTTCTATTGGACCCACCACTATGCCATTTCTCTCCTGTTCTATTGGACCCACCACTATGCCATTTCTCTCCTGTTCTATTGGACCCACCACTATGCCATTTCTCTCCTGTTCTATTGGACCCACCACTATGCCATTTCTCTCCTGTTCTATTGAACCCACCTCTATGCCATTTCTCTCCTGTTCTATTGGACCCACCACTATGCCATTTCTCTCCTGTTCTATTGGACCTACCACTATGCCATTTCTCTCCTGTTCTATTGGACCCACCACTATGCCATTTCTCTCCTGTTCTATTGGACCCACCACTATGTCATTTCTCTCCTGTTCTATTGGACCCACCACTATGTAATTTCTCTCCTGTTCTATTGGACCTACCACTATGCCATTTCTCTCCTGTTCTATTGGACCCACCACTATGTAATTTCTCTCCTGTTCTATTGGACCCACCACTATGTAATTTCTCTCCTGTTCTATTGGACCTACCACTATGCAATTTATCTCCTGTCCTATTGGACCCACCACTATGTAATTTCTCTCCTGTTCTATTGGACCTACCACTATGTATTTTCTCTCCTGTTCTATTGGACCCACCACTATGCCATTTCTCTCCTGTTCTATTGGTTTTCATATCAACTTTCTTTAATTGTCCTCAAGCAAAAGGCACAATCCTAGTCATATTAGCAACCCATCGTAGTTGTTGCATCTTTCGTTTCCTCCTGGATGGATACAAAGAGCTGAATCAGAGCGAGTCCTAGTCAGCCAAGACTCCTCTATGGATACAATGAGCTGAATCAGAGCGAGTCCTACAGTCAGCCAAGACTCCTCTATGGATACAATGAGCTGAATCAGAGCGAGTCCTACAGTCAGCCAAGACTCCTCTATGGATACAAAGAGCTGAATCAGAGCGAGTCCTACAGTCAGCCAAGACTCCTCTATGGATACAAAGAGCTGAATCAGAGCGAGTCCTACAGTCAGCCAAGACTCCTCTATGGATACAAAGAGCTGAATCAGAGCGAGTCCTACAGTCAGCCAAGACTCCTCTATGGATACAAAGAGCTGAATCAGAGCGAGTCCTACAGTCATCCATCTTCCAGTTTGCCCAACCTCAACATCAGTGTCGGGTGAAAGAGAACGAAAGCCCCAGGGGGATATTTCAAAACTCATTTGTCTTGTCAGAGTGGCCCAGTGGGATATATAGATAACATAGTGTACACACACACACACACACTTTCCTCCTGACCTCAGACTTGTTTTGGGAGGAAGTATTATATGAAGGTAATGGTGTGTTATCCATGCGTCCATGCCCAGGCTTGCTAGATTCACAACTGGATGGGAAACTGCCAAAGTGCTGTCTGTCTCCAGGAGATCATAGCATTGCCTTGCCAGATAAAGTAACAATGTGGTGTTGTTGAAGGTAGAAACACCCAGGCTAGGCTTGAGGATGTTGCACCTGGCATAATTAACATGATATTAGTTACATTTGAAATGGTTGTCTGATGTCTTGCCACCAAAAATATATTTGTTCAATGCTATTTCTTCTGCAAGATTTTATTCAGAATGAAATGCTGCTGAGAATTTAAGTGTTCTAATGTAATGACTAAGATGAAAAATGTATATACAGAGTGTGTGTTTGTCCCATTGCAGGTGTTTATGAAGTCAGTAAAGCTGGAGTGGGTTTTGGGGAACATCGAAGCAGCCCACGAGCTGTGTACCGAGGCTCTTAAACACTATGAGGACTTCCCCAAGCTCTGGATGATGAGGGGACAGATAGAGGAGCAGTCTGAGCACAACGAGAAGGCCAGGGAGGCCTACAACCAGGGGGTGAGGAGGGAGAGAGAAGGCCAGGGAGGCCTACAACCAGGGGGTGAGGAAGGAGAGAGAAGGCCAGGGAGGCCTACAACCAGGGGGTGAGGAGGGAGAGAGAAGGCCAGGGAGGCCTACAACCAGGGGGTGAGGAGGGAGAGAGAAGGCCAGGGAGGCCTACAACCAGGGGGTGAGGAAGGGGAGAGAAGGCCAGGGAGGCCTACAACCAGGGGGTGAGGAAGGGGAGAGAGAAGGCCAGGGAGGCCTACAACCAGGGGATGAGGAAGGGGAGAGAAGAGGCCTACAACCAGGGGGTGAGGAGGGAGAGAGAAGGCCAGGGAGGCCTACAACCAGGGGGTGAGGAAGGGGAGAGAGAAGACCAGGGAGGCCTACAACCAGGGGGTGAGGAGGGAGAGAGAAGGCCAGGGAGGCCTACAACCAGGGGGTGAGGAAGGGGAGAGAGAAGGCCAGGGAGGCCTACAACCAGGGGGTGAGGAAGGGGAGAGAGGAGGCCTTACAACCCGGGGGTGAGGAGGGAGAGAGAAGGCCAGGGAGGCCTACAACCAGGGGGTGAGAAAGGGGAGAGAGAAGGCCAGGGAGGCCTACAACCAGGGGGTGAGGAAGGGGAGAGAGAAGGCCAAGGAGGCCTACAACCAGGGGGTGAGAAAGGGGAGAGAGAAGGCCAGGGAGGCCTACAACCAGGGGGTGAGGAAGGGGAGAGAGAAGGCCAAGGAGGCCTACAACCAGGGGGTGAGGAACGGGAGAGAGGAGGCCTTACAACCCGGGGGTGAGGAGGGAGAGAGAAGGCCAGGGAGGCCTACAACCAGGGGGTGAGGAAGGGGAGAGATGGAGAGAGGCCAGGGAGTCCTATAACCAGGGGGTGAGAGGTGGAAGGGAGATTGGACGTGAAGACAGGAGCGGGCATTCTGGATGATGAGAGATATCTGAATACATTCATATAGCTAGAGCGACAGTAGGCTATCTGAAGTTCAATGTTGCTCAGTTATGTGTGTTTAACACTGATTCATCTTGTGTGTGTGTGTGTGTGTGTAGCTGAAGAAGTGTCCCCACTCCATGTCCCTGTGGCTGCTGCTGTCTCGTCTGGAGGAGAGGGTTGGCCAGCTGACCAGGGCCAGATCCATTCTGGAGAAATCACGCCTCAAGAACCCACAGAGCCCAGACCTATGGTGAGATATACAGACGCGTTACGCTTACACACAGACACACACTCTTAAAACACACAAACTGGTTGATGCATACACAGTACCCTGTTTGTGTGTGTTGTCAGGTTGGAGTCGGTGAGATTGGAGTTCAGGGCAGGACTGAAGAACATCGCCAACACACTGATGGCTAAAGCTCTACAAGAGTGCCCCAACTCAGGTAAGACAGTCCCTCGCAATGTGTGTGTGATGGAAAGCAATTCTCAGTCTTTTTAGTCTGCTAGATCCAAGTGGTGATTGTCCCAGTTAGCTTGGTCTCACTGTTGAGAATATAAGATGTATTTACTCACATAAACCAGGTTTCCATCTACCATTTTTATGTGAGTAAAGTACACATCGGATAGATAATGTCACGACAGACCTGATGGAAACGGCAAATGTGTCGGTAAACTTTCCAAATGTCGACAAAACAATACTCTAGACAAGGTGGGATCTTTTTGTGAAATGGCGGCGGAAATTCCTTTATGCACAAATATGGATATAATAACCATTTCGACATAAAGTTGGAGTCACGCGATGATATTGTGTGTGGTCTTTCCACTACGACTCGTCAGGAAAGCAGGCAGTTTATTAGGCTGCAGATGAAATAAGTTATGAACTTCACAGGGTGGTGAAAGTGCAAGATGGTGACATGATGATCGATGCTTGACTGCCGTTTGACAAAACAAAATCCTAATGATCTCATCATGTGGTATGCTGTATCTTCGAGCTGCTGGGCACATTTGCTCTTTAACGCAAAAATATTTTTTTGCAAACCCATCGGTAGAGTTGAAAATGCAATGGAAACCCATTTACATTAGATTTGTTTATTCAGTACATAGGAATTTAACTGCACAAGTCATTTGTCTTCACGCACAGCCGTCAATTTGATGTAAACATCTCCGGTGGGAAATTCGTTTTTTTGTATTTATGTGGATTTTTGAATATTTGCATGGAAATCTGTCGCCAACTGGTTGGAAACCTAGCTAGTGAAGTGTAAATAAAACACAATTCTGATGTGTTTACTCAATTGACATGGTTTAGTCCTCAGACACCAGAAGGTTAAAGTTGTTTGTGTTTTAACTATGTCTATTTTAAGTATGTCTATATTTAATCATGTTCAACATGAAACAGTTCAGGATGGAGAAAATACTCTTACATATTGTATTTACATATATCTCTGTCTTTCTGTAGGTATCCTGTGGGCTGAGGCAGTGTTTCTGGAGGCACGGCCCCAGAGGAAGACTAAGAGTGTTGATGCTCTGAAGAAGTGTGAACACGACCCACACGTCCTGCTAGCCGTGGCCAAGTACGACACACACTACCAAACTACAGAGCATTCATCTTTCACTCTTTCTCTCACAACCCCCCCCCTCTTATCTGTGCTATGACCACCTTCCCCTTTGTACTGTCTCAGTAGGACAAACTCTCCCTCTATTTGCTTTCATTCCTTCAGTAGGTTAAACTCTCCCTCTCTCTGCTTTCATTCCTTCAGTAGGTTAAACTCTCCCTCTCTCTGCTTTCATTCCTTCAGTAGGTTAAACTCTCCCTCGCTCTGCTTTCATTCCTTCAGTAGGTCAAACTCTCCCTCTCTCTGCTTTCATTCCTTCAGTAGGACAAACTCTCCCTCTCTCTGCTTTCATTCCTTCAGTAGGTCAAACTCTCCCTCGCTCTGCTTTCATTCCTTCAGTAGGTCAAACTCTCCCTCTCTCTGCTTTCATTCTTTCAGTAGGTTAAACTCTCCCTCTCTCTGCTTTCATTCTTTCAGTAGGTTAAACTCTCCCTCTCTCTGCTTTCATTCCTTCAGTAGGTTAAACTCTCCCTCTCTCTGCTTTCATTCCTTCAGTAGGTCAAACTCTCCCTCTCTCTGCTTTCATTCCTTCAGTAGGTTAAACTCTCCCTCGCTCTGCTTTCATTCCTTCAGTAGGTTAAACTCTCCCTCTCTCTGCTTTCATTCCTTCAGTAGGTCAAACTCTCCCTCTCTCTGCTTTCATTCTTTCAGTAGGTTAAACTCTCCCTCTCTCTGCTTTCATTCTTTCAGTAGGTTAAACTCTCCCTCGCTCTGCTTTCATTCCTTCAGTAGGTTAAACTCTCCCTCGCTCTGCTTTCATTCTTTCAGTAGGTTAAACTCTCCCTCGCTCTGCTTTCATTCCTTCAGTAGGACAAACTCTCCCTCGCTCTTACTTTCATTCCTTCAGTAGGTTAAACTCTCCCTCTCTCTGCTTTCATTCCTTCAGTAGGTTAAACTCTCCCTCTCTCTGCTTTCATTCCTTCAGTAGGTTAAACTCTCCCTCGCTCTGCTTTCATTCCTTCAGTAGGTTAAACTCTCCCTCTCTCTGCTTTCATTCCTTCAGTAGGTTAAACTCTCCCTCGCTCTGCTTTCATTGAGAGCATTTTAACTGGCTGCATCACTGCCTGGTATGAAAATAATACTCCCCTCGATCACATGGCGCTACAGAGGGTGGTGCAGGCAGCTCAGTACATCACTGCCTGGTATGGAAATAATACTCCCCTCGATCACATGGCGCTACAGAGGGTGGTGCAGACAGCTCAGTACATCACTGCCTGGTATGGAAATAATACTGCCCTCGATCACATGGCGCTACAGAGGGTGGTGCAGACAGCTCAGTACATCACTACCTGGTATGGAAATAATACTGCCCTCGATCACATGGGACTACAGAGGGTGGTGCAGACAGCTCAGTACATCACTGCCTGGTATGGAAATAATACTGCCCTTGATCACATGGCGCTAAAGAGGGTGGTGCAGACAGCTCAGTACATCACTGCCTGGTATGGAAATAATACTGCCCTCAATCACATGGGACTACAGAGGGTGGTGCAGACAGCTCAGTACATCACTGCCTGGTATGGAAATAATACTGCCCTCGATCACATGGGACTACAGAGGGTGGTGCAGACAGCTCAGTACATCACTGCCTGGTATGGAAATAATACTGCCCTCGATCGCATGGCGCTACAGAGGGTGGTGCAGACAGCTCAGTACATCACTGCCTGGTATGGAAATAATACTGCCCTCGATCACATGGGACTACAGAGGGTGGTGCAGACAGCTCAGTACATCACTGCCTGGTATGGAAATAATACTCCCCTCGATCACATGGGACTACAGAGGGTGGTGCAGACAGGTCAGTACATCACTGCCTGGTATGGAAATAATACTGCCCTCGATCACATGGCGCTACAGAGGGTGGTGCAGACAGCTCAGTACATCACTACCTGGTATGGAAATAATACTGCCCTTGATCACATGGCGCTACAGAGGGTGGTGCAGACAGCTCAGTACATCACTGCCTGGTATGGAAATAATACTGCCCTTGATCGCATGGCGCTACAGAGGGTGGTGCAGACAGCTCAGTACATCACTGCCTGGTATGGAAATAATACTGCCCTTGATCACATGGCGCTACAGAGGGTGGTGCAGACAGCTCAGTACATCACTGGGGCCGAGATCCCTGCCATCCAGGACATCTATATCAGGCGGTGTGTTAGGAATGTCCTGATAGTTGTTAGACTCCAACCACCCAAGCCATAGACTATCCTCTATGCTTCCACACGGCAAGTGGTACCGGTGCAGTGTTCAAAGCTGTCATCAAGACAACGGGAGGCTACTTTTGAACAATCTCAAATATCAAATATATTTTGATTTGTTTAACACTTTTTTTTTTGGTTACTGTATGATTCAATATGTGTTATTTCATAGTTTTGATGTCTATTCTACAATGTAGACAATAGTAAAAAATGTAAACACTTGGAATGAGTAGGTGTGTCCAAACTTTTGACTGGTACTGTACATGTTGACCGCCGTCACTCCAGTATCCCAGCACATTGTAAATATGGTATTGGAACTGCGCCTGTATATGGTATGCTTGCTTGCTTGCTTCATATTTCTTATTTCTCGTGTTTTTGTTCTAGTATTATGTTGTTATGGGTTTTGAGTTTGCAAGAAAGGCTTGTGCATGTGACATTACAACTTGAAACTTAAACTTTCATTCTTTCAGTAGGTTAAACTCTCCCTCGCTCTGCTTTCATTCCTTCAGTAGGTTAAACTCTCCCTCTCTCTGCTTTCATTCCTTCAGTAGGTTAAACTCTCCCTCTCTCTGCTTTCATTCTTTCAGTAGGTTAAACTCTCCCTCGCTCTGCTTTCATTCTTTCAGTAGGTTAAACTCTCCCTCGCTCTGCTTTCATTCTTTCAGTAGGTTAAACTCTCCCTCGCTCTGCTTTCATTCCTTCAGTAGGTTAAACTCTCCCTCTCTCTGCTTTCATTCCTTCAGTAGGACAAACTCTCCCTCGCTCTGCTTTCATTCCTTCAGTAGGTCAAACTCTCCCTCTCTCTGCTTTCATTCCTTCAGTAGGTTAAACTCTCCCTCTCTCTGCTTTCATTCCTTCAGTAGGTTAAACTCTCCCTCTCTCTGCTTTCATTCCTTCAGTAGGACAAACTCTCCCTCTCTCTGCTTTCATTCCTTCAGTAGGTTAAACTCTCCCTCTCTCTGCTTTCATTCCTTCAGTAGGACAAACTCTCCCTCTCTCTGCTTTCATTCCTTCAGTAGGTTAAACTCTCCCTCTCTCTGCTTTCATTCCTTCAGTAGGTTAAACTCTCCCTCTCTCTGCTTTCATTCCTTCAGTAGGTTAAACTCTCCCTCTCTCTGCTTTCATTCCTTCAGTAGGACAAACTCTCCCTCTCTCTGCTTTCATTCCTTCAGTAGGTTAAACTCTCCCTCGCTCTGCTTTCATTCCTTCAGTAGGACAAACTCTCCCTCGCTCTGCTTTCATTCCTTCAGTAGGACAAACTCTCCCTCTCTCTGCTTTCATTCCTTCAGTAGGTTAAACTCTCCCTCTCTCTGCTTTCATTCCTTCAGTAGGTTAAACTCTCCCTCTCTCTCTTACTTTCACTCTGTCAACATATTAGTCGTAATCTAGCGGTAACCAGCTCGTGTGTGTGTTGCAGGCTGTTCTGGAGCGAGCGTAAGATCACTAAGGCCAGAGAGTGGTTCCTGAGGACAGTGAAGATTGAGCCAGACCTTGGAGATGCCTGGGCCCTCTTCTACAAGTTTGAGATGCAACACGGCACTGAGGTGTGTGTGTGTGTGTGTGTGTGTGAATGAGCTTGTATGTGTGTGGGAGGCTCTGTGTTGTTCTATGGTGTCTCACATTCTCTCTCTCTCTGTGTCCCCTGTAGGAGCAGCAGGAAGAGGTGCGTAAGCGGTGTGAGAACGCTGAGCCGCGTCACGGGGAGCTGTGGTGTGCCGAGTCCAAACATGTCCTCTACTGGCAGAAGAAGATAGGAGAGATCCTCACACAGGTCGCTTCCAAGATAAAAAACACCTTCTAAAGTTGGACAGACAGACACTGTGTGTGTTATGGATCTGTTTCTATGACTCCGTGCCCCTCTGTCCATTAACCAGTGACACACACCTCAAGTTCTCTCCTTTCAAAGTCTGTGGTAGGGAGTAGCAGCATAATTGCAGTCTTCGGGGACACACTTGCCTGGTCTGAGGAGTGGACTATGGTTCACTATTAGTACAGAATATTTGCATATTTACAGTGTTATGCAATGTATGCAGAGTTTTTTTTAAAGCACATTGCTATTGGGAAAATGAAAACAGGATAATTTGTTGAATTGTGAAATAAAATGTCCTTCAATTGAATCTGCAAGGGTATTCTTGGAGCAGACTAAGTTACCTGATACCAGCTCTGTAAAGATGTTAATGTGACCATTAATTTGACCATGGTATTGTTTTTTTTACTCTTCTGTAATTTGTTTGATTGAGATATACACCGTAAATAGTTAGTCATGATTCACTGCTTGTGTATGTCTTACAACTGTTTAAACCCGCTCCGGAGGATTCCTCAATAAAAAACAAACTGAAAATCAACCATTTAATTGCCTTGGATATGAGATCTCTTCTTAAGAAAACAAGCATCTTCCAAGATCTGTATGTGGCATGACAATATTGGTGAGATGAGTCGGCTCAAGATCACACATTTTATTTGTCACATGCTTCATAAACAACCCGGTGTAGACTAACGATGAAATGCTGACTTACGGGTCCTTGTCCAACAATGCAAAGTTTATTTAAGTCTATTGATGCACCTGCGTCAATCTAAGTAACATAATAAAAAATCGCCATAAATCCATAAGTTTAAACTAGAGATATGAGTTTTTGCATGAGCAGTGTCTCAATCCACTGCATCAGTGTCACCCTTTTGCATGAGCAGTGTCTCAATCCACCGCATCAGTGTCACCCTTTTGCATGAGCAGTGTCTCAATCCACCGCATCAGTGTCACCCTTTTGCATGAGCAGTGTCTCAATCCACCGCATCAGTGTCACCCTTTTGCATGAGCAGTGTCTCAATCCACCGCATCAGTGTCACCCTTTTGCATGAGCAGTGTCTCAATCCACCGCATCAGTGTCACCCTTTTGCATGAGCAGTGTCTCAATCCACTGCATCAGTGTCACCCTTTTGCATGAGCAGTGTCTCAATCCACTGCATCAGTGTCACCCTTTTGCATGAGCAGTGTCTCAATCCACCGCATCAGTGTCACCCTTTTGCATGAGCAGTGTCTCAATCCACCGCATCAGTGTCACCCTTTTGCATGAGCAGTGTCTCAATCCACCGCATCAGTGTCACCCTTTTGCATGAGCAGTGTCTCAATCCACCGCATCAGTGTCACCCTTTTGCATGAGCAGTGTCTCAATCCACCGCATCAGTGTCACCCTTTTGCATGAGCAGTGTCTCAATCCACCGCATCAGTGTCACCCTTTTGCATGAGCAGTGTCTCAATCCACCGCATCAGTGTCACCCTTTTGCATGAGCAGTGTCTCAATCCACCGCATCAGTGTCACCCTTTTGCATGAGCAGTGTCTCAATCCACTGCATCAGTGTCACCCTTTTGCATGAGCAGTGTCTCAATCCACTGCATCAGTGTCACCCTTTTGCATGAGCAGTGTCTCAATCCACCGCATCAGTGTCACCCTTTTGCATGAGCAGTGTCTCAATCCACCGCATCAGTGTCACCCTTTTGCATGAGCAGTGTCTCAATCCACCGCATCAGTGTCACCCTTTTGCATGAGCAGTGTCTCAATCCACTGCATCAGTGTCACCCTTTTGCATGAGCAGTGTCTCAATCCACTGCATCAGTGTCACCCTTTTGCATGAGCAGTGTCTCAATCCACCGCATCAGTGTCACCCTTTTGCATGAGCAGTGTCTCAATCCACCGCATCAGTGTCACCCTTTTGCATGAGCAGTGTCTCAATCCACTGCATCAGTGTCACCCTTTTGCATGAGCAGTGGAAAGTGGCCGAGCTACAGCAGTGTGTCAGACCATGAGACATCCCAAAAATTGGTATTCTCACGAAAATGTTTGGCTTACAAACTAGTATGACCACTCCATTGAAAGGGGAGACACCAATGAACACAATGGCCTTCTCTGTTTTAGTCTACGACCTCCACAAGTGTCACAGGACTTGTGTGAAGGGAACCCATACAAACCACCTAGTATGGAGGTAGTTTTGTGGCAACAAAAGGGGTTAAATGTGTCATTTCTTAAATATGACACTCTTCAAAACCGTATTCCTTATCATACATTTTTGGCTGTCTTTTGCCATTTCTGAATGTGTTATTCAATATTTTATTTATAATTATTTTGATACCTAAAGGGGCCCTAAACTTCAAAATCAAATGGCTAAATGATCCATGGTATGGCCATCTAAAAACAATTCCATGTGTTAGCTTAGTAACCGCCCCCCCCCCCCCTTAAAGCATGGGTTGGAGGTAGCTATGTACAAATAGGTAGGCTAAAGTGACTAGGCAACAGGATAGATAGAAAGTAGCAGCAGCATATGTGATGAGTGTGTGTGTGTGTGGTCCATATTCGTGTGTGTGGGTAGAGTTAGTACAAAAAGGGTCAATGCAGCTAGTCCGGCCAGCCATTTGATTAGCTATTTAGCAATCTTATGGGTTGGGTGTAGAAGCTGTTCAGGGTCCAGTTGGTTCCAAACTAGGTGCACTGGTACTGTTAGCTGTGCGGTAGCAGAGAGAATGGTCTATGGCTTGGTTGGCTGGAGTCTTTGACCATTTTTGGGGCCTCCCTCTGACATCGCATCCCTCCAATAGAAACATCCACATAAAGTCTGTAAATAGGGCGTTGGGCCACCACGAGACAGAACAGCTTCAATGCACCTTGGCATAGATTCTACAACTGTCTGGAACTCTATTGGAGGGATGTGACACTATTCTTCCAAGAGAACTTATCCAGGTGAATGCCTGCCTCAGACCACTTGGAGAACATAAAGTCCTCCCAAGTCACTTTATACACACAAGACCTCTGCTAAACATAGAATCACATGGTGGTCCATCTCTCTGGGAACTCCAATAACTTCAGAACGAAGTTGACAACAAATACAAAGTTGCCATTGTCTTTGCAATTGATACAAACAAGCGACATACCGAGATGACTGCATCAATCTAATTAACATAATACAAACATCCCCATCAAAATCCGTCTGTTGAAAGCTAGAGATGTTTTTTGTATGGACTCCGTCTCAATCTACCACATTCGCCTATGTCGGTCTTTCGCATCTGCGGTGGAAAGTGGTAGAGCTACAGTAGTAATGTTTGTCAGAGCAGGAGACGAAGACCTCTGTAGTGTCCGAACGGTTTGGGCTACAAACTAATATGACCCCAAACTGAAAGGGAGACTCAAACACCATGATATTCTCCGTTTTACTCTATGATCCCACAAGTGTTACAGGACTCATATGAAGTTAACCCCGTACCGGTTAAAACATTTTATGGAAGGGGTTAAATGTGTGTTTCAAAAACATTTACGGACCTTTCTTATATCTCCTATAAGACAGACACTTCAAACATGTAGGATTTATTTTTGGACTGTTTTGACATTTCTGAATAGAACCCTCCCAAAGGTTTAGACAGTTTACAATATAAACAGTAGGCTAAAGGCCTATTTCAATCATATTGAAATACATTTCATGTTCAATCAAGTTCTATTCATCTACTTGTAGGCTACTGTCTGTCATTTGTCTCAATATATGGTTTGGAGATGACACAGCATAATACAGACAGAAGTCTGTTCTACGAAATATATTCACAAATATTTGTATTTTCTCTATTACGCTGTGTGCACTGAAGTGACACGCATGATTGTCGCTGACACTATGATTTTCAGATAAAGGGAATTAAATAGTCTGTAATGTGCATCACTGCAGCTCTCAACTCACACAGCGGTGTCACTTCTGGCAAAGTCATTCAAAGTGTATACTTTATCACTCAGGATGGAACTTTCCAGTGCTACTGTTTTTGCCATGTGATGTTAGTATAACAAAATCAGATCCCCCCCAAAATAGAATAGTTGACCTATTTACCTACATGGCTTGTGGTTGTGTGTTTTATGCAAGATCAATATTCCTCTCAAGGCACATTCAAGTTGCTAGAGTCATAGAAGGGAAACATTCTGACCCTGCAGTCAATGCTCTACAATTCTTCATGTATTTGGAAAGCTGGGGAGGCCAGTTTTCAATTGCTATCACATTTATCTCTTTACTCCTTCTATTGTGCATGTGGCTTTGTTCACAAATGCATTTTTACATCCAGTGTTTCCAGCATTGTTGAGGCACAGCTGCTCACCAGAACTCTTAAAGGGGCAATATTTTCTTAAAAGGGCAATGACATACTTTGTAATAAAAAAAAGTATTCATATTTAGAATAAATAATAATAACAAATTAGGATGTTGTGTCCAATGGTGTAAATGCATATGGACAAACCCCATGCTTCAGCCTATGTACATTTTAGTGGTGTGCGGGTCAGCTGTTTGTTCATCCACCCGCATTTACTTATAACCTATCCGCAACCACCTGACATCGGACAAAGTGAAAATCTGAGGCCCGCACCAACCCTAATCCTGCTTATTTAGAAAATCCTCTGTAGGCTGCATAAAAACAAAAATAAACATTTTGGTAGGCTATTTGTTAGTCAACTTGTCAACACACATAGCTTAACTTCTGTCATTATATGTTGCCCTAGACTGGGGAGAAAATGCACAAAAAAAATTCAATGTCCAAATGACATCAATAGAAAGCTGTGAAAACGACCCAACAGGTTCCTGGCAAGATTTCAGCTTGGATGCATATTTTTATGTGGTTGAAATACTATCCACTTTTATGATGCTGATAAAGATAGCACCTCTACAGACGGCAGGCCTATCTAACTACTCATTCTCATAAGATGCTGAAAGAAAGGAATTACATTTCTCCACTCCTGTTCCTGAGTCAAAATTTGGCCTACATTTGGTGTATAATTTAACTACAAGAAATACTTCATTGTTCAGTGGTCATTGGTAGCTCAGCTGGTAGAGCATGGTGCTTGCAATGCCAGGGTAGTGGATTTAATTGCCGGGACCACCCATCTATAAAATGTATGCACACATGACTAAGTCCCTTTTGTCTGCTAAATGGCATTGAATTAGAGTTTGATGCCTCTGGAATTTATACACTGATTGAGTAGGTGACGTTATGGAGATTGTACTCTTATTTGAGAGATGGTGAGAGAGACAGTTCCTCAGTTTAGGGCTCTATAATGTTGATTAAAGATTAACAATGTTTGCAATTCTGTGCCATGTCACTCAGCTGTGAATATCCAATTAACTGTCCAGTTATCCATACAAGATGTGGTCTTACAGTTCTGGTATTCACCCACATTGATGAATCCATCTGGTTAGAATGTCGTGGCAGACATTTGGGCGGCTATGTAAGAAAGCCTGTCTCTTTAATAACTCGGTGATGTCGTTACATCTATCACAAGCAGGCAGAGTGTTTAGTTCATTACCAAGTGCAGCTTGCCACCTACAAATCTCAGTTTCGGACATTATTTCCTTTCTGACCAATTTAAAGTCTGTTCTAGGTGACAGGTTATTCTGCATCATCATCAAGGATGGCTGGGAGCTGCACCAGCTGGGCCACTGGTCGTAGGTAAGTCCGACCCTTGACCAGGATAGCAGCAGTCCTAATACATCCATCAGGTAAGTCTGAGTCATCTTCCCAGCAGGCTGTGCAATGAAGCGTCTTAGAGACATCAGGAAGGCATTGGCATCCAGGCTCTGCTGGAGGTCAGGTGGGTGCAGTGGCTGGGCATGCATTTGTAGACGATGCCCCATCACATTTCCCTGCGACATCCAATTTTTATGTTGAATAGTCCGAAATAATCCCCTACGGGAGAGTAGAAGGATGGCTTGTACAGACGAGAAGAGCCGGAGGTAGGTCTGCCATCTTTGGAACGTCAGGTTTGATGCGCCATCTTTGGGATTGCAAACAGGTGTGCTGAAGCTTCCGGATAGCTTCCCTTCGCGCTGAATCCAGTATCTACGACCCTGCTCCGCCACAACCCTCTCTGGGCCGGGATGGAGGAGAGTCTAGTTGAAATCTTGAATGAGTCACTCGATCAGCGGATGATGCAGATCCAAGACGATGGGGTGCATAGCATCCATCTCCAGGTGCTCTTCTCTTCGCAATCTACCGCCAACTCTAAGGAGTCCTGAATCCTTATCATACTCAGGAGACGAGGGACCCAGATGGCTGTTAGAAGGAATAGACCGGTTTGACATGACGGCCTTGACCTATTCACGAAATGATTCCATCTGAACTTGCTTCAGGAGGAGGATCTCTGTGGCTATGTAGTCTGCTGCTTCGCTGGTTGAACTGGAGAGTGGATCGGCCTCCACGTGTAGGGATCTAGTTGTTAGGAGCTAAAGACTGGAACTGACAGACACATGTCTGCAGAAGGCTGATTTCTTCAGTTCGCTGTCATCAGGCTCTGGGTCAGCAGAAGGCATTGAAGGCCACCTATCTTCTAAGTGCTGGAGGAACTCAGGGCCTTGGTGCATCGATGTGGTTGGGCCAGCTCTTTCAAGGTATTGCCCCAAGTGATGTCATCCGCAGTGTTGTTCTCGGTATCTACGTGCGGTACCTCCAGTTGACTACATCCGTAAGGTTCTAAATCTCTGCAACACAAGTTCCTATGAAGACCTTGTACTGTATCTACAAGATTCTGACTTGGGCCAATGAAGGACTGTAGTTGAATCGGACCAGAGGATGACTTGTTCGATGGGCAGGGTGAGTTCTGCTTGGAGGACACTGGCCAGCTGAGCCCCAGTAAGTGCAGCACTCAGCCCCAAGCGTGGCGCTGACAGCTGCTTCTTTGGTGCAACGCGAGACCTGGCCAAAATGAAAGAAATGTGCATCTGCTTCTGGTCATCCACAGTCTGCATGTAGGCAACAGAGCCATATGATCTCTATGACGCATCACAGAATATGTGGAGGTCTCTGGTTGACTTTGGTTTGTCAGCATATGGTGGTGCGTAAGTTCTGGTGAGTTCCAGCTGGACAAGGTCAGGAATCTCTTGTTCCCAGAAAAGCCATCTGTCCAGCAGGCTCGGAAGTTGAATGGGCTCATCCCAAACTATCCCATCTTTCCACAGGTCCTGGGCGAGTACCTTGGCTCGGGTTGTGAAAGGCACGATGTAGCCTAGTGGGTGGTATTGACGGACAAGCATGCTGTAGATATTCCTCATTGTAGGTTTGGAGAGCTACACAATGTGGTGCTTATATCTCAAGGAGTCTCTGAGGCAGTTTCAACGTTGCCAAAGGGGTTGGTTCCTGGAGGGCTGTGCTACTTTGGGAAAGCTACAGTTCACTGCTTTCTGATCTAGCCTTGGGCAGTATGTGCTCGATGACAGCCGGTACATTGCTGGCCCAACGGTGTATCTAAAAGCCTATAGCATGTAGCAACTGCCGCAGTACATTAACAAGGTTTCTTGCTTCATCGGCAGAGGGGATGTCACTACTTACAGCTACGGCATGTTGACAGAATCTGAGGAGGACAGGGATGGTCCCAAGGGCGGTCCAGGGAGGAGAAGGTCATTGAGTGACTGTCCTTTATGCTGGAACGAACAGTTAAACACAATCCTATCTTCTCCATTGTGATGTACAATATGGTAGGTATAAACCAGGACTCAGTAGATCGTTCAGCTACCTCAGGTGGCACCAGTGACACGTAGCCTACTGTCTGAAGCTTCTTTATCTCCTGGCGGTACACCTCTGCGCGTTTTGGGTCTCTGGCGAGTATGTGGAAAGCTGCTCGTCAAGCATCTCATTCCAAAATCATGGGCATTAATATGGAGTTGGTCCCCCCTTTGCTGCTATAGCAGCCTCCACTATTCTGGGAAGGCTTTTGACTAGATGTTAGAACATTGCTGCGGGGACTTGCTTCCATTCAGCCACTAGAGCATTAGTGAGGTCGGGCACTGATGTTGGATGATTAGGCCTGGCTCACAGTCAGCGTTCAAATTTATCCCAAAGGTGTTTGATGGTCAGGGCTCTGTGAAGGCCAGTCAAGTTCTTCCACACCGATTTCAACAAACCTTTTCTGTAAGGACCTCGCTTTGAGCACAGGGGCAGTGTCGTGCTGAAACAGGAAAGGGCCTTCCCCAAACTGTTGCCACAAAGTTGAAAGCACAGAATAGTCTAGAATGTCATTGTATGCTGTAGCGTTAATATTTCCATTCACTGGAACTAAGGTGCATAGCCAGAACCATGAAAAACCACCCCAGACCATTATTCCTCCTCCACCAATCTTTATAGTTGGCACTGTACATTGGGGCAGATAGCATCCTCCTGGCATCCACCAAACCCAGATACATCTGTTGGACTGCCAGATGCTGAAGCATGATTCATCACTCCAGAGAACATGTTTCCACTGCTCCAGAGTCCAATGGTCCAGCCGACGCTTGGCATTGCGCATGGTGATCTTAGGCTTGTGTGCGGCTGATCGGCCATGCAAACCCATTTCATGAAGCTCCCGATGAACAACTCTTGTGCTGACGTTGCTTCCAGAGGTAGTTTGGAACTCGATAGTGAGTTCTGCAACCGAGGACAGACCATTTTTACGTGCTACGTGTTTCAGCACTCGGCGGTCCTATTCTGTGATCCTATGTGGTCTACCACTTCACGGCTGAGCCGTTGGTGCTCCTAGACGTTTCCACTCCACAATAACAGCACTTACAGTTGACCGGGGAAGCTCTAGCAGTGCTGAAATTTGATGTACTGACTTGTTGGAAAGGTGGCATCCTATGACGGCCATTCTACCGCCAATGTTTGTCTATGGAGACTCGGCTGTGTGCTCGATTTCATACACCTGTCAGCAACGGGTGTGGCTGAAATAGCCGAATCCACTAATTCGAAGGGGTGTCGACATACTTTTGTATATATACAGTGCCTTGCGAAAGTATTCGGCCCCCTTGGACTTTGCGACCTTTTGCCACATTTCAGGCTTCAAACATAAAGATATAAAACTGTATTTTTTTGTGAAGAATCAACAACAAGTGGGACACAATCATGAAGTGGAACGACATTTATTGGATATTTCAAACTTTTTTAACAAATCAAAAACTGAAAAATTGGGCGTGCAAAATTATTCAGCCCCTTTACTTTCAGTGCAGCAAACTCTCTCCAGAAGTTCAGTGAGGATCTCTGAATGATCCAATGTTGACCTAAATGACTAATGAGGATAAATACAATCCACCTGTGTGTAATCAAGTCTCCGTATAAATGCACCTGCACTGTGATAGTCTCAGAGGTCCGTTAAAAGCGCAGAGAGCATCATGAAGAACAAGGAACACACCAGGCAGGTCCGAGTGTTACGGTGCGTGAATGAGGACCCAAAAGCGAATTAACTTAAACAGAGCTTCTTTAATTACCAAACATAGGTAGGCTCAGACGGACCGGCAGATTCCGACAGGACAAGACAAGGTTACAGCAAACATGACGACAGTCTGGTTCAGGCATGAAACACAACAAACAAGAATCCGACAAAGACAGGAGCAGAAACAGAGAGAGATATAGGGACCTAATCAGAGGGAAAAAGGGAACAGGTGGGAAAAGGGGTGACGAGGTGGTTAGGAGGAGACAAGGCACAGCTGGGGGAAAGAGGGGGAGAAAAGGTAACCTAACAACGACCAGCAGAGGGAGACAGGGTGAAGGGAAAGGACAGAGACAAGACACAACATGACAGTACATGACAGTACCCCCCCACTCACCGAGCGCCTCCTGGCGCACTCGAGGAGGAAACCTGGCGGCAACGGAGGAAATCCTCGATCAGCGCACGGTCCAGCACGTCCCGAGAGGGAACCCAACTCCTCTCCTCAGGACCGTACCCCTCCCAATCTACGAGGTACTGGTGACCACGGCCCCGAGGACGCATGTCCAAAATTCTACGGACCCTGTAGATGGGTGCGCCCTCGACAAGGATGGGGGGGGGGGGGGGAAGACGAGCGGGGGCGCGAAGGACGGGCTTGATGCAGGAGACATGGAAGACCGGGTGGACGCGACGAAGGTATCGCGGAAGAAGAAGTCGAACTGCGACAGGATTAATGACCCGAGAAATACGGAACGGACCAATGAACCGCGGGGTCAACTTGCGAGAAGCCGTCTTAAGGGGAAGGTTCTGAGTGGAGAGCCAAACTCTCTGACCGCGACAATATCTAGGACTCTTAGTTCTACGCTTATTAGCAGCCCTCACAGTCTGCGTCCTATAACGGCAAAGTGCAGACCTGACCCTCTTCCAGGTGCGCTCGCAACGTTGGACAAAAGCCTGAGCGGAGGGGACGCTGGACTCGGCGAACTGAGATGAGAACAGCGGAGGCTGGTACCCGAGGCTACTCTGAAAAGGAGATAGCCCGGTCGCAGACGAAGGAAGCGAGTTGTGGGCGTATTCTGCCCAGGGGAGCTGTTCTGACCAAGACGCAGGGTTGCGAAAAGAAAGACTGCGTAAGATGCGACCAATAGTCTGATTGGCCCGTTCTGCTTGACCGTTAGACTGGGGGTGAAAGCCGGAAGAGAGACTGACGGAAGCCCCAATCAAACGGCAAAACTCCCTCCAAAATTGAGACGTGAATTGCGGACCTCTGTCCGAAACGACGTCTGACGGAAGGCCATGAATTCTGAAAACATTCTCGATGATGATTTGTGCCGTCTCTTTAGCAGAAGGAAGCTTAGCAAGGGGAATGAAATGAGCCGCCTTAGAGAACCTATCGACAACCGTAAGAATAACAGTCTTCCCCGCTGACGAAGGCAGTCCGGTGACAAAATCTAAGGCGATGTGAGACCACGGTCGAGAGGGAATAGGAAGCGGCCTGAGACGGCCGGCAGGAGGAGAGTTACCGGACTTAGTCTGCGCGCAGACCGAACAAGCAGCCACGAAACGACGCGTGTCATGCTCCCGGGTGGGCCACCAAAAACGCTGGCGAATGGAAGCAAGCGTACCCCGAACGCCAGGGTGGCCGGCTAACTTGGCAGAGTGAGCCCACTGAAGAACGGCCAGACGAGTAGGAACGGGAACGAAAAGAAGGTTCCTAGGACAAGCGCGCGGCGACGGAGTGTGAGTGAGCGCTTGCTTTACCTGCCTCTCAATTCCCCAGACAGTCAACCCGACAACACGCCCCTCAGGGAGAATCCCCTCGGGGTCAGTGGAGGCTACTGAAGAACTGAAGAGACGAGACAAAGCATCAGGCTTGGTGTTCTTAGAGCCCGGACGATAAGAAATCACGAACTCGAAACGAGCGAAAAACAGCGCCCAACGCGCCTGACGCGCATTAAGTCGTTTGGCAGAACGGATGTACTCAAGGTTCCTATGGTCAGTCCAAACGACAAAAGGAACGGTCGCCCCCTCCAACCACTGTCGCCATTCGCCTAGGGCTAACCGGATGGCGAGCAGTTCGCGGTTACCCACATCATAGTTACGTTCCGACGGCGACAGGCGATGAGAAAAATACGCGCATGGGTGGACCTTGTCGTCAGAGAGGGAGCGCTGAGAAAGAATGGCTCCCACGCCCACCTCTGACGCGTCAACCTCGACAACGAACTGTCTAGAGACGTCAGGTGTAACAAGGATAGGAGCGGATGTAAAACGATTCTTGAGGAGATCAAAAGCTCCCTGGGCGGAAACGGACCACTTAAAGCACGTCTTGACAGAAGTAAGGGCTGTGAGAGGAGCTGCCACCTGACCGAAATTACGGATGAAACGACGATAGAAGTTCGCGAAGCCGAGAAAGCGCTGCAGCTCGACGCGTGACTTAGGGACGGGCCAATCAATGACAGCTTGGACCTTAGCGGGATCCATCTTAATGCCTTCAGCGGAAATAACAGAACCGAGAAATGTGACGGAGGAGGCATGAAAAGTGCACTTCTCAGCCTTCACAAAAAGACAATTCTCTAAAAGGCGCTGGAGGACACGTCGAACGTGCTGAACATGAATCTGGAGTGACGGTGAAAAAATCAGGATATCGTCAAGGTAAACGAAAACAAAGATGTTCAGCATGTCTCTCAGGACATCATTGACTAATGCCTGAAAGACAGCTGGAGCGTTAGCGAGGCCGAAAGGAAGAACCCGGTATTCAAAGTGCCCTAACGGAGTGTTAAACGCCGTCTTCCACTCGTCCCCCTCCCTGATGCGCACGAGATGGTAAGCGTTACGAAGGTCCAACTTAGTGAAAAACCTGGCTCCCTGCAGGATCTCGAAGGCTGAAGACATAAGAGGAAGCGGATAACGATTCTTCACTGTTATGTCATTCAGCCCTCGATAATCTATGCAGGGGCGCAGAGACCCGTCCTTCTTCTTGACAAAAAAAAACCCCGCTCCGGCGGGAGAGGAGGAGGGGACTATGGTACCGGCGTCAAGAGCTACAGACAAATAATCTTCGAGAGCCTTACGTTCGGGAGCCGACAGAGAGTATAGTCTACCCCGGGGGGGGGTGGTTCCCGGAAGGAGATCAATACTACAATCATACGACCGGTGTGGAGGAAGAGAGGTGGCCCTGGACCGACTGAACACCGTGCGCAGATCGTGATATTCCTCCGGCACCCCTGTCAAATCACCAGGCTCCTCCTGTGAAGAAGAGACAGAGGAAACAGGAGGGATAGCAGACATTAAACATTTCACATGACAAGAGACGTTCCAGGAGAGGATAGAATTACTAGACCAATTAATGGAAGGATTATGACAAACTAGCCAGGGATGGCCCAAAACAACAGGTGGAAAAGGTGAACGAAAAATTAAAAAAGAAATGGTTTCACTATGATTACCAGAAACAGTGAGGGTTAAAGGTAGCGTCTCACGCTGAATCCTGGGGAGAGGACTACCATCCAGGGCGAACAAGGCCGTGGGCTCCTTTAACTGTCTGAGAGGAATGTCATGTTCCCGAGCCCAGGTCTCGTCCATAAAACAGCCCTCCGCCCCAGAGTCTATTAAGGCACTGCAGGAAGCTGACGAACCGGTCCAGCGTAGATGGACCGACAAGGTAGTGCAGGATCTTGAAGGAGAGACAGGAGTAGTAGCGCTCACCAGTAGCCCTCCGCTTACTGACGAGCTCTGGCCTTTTACTGGACATGAAGTGACAAAATGACCAGCGGAACCGCAATAGAGACAGAGGCGGTTGGTGATTCTCCGTTCCCTCTCCTTAGTCGAGATGCGGATACCTCCCAGCTGCATGGGCTCAGCACCCGAGCCGGCAGAGGAAGATGGTAGTGATGCGGAGAGGGGGGCAACGGAGAACGCGAGCTCCTTTCCACGAGCTCGGTGACGAAGATCAACCCGTCGCTCAATGCGAATAGCGAGTTCAATCAAGGAATCCACGCTGGAAGGAACCTCCCGGGAGAGAATCTCATCCTTTACCTCTGCGCGGAGACCCTCCAGAAAACGAGCGAGCAAAGCCGGCTCGTTCCAGCCACTGGAGGCAGCAAGAGTGCGAAACTCAATAGAGTAGTCTGTTATGGATCGATTATCTTGACATAGGGAAGACAGGGCCCTGGAAGCCTCCTCCCCAAAAACAGATCGATCAAAAACCCGTATCATCTCCTCCTTAAAGTCCTGATACTGGTTAGTACACTCAGCCCTTGCCTCCCAGATTGCCGTGCCCCACTCACGAGCCCGTCCAATAAGGAGAGATATGACGTAGGCGACACGAGCAGTGCTCCTGGAGTAAGTGTTGGGCTGGAGAGTAAACACAATATCACACTGGGTGAGGAACGAGCGGCATTCAGTGGGCTCCCCAGAGTAACACGGCGGGTTATTGATTCTGGGCTCCGGAGATTCGAAAGCCCTGGAAGTGGCCGGTGGATCGAGGCGGAGATGGTGAACCTGTTCTGTGAGGTTGGAGACTTGGGTGGCCAGGGTCTCAACGGCATGTCGAGCAGCAGACACTTCCTGCTCGTGTCTGCCTAGCATCGCTCCCTGGATCCCGACGGCTGAGTGGAGAGGATCCGAAGTCGCTGGGTCCATTCTTGGTCGGATTCTTCTGTTACGGTGCGTGAATGAGGACCCAAAAGCGAATTAACTTAAACAGAGCTTCTTTAATTACCAAACATAGGTAGGCTCAGACGGACCGGCAGATTCCGACAGGACAAGACAAGGTTACAGCAAACATGACGACAGTCTGGTTCAGGCATGAAACACAACAAACAAGAATCCGACAAAGACAGGAGCAGAAACAGAGAGAGATATAGGGACCTAATCAGAGGGAAAAAGGGAACAGGTGGGAAAAGGGGTGACGAGGTGGTTAGGAGGAGACAAGGCACAGCTGGGGGAAAGAGGGGGAGAAAAGGTAACCTAACAACGACCAGCAGAGGGAGACAGGGTGAAGGGAAAGGACAGAGACAAGACACAACATGACAGTACATGACACCGAGATACTGTTGTGAAGAAGTTTAAAGCCGGATTTGGATACAAAAAGATTTCCCAAGCTTTAAAATTCCCAAGGAGCACTGTGCAAGCGATAATATTGAAATGGAAGGAGTATCAGACCACTGCAAATCTACCAAGACCTGGCCGTCCCTCTAAACTTTCAGCTCATACAAGGAGAAGACTGATCAGAGATGCAGCCAAGAGGCCCATGATCACTCTGGATGAACTGCAGAGATCTACAGCTGAGGTGGGAGACTCTGTCCATAGGACAACAATCAGTCGTATATTGCACAAATCTGGCCTTTATGGAAGAGTGGCAAGAAGAAAGCCATTTCTTAAAGATATCCATAAAAAGTGTCGTTTTAAGTTTGCCACAAGCCACCTGGGAGACACACCAAACATGTGGAAGAAGGTGCTCTGGTCAGATGAAACCAAAATGGAACTTTTTGGCAACAATGCAAAATGTTATGTTTGGCGTAAAAGCAACACAGCTGAACACACCATCCCCACTGTCAAACATGGTGGTGGCAGCATCATGGTTTGGGCCTGCTTTTCTTCAGCAGGGACAGGGAAGATGGTTAAAATTGATGGGAAGATGGATGGAGCCAAATACAGGACCATTCTGGAAGAAAACCTGATGGAGTCTGCAAAAGACCTGAGACTGGGACGGAGATGTGTCTTCCAACAAGACAATGATCCAAAACATAAAGCAAAATCTACAATGGAATGGTTCAAAAATAAACATATCCAGGTGTTAGAATGGCCAAGTCAAAGTCCAGACCTGAATCCAATCGAGAATCTGTGGAAAGAACTGAAAACTGCTGTTCACAAATGCTCTCCATCCAACCTCACTGAGCTCGAGCTGTTTTGCAAGGAGGAATGGGAAAAAATGTCAGTCTCTCGATGTGCAAAACTGATAGAGACATACCCCAAGCGACTTACAGCTGTAATCGCAGCAAAAGGTGGCGCTACAAAGTATTAACTTAAGGGGGCTGAATAATTTTGCACGCCCAATTTTTCAGTTTTTGATTTGTTATAAAAGTTTGAAATATCCAATAAATGTCGTTCCACTTCATGATTGTGTCCTACTTGTTGTTGATTCTTCACAAAAAAATACAGTTTTATATCTTTATGTTTGAAGCCTGAAATGTGGCAAAAGGTCGCAAAGTTCAAGGGGGCCGAATACTTTCGCAAGGCACTGTAATTTAGTGTCTTGTTTTTCCTCCAAATGAAAATGTGGATTTAAAAAAATCCAAAGAATATCTCTTTAAAATTACATTTTTGTGAGAATCACCCCCAAAATACTAAGTAGTCTGTTTGTGTGCATTCGGGCTCTGGATGTAAGCACAATGAGAGATGAAGTGGACAGTGTGTCTGGACATTGATATAAGATCAGTTTGGCATTTCACCCATAATGTTCTGGGTTGGGATTTGCTGATTTCATCTGTGCCTAAAGTAAACGTTCCAGTACTGACTGGACATAAACATTCTTTAATCCAACCACACATCATTGCAGCCCTCCCAACCAGACTGACTAATCAAGGATTTTACCAAGTACCACGACCTTTTAGACAAAAACCTGTTTTAGACAAAAACCTCCGCCAAGTGAATCAAGTGGATCTTCCAGCAAGACTATAACCCCAAGCACACATAAAATCCACAAAGAAATGGTTAATTCACCACAAAATCAACATTTTGCAAGGCCACCTCAGTCTCCGGACTTGAGTCCCATTTAAAAACCTGTGGTTTGAGTATAATTTTTCAGTCCATAAGCACAGACGAAGGATATCAATGATCTGGAAAGATTCTGTATATAGAAATTGTCTAAGATCCCTCCCATGTGTTCTCCATTCTCATCAAGCATTTTAGAAAAATACTCGTATCATTATCCTCGAGCTTGCAAGGTGAGGGTACTTTTAAAAATATATTTTTTACTTACTTGTTAAACAAAATCTCTTTCTCTGATTAATTGTGTAAGTATAAAATAACATAATTTGTCCGTTTTTTTAGCATTCAATATAGCTCAGTACTTGTATTATTTATGTATTGTATTTTGTGCTAATCTTTATCAAGGGATCAACTAATTTGGGACCCCACTGTATATAATAATAATAATAATAATAATAATATGAATATATGCCATTTAGTAGACGCTTTGTTGCATTAATTTGACATTCCTTTGTATATAGACTTGAATGTAACAGTTTGAATGGAACAGTTTGAATGCAACGGTTAGTAATGTAACAGTTTGAAAGCAACAGTTTCAGCATTATTATACTATTACGCACGACAGTTTTCCAGGACTATTTTAAGGTCTCCAAAGTGTACATAGCCTAGCTAGCTGATTGGGGAGCATCTAACCTAAACCTGTCAACGTTGCTCCCCTGCTCCTATAATCTCTCCAACGAAACCGAAAGAAACCAAAAAGGTGATTGATTGATCGTGGAAATTGTCCTCGACTTGATGGGACTGGAGTTTGCTGAAATCCTAAGCCCACCGCTAGCAACCCATGACAGAGAGGGAAACTAGAGACGCCAGTAGGATTTCGGCGATGTTGGGTAACCACGGAACTTCGGAAAAATCACTGCACATCCTGGGTCCGCTTGCCAACGCGTTGACTTTACCCATGAAAGCGTTTTTAAACACCCAAATAGGCTACTAACCTTTTGGATACAATGTACACAGCCCGATCACGAATAACTCCCGCAGCTCCTGCTGGCTCCCGAGGACACGGATTTGCTTGTCTGAAGATCATCCTATAGAAAATGATAAATGGTAGGTGGCCATTCCCTTCTGACATGTGATGCATACTTGCGTAACGATGGGTGCTGTCCTAGATCAATGGAAAGCACACTTGGAGATGGGGTCCATTCATGTAGATAAAACCAACTAATGTTATAGTGTTTTCTCTCTGTTCTGAACTGTTGCATGTTGAATAGTTTGATCATGATTAAATATAGACATATACTTACAGTTTATGTCGTGCGCCCAAGAATAACATTTCAATTACGCGCATTGCGCGCAGGACGCATTCCATATTAAATCTACAAATAATTAATGTGAAATAAAATAAGCTGACTGGCAGGTATGTGTTAACTCACACACTACTTGATTTTTCAGTATGTGAACGGGCCTGTGCTCCGTAGCGTCGTGGTGTTTCTGCTGTTGGGTGTCTCCTACAGTAAGCGCAGGTGCAACTACACGGATATACTCAGCACGTACAGAGAACTAATCTTCGTTGAACTTCAGAATTTGGTATGTGGGCCATCAGATCGTTGAAAGTGTGTTACTGTTGTTCACAAGATCAAAGTGGCTTTATCTCAAACATAACTATTAGTTGTGACTTTATTAATTTATTATACCTGTTATATTGACTATGGAAAATGGCAGATGCAAAATTCACACTTCAGAAAAACGTATTACTAGCTTGAGCCTACACAAATATTATGCAGGGCAAGTCTGTACAGTGGAATACTTGTTTTTGACTGCCTTCACTGATTTGTTATGAATACTATATCCTTTAAAAACATGTATATCCCTTTATTGTCTAACAGACATGTATGTTTTCTTGGAACAGAATCTGACAGGCACTTTTGACACACCCAAAGGGAGGGACCATTGTCCCTCAGGAAAGGTAGTGTGTGTGTGTGTGTGTGTGTGTGTGTGTGTGTGTGTGTGTGTGTGTGTGTGTGTGTTTGTATGTTTGGTTTTACTGTCCTTATGGGGACTGGGAGTCCTCACAAGGATAGTAAAACAATGAAAATTGTCAGTGTCATTTTGCAGGTCCCCACAAGGAAAAATTATATTTTAGGCTTAAATTAGTTTTAGATTTGGGGTTATGGTTAAGGTTAGGGTTAGTTTAAGGGTTAGGGAAAATTGGATGTTGAATGGAAATCAATTGTTTGCTCCCCACAAGGATAGTAAAACAAATGTGTGTGTGTGTTTGTTTGTGTGTCAGTTTCAGCACCATGGACAGGGGATGTAGCTAATATGCCCCTCTGTGAAAACAATTACCCCTTGCCTTATACTCCAATTACAACTTTGTTTGTTTGTTTGAGTGATTGATTGAATGAATGATTGATTTCTTGAATGTATGAAATAAAAATGTGAATTGCAGATGACAACACAATCATTGTACAAAATGTATTTCCAACGCGTATCTCTTATTTGACAGTATGCCTAATAATTCACGTGCTTCATTATGGCAGCTGCAGCACGTGTTGCGCTCCATCCATGGTATGACGGAGCAATTCCTGTGTCAGGGCTGGGATCAGGAACACGGGCGGGGCAGCAGAGAGCAGCGGGCCATGAAGAAGCCAGTGGAGATGATGGCAGTGCTGATCAGACAGAACTGCAGGCACACTGAACTGGTGAGGCTGCTTTAAAGACAGGGCTAGGTTTCACTATGGTTCTGGCGAATGCTTTTTGTTACTTACGATTCATTTTTTAATAATGATAGTTAATGTGTATAAATGATGTATATCAGTCAACGACGATGTAATGAGATGAGACGGATCCTCAATGTTTTGCCTTTCCTTTCTTTAAGGTGAGGAAACAGAAGAGAACAGCGCTGTGTGTGACTGCCCAGAGGACGAAGGGAAAGAACAGGAAGAGGATGAGACTCATCAGGGCACTGATAAACTGTTGGCAGAAGCTGCAGAGTTTGTACACACCCACAAAATAATTCAAAAAAAATATGTTTTTCTTTTTTATCAAAATTGTTTCAAAAAAGCTTATTTTGTAGAGTAGAATGACAGTTTGTATGTCAGGCATAGGCCTCTGTTTATGACCTTTTACTTCTTGTCTGTATAGTCCCACATGTATAAGCTATAGGTCACCATAGATCAGGGATGGGCCACTTTGATGTGGGCGGGGGCCACAAAAAAACCAAACTGATCATGCTTACTATAAGTTTAGATAGCTAGCCGCTAGACTAACTTGCCAATCTAAAAATGTTTACCTGACTTGGGCTAATTAAGTGACTGCTGATGCACAACCACATGTTGAAATTGCACCTTGTGTAATCTACTATTCTAACTCTCAGCAGTAAGTTGAGACCCGACTGAGTTCCCCCCATTAATTATGGTTGTTAGAGGATGGTTTTACAATGCAGTGAAGATATTTACTTGTAATACCTTGGTGCACACACATTTTATAACTCTTAGCTATCTCACAATCCAGATATTGTTTTTGTGAAACCGATATATACATTTGTTGTTCTATGAAATGTATTCAAGATGCCCACTGATAAAGGTTTCTTTAACTGCATCATTGGTTGTTTATTCCTGTAATGATCGAAACATGGGCCATTACTAGAGACCTATTGTTTAGTTCTCTTGTTATAAGAAATTGTTAACAAAATGGACAAAAAACAAGAAACTCCCCAAGTTGCATAACTTCCAGAACGTTTCTCATTTTAGGTTTTTGTTTCTGTTGGGAAAGATATTCCACATGCACAGTCATGTTTACATGAACTCTGTAGCACTGTTAGTGCTATCCTGGATCCTTGGGACGTCCATACCATAAACTTAAACCTAACCATTTTAAATGTCTACTTCAATATGGTCATACCAAGGATCATTTAGCTATTTGATTTACAATTTTAGAACCACTTAAGGTATCAAAATATTTTTGTTTGATGAAACATTGAATTTGGCCTTACTGCTATTAGCCCATAGAAACATGTTGACCAACAGCTTCATACATAGATTAACAGTAAGAGAATACAAGGAATGTCTGTCCTATATCTGAGACATATAAGAATGATCAGGACACAAATATATATAGAGTAGAATGACAGTATATACATATATATATATATATATATATATATATATATATATATATATTTTTACATGTATTTAACCTCTTATTTTAGGCACTAAACAATCTCCATAAATTTCCATTCATTTTGTTCACTGGTACCCATACAAAAAACTGATATCGCTAATTCAACGGGCCACAGATTTTGATGGGGATTTTACTATTACGCTAAATCACGCTAAATCGACTCTAGGGGGTTTTGAGCACTGGATACAAATCAGTATTCGACTTCCATCCGTCAGTTCACATACATGAAAGCCGGTCACTAGGGGGCAATAGTGACCGTTTTTTACCTTTAATTAGGTTTTGATTTTGCTAGAGCTGTGTGGACAGGGATGGCAGGTGTATGTAGCTATCTGCGTCTTAGTTCAAAGGTTGTAAGTACGAATCCAGCAATAGAAGGTTACTTTTGAGAGTTTTGCTTTAAGCCTATCACAAACCTTTACTCTTACGTGGATCATTCGGAGTTAATGCCTAACATAATCATCTGCCTTTGATTCCAAAGGTTGTAAATTCGAATCCAGCAATATAAAGTTGTTTTTGAGATTTTTGTTTAAAGCCTATCCCAAACCTTAACCCTTACCTTACCATTCAGAGTTAATGTGTAAACTTAACCCTTACAATTTCAGAGATAATGGCCAAACCTAACCTTAAACACTTAGAAACTTGACATTTGCAACATCTTCAAAATTTTACGTTTGAGAAACATGGATGAATGATAAATCCTGAGGTGGCATGGGGGTTGTTTGAGGAGGGGGCAACCCTGGTTGTTATGGAGCGTTCCCGAGGGCACAGAGCTCGGTATAAACTACAAGAGCTGGCAGGTCGGGTCTTGCTTCCAGGGGGTGAAGATGATCCCACCAGGCCTCCACTTCCTCCACTACTGTTCCTCCAACGCACCAGACCCTGCGTGTGAAACAGGCCCTAAAAAAGGCCTCTGAAAGAGCGAGATCTGTCTGGCCAACTGGGACCCCAAAGAGGAGAATCTGGACATCTCTGCCTCCCAAAATGAAGAGGAGGTGGGCTGGGTCTGGGTGGGCCTACAAGACCTGGACCCTTTCCTGGGCCCCTACCAGTACGAGCTGATGTACAAATGTGTCTCCCTAACTGCCTGGGTGAACCAGGAACCAGGAACCAGGCTAGCCACAAGGTTGCAGCTTCTCCTGGGTTGTATGTGTGCCGTCAACAACCTAATCCCATAACTTTAGCTCAAACACCAAGACCCGTGAGGAACAGAACCTGCCTAGGAACGATAAGTGTCAGACCATGAAGGAGGAGCTGGACAGGCTGCACAGGATGAAGCCGAGAGATGGGACTGAGCTGAGGTTCTCCCCCATCCCCAGGCAGACCTACCCTCCTGGAGCCACCCCAGCCCAGATCACTCAGTATAGCCCAGAACGGAGCTGCAGTGGCAAGAAAAAGTATGTGAACCCTTTGGAATTACCTGGATTTCTGCATACATTGGTCATCAAATTTGACCTGATCTTCATGTAAGTCACAATAATAGGCAAACATAGTGAGCTTAAACTAATAACACACAAATTATTGTATTTTTCTTGTCTATATTGAATACATCCTTTAAACATTCACAGTGTAGGTTGGAAAAAGTATTTGAACCCCTAGGCTAATGACTTCTCCAAAAGCTACAGTGCCTTGCAAAAGTATTCATCCCTGTCAGAGTGTGCACAACTGGTTGGAAGTCAGGTGCAGGAAAGCAGCGATGAGTGAACAGGTACACTTTATTCAGGCAGAGGAAAACAGACAGACGCAAACTGCTTCACAACACACCGGCCCAAGGGAAAAAGCGATAGCGCACAAATACACAAATACAGTGCCTTGCGAAAGTATTCGGCCCCCTTGAACTTTGCAACCTTTTGCCACATTTCAGGCTTCAAACATAAAGATATAAAACTGTATTTTTTGTTAAGAATCAACAACAAGTGGGACACAATCATGAAGTGGAACGACATTTATTGGATATTTCAAACTTTTTTAACAAATCAAAAACTGAAAAATTGGGCGTGCAAAATTATTCAGCCCCTTTACTTTCAGTGCAGCAAACTCTCTCCAGAAGTTCAGTGAGGATCTCTGAATGATCCAATGTTGACCTAAATTACGATAATATTGAAATGGAAGGAGTATCAGACCACTGCAAATCTACCAAGACCTGGCCGTCCCTCTAAACTTTCAGCTCATACAAGGAGAAGACTGATCAGAGATGCAGCCAAGAGGCCCATGATCACTCTGGATGAACTGCAGAGATCTACAGCTGAGGTGGGAGACTCTGTCCATAGGACAACAATCAGTCGTATATTGCACAAATCTGGCCTTTATGGAAGAGTGACAAGAAGAAAGCCATTTCTTAAAGATATCCATAAAAAGTGTTGTTTAAAGTTTGCCACAAGCCACCTGGGAGACACACCAAACATGTGGAAGAAGGTGCTCTGGTCAGATGAAACCAAAATTGAACTTTTTGGCAACAATGCAAAACGTTATGTTTGGCGTAAAAGCAACACCCTGAACACACCATCCCCACTGTCAAACATGGTGGTGGCAGCATCATGGTTTGGGCCTGCTTTTCTTCAGCAGGGACAGGGAAGGTGGTTAAAATTGATGGGAAGATGGATGGAGCCAAATACAGGACCATTCTGGAAGAAAACCTGATGTAGTCGGCAAAAGACCTGAGACTGGGACGGAGATTTGTCTTCCAACAAGACAATGATCCAAAACATAAAGCAAAATCTACAATGGAATGGTTCAAAAATAAACATATCCAGGTGTTAGAATGGCCAAGTCAAAGTCCAGACCTGAATCCAATCGAGAATCTGTGGAAAGAACTGAAAACTGCTGTTTACAAATGCTCTCCATCCAACCTCACTGAGCTCGAGCTGTTTTGCAAGGAGGAATGGGAAAAAATGTCAGTCTCTCGATGTGCAAAACTGATAGAGACATACCCCAAGCGACTTACAGCTGTAATCGCAGCAAAAGGTGGCGCTACAAAGTATTAACTTAAGGGGGCTGAATAAT
Source organism: Oncorhynchus clarkii lewisi (assembly GCF_045791955.1). NCBI lineage: Eukaryota > Metazoa > Chordata > Actinopteri > Salmoniformes > Salmonidae > Oncorhynchus > Oncorhynchus clarkii. Next base: position 61,151,454 of record NC_092162.1, read on the forward strand.
TTTGCACGCCCAATTTTTCAGTTTTTGATTTGTTAAAAAAGTTTGAAATATCCAATAAATGTCGTTCCACTTCATGATTGTGTCCCACTTGTTGTTGATTCTTCACAAAAAATACAGTTTTATATCTTTATGTTTGAAGCCTGAAATGTGGCAAAAGGTCGCAAAGTTCAAGGGGGCCGAATACTTTCGCAAGGCACTGAAGGTACAAATAACAAAACCACGGGTTACAACAATACACAACAATGCACAAAGCCAGCCTGAAGCGTCACACACGTAACGAACGAACAATACCACACACAGACATGGGGGGAACAGAGGATAATATACACGTAGAGTAATGAGGGAATGTAAACCAGGTGTGCGGGAAAACAAGACAAAACAAAACAAAACAGGAACACACACAAAACACCAGTGGAACCCATCCAACTTGAAGGAGCTGGAGCAGTTTAACCTTGAAGAATGGGCAAAACTCCCAGTGGCTAGATGTGCCAAGCTTACAGAGACATACCTCAAGTGACTTGCAGCTGTAATTGCTACAAAAGGTGAGTCACCTTACAGTATATTGACTTTTTGCATCTTCAATGTGGTAGGCATGTTGTGTAAATCAAATAATACAAACCTCCCCCAAAATCAATTTTAATTCCAGGTTGTAAGGCAAAATAGGAAAAATGCCAAGGGGGTGAATACTTTCACAAGCCACTGTATCTGGAGTCAGGAGTCAGCGTTTCTGGAGTCCAATCAATGAGACGAGATTGGAGATGTTGGTTAGAGCTGAATAGCAAAGTCAAAACAAATTTGACTTTGCTATTCACAAGAAGCATTGCCTGATGTGAACCATGCCTTGAACAAAAGAGATCTCAGAAGACCTAAGATTAAGAATTGTTGACTTGCATAAAGCTGGAAAAGGTTACACAAGTATCTCTAAAAGCCTTGATGTTCATCTGTCCACGATAAGACAAATTGTCTATAAATGGAGAAAGTTCAGCACTGTTGTTGCTCTCCCAGGAGTGGTCGTCCTGCAAAGATGACTGCAAGAGCACAGTGCAGAATGCTCAATGAGGTTAAGAAGAATCCTAGAGTGTCAGCTAAAGACTTACAGAAATCTCTGGAACACGCTAACATCTCTCTTGACGAGTCTACGATACGTAAAACACTAAACACGAATGGTGTTCATGGGTGGACACCACGGAAGAAGCCACTGCTGTCCAAAAAGAACATTGCTGCACGTTTGAAGTTTGCAAAAGTGCACCTGGATGTTCCACAGCGTTACTGGCAAAATATTCTGTTGACAGATGAAACTACGGTTGAGTTGTTTGGAAGGAACACACACTATGTGTGGAGAAAAATATGCACAGCACACCAACATCAAAACCTCATCCCAACTGTAAAGCATGGTGGAGGGAGCATCATGGTTTGAGGCTGCTTTGCTGCCTCAGGGCCTGGACAGCTTGTTATCATTGACGGAAAAATGAATTCCCAAGTTTATCAACAATAAAAAATAAATAAGTAACCTTTATTTAAGCAAGAGAATGTAAGGCTATCTGTCCACCAATTGAAGCTCAACAGAAGTTTGGTGATGCAACAGGACAACGACCCAAAACACAGAAGTAAATCAACAACATAATGGCTTCAACAGAAGAAAATACGCCTTCTGGAGTGGCCCAGTCAGAGTCCTGACCTCAACCCGATTGAGATGCTGTGGCATGACCTCAAGAGAGCAGTTCACACCAGACATCCCAAGAATGTTGTGGAACTGAAACAGTTTTGTAAAGAGGAATGGTCCAAAATTCCTCCTACATGTCTGATCCGCATCTACAGAAAATGTTTGGTTGAGGTCCTTACTGCCAAAGGCGGGTCAACCAGTTATTAAATCTAAGGGCTCACATACTTTTCCCACCCTGCACTGTGAATGTTTACACGGTGTGTTCAATAAAGACATGAAAACGTATAATGGTTTGTGTGTTATTAGTTTAAGCAGACTGTGTTTGTCTATTGTTGTGACCTAGATGAAGATCAGATAACATTTTATTACCAATTTATGCAGAAATCTTAGATTTATTTCCAAAGGGTTAACATACTTTTTCTTGCCACTTCATGCCCTGGACATTCTGTTGGAGAAACACCACCAGCAGCAACCACTCAATGAGCTAGGTGAAGCGGAAGTAAGATCTATGTGATATATTTTACTGATTTATGTGGATTTATGGAGAAAATAAAGTGAATAGGAACTTAGACTAGACGTTATAGATTGCGAAACATCAAAGGAGATTGGGGCTTAGACATTTGAATTGACATGATTGCAACCATGCTGTAGTCATATGTCTTTCTGCCTCAGGCGCCTATCCTCAACCACTATAAACCATATTTAATAGGACATCTGACAACTACAGCCTTTGCTCTAAGAGCTGTAAAATAACCTGGATATGTCACATTACTGTTTTGTGTTCGTTCATAAGCAGTTGAAAATGAACTGTTTTTCTGAATGCCTCTCTCTGTTTCTCTCCTATGCCTTTCCCTCTCCCCAGGTGAGCTGCAGTTTGCGTTTGTGTATTTTCTCATTGGGACCGTGTACGTACGAGGGCTTTGAGCACGGGAAGCATCTGCTGGCCCTGCTGTGTCGTAGTGAGAGCCCGGATCTATACCTGGGCCTCATCGCTGTGCTCTACCAGCAGCTGGGAGAGATACCTACAGACTTCTCTGTGGACATTGTGTCTCAGGACAACTACCTCACCTCACCTTACAGGTGAGCTGGCATCAATGAAACCCCATCATTACTGATGTCTGTATTATAGAATATCTTCCCCAGTTCTAGAAGACAAAACAGACCGCACCGTAAATTGGTTAAAAGCAGCAGGTGGCCATCCTATCACATCTGACCACAGAACACAGTCCGTAATTTTCTATTCATTTCCTGATAATTCTACATGTTGAATCTGCTACACACGGCCAGCGTTTGTTACGGTGTGACTCGTGTCTAACTTGCTCTCCATTTCCCTTCTCTCCGTCAGGACTTCTTCCAGTTTGCCAGTGGGCCTGGGGTGGACGGCACCCTGCAGAAGAGGGCAGAGAAGTTCAAGGCCCACCTGACCACTGAAATAGATCCTGATGATTGTGAACCTGTTGTAGTGTTACTGCCTGAGAGGATCACACTGGACTCGGGAGAGGCGAAGGTCAAGAGCCATGCATCCTCCGAAACTCAACCCTGCCAAGCCGCACTGCTTCTTGACACACTGCTCGCTTAACCCCAAAGCCAGCTACACTAATGTGTGGGAAGAAACACCATACCACTGGCGACCGAGGTCAGCATGCAGGTGCCCGAGGTCAGCTTGCAGGCGCCCGGCCCGCCACAAGGAGTCGCTAGAGCGCGAAGGGACAACGACATGCCGGCCGACCAAAACCCTCCCCTAATCCGGATGTCGCTGGGCAAATTGTGCGTCATCTCCCGGTCACGGCCAGCTGTGACACAGCGTGGGATCGAACCCAGGTCTGTAGTGAAGCCTCTGTTTTCTTTGTCTCTCATTTCCTTCAAGTGTGTTGCCTTGAGTTTGACCATTCTTAGGAAAAACAACTGACCTCCAAGGCTCTTGATGCTGGGGTGTCATTCTAGTTCTGGCCATGCTGCCCCCTCCCTGGCTCTCTGTCTTTAACTTCTCTGCCAGTCTACTCATAAACAAGCACATGTCCATCTAAAATGAATGGTCCAATTGGAATCAGGAATGGGGTCAATATGGCACTTTCTACGTGGATCGTTCTAAGGTTCTAGAGGAGAATGGGGAAATGTGGAAAACCTCACTGATACCCTCTAGTGGTCCTTCTGTGTTCATGTTAGCACCTATCATCAATAATTAGTTATTTTTTGGGATTGCCTATCTTAGATTTTATTGAGGGTGTAGAGAAATACTTGTGCTCCTAGCTCCAACACTGCAGTAGTATCTAACAAAACACAAGAATCTAAAAGTAAAAGAATGGAATTCAAAATTATAGATGTGTTTTTGTGTGATGAGACGTATATGTGGATGTATATGTATATATGTATTATGGACAGTATGTGGCTTGAATATGTAGTATATCTGAATACGTAGGATAGAATAGTGTATGTACAGCAATAGTTGATTAGGTTGGCCTAGACTAGAATACAGAATACACAGTTGAAGGCGGAAGTTTACATACACTTAAGATGGAGTCATTAAAACTCGTTTTTCAACCACTCCACAAAATTCTTGTTAACAAACTATAGTTTTGGCAAGTCGGTTAGGGAATCTACTTTGTGCATGACACAAGTCATTTTCCTAACAATTGTTTACAGACAGATTATTTCACTGTATCACAATTCCAGTGGGTCAGAAGGTTTACATGCACTAAGTTGACTGTGCTTTTAAACAGCTTGGGAAATTCCAGAAAATGATGTCATGGCTTGAGAAGCTTCTGACAGGCTAATTGACATCATTTGAGTCAATCGGAGGTGTACCTGTGGATGTATTTCAAGGCCTACCTTCAAACACAGTGCCTCTTTGCTTGACATCATGGGAAAATCTAAAGAAATCAGCCAAGACCTCAGAAATAAAATGGTAGACCTCCACAAGTCTGGTTCATCCTTGGAAGCAAATCCCAAGCGCCTGAAGGTACCACGTTCATCTGTACAAACAATTGTATGCAAGTATAAACACCATGGGACCATGCAGTCTTCATACCGCTCAGGAAGGAGACGCGTTCTGTCTCCTAGAGATGAATGCACTTTGGTGCGAAAAGTGCAAATCAATCCCAGAACAACAGCAAAGGATCTTGTGAAGATGCTGGAGGAAACAGATAGAAAAGTATCTATATCCACAGTTAAACGAGTCCTATATCGACATAACCTGAAAGGCCACTCAGCAAGGAAGAAGCCACTGCTCCAAAACCGCCATAAAAAAAGCCAGACTACGGTTTGCAACTGCACATGGGGACAAAGATTGTACTTTTTGGAGAAATGTCCTCTGGTCTGATGAAACAAAAATGGAACTGTTTGCCATCGTTATGTTTGGAGGAAAAAGGGGGAGGCTTGCAAGCCCAAGAACCCTGTCCCAACCGTGAAGCATGGGGGTGGCAGCATCATTTTGTGGGGGTGCTTTGCTGCAGGAGGGACTGGTGCACTTCACAAAATAGATGATATCATGAGGATATATTGTGGATATATTGAAGCAACATCTCAAGACATCAGTCAGGAAGTTAAAGCTTGGTCGCAAATGGTCTTCCACATGGACAATGACCCCAAGCATACTTCCAAAGTTGTGGCAAAATGGCTAAAGGACAACAAAGTCAAGGTATTGGAGTGGCCATCACAAAGCCCTGACCTCAATCCCATAGAAAATCTGTGGGCAGAACTGAAAAAGCGTGTGCAAGCAAGGAGGCCTACAAACCTGACTCAATTACACCAGCTCTGTCAGGGGAATGAGCCAAAATTCACCCAACTTATTGTGGGAAGCTTGTGGAAGGCTAACCGAAACTGAGTCAGGTTTTTAGACCCAAGTTAAGCAAATTAAAGGCAATGCTAACAAATTCTAATTGAGTGTAAACTTCTGACCCACTGGGAATGTGATGAAAGAAATAAAAGCTGACATAAATCCTTTTCTCTACTATTATTCTGACATTTCACATTCTTAAAATAAAGTGGTGATCCTAACTGACCTAAGACAGGGACTTTTTACTAGGATTAAATGTCAGGTATTGTGAAAAACAGAGTTTAAATGTATTTGGCTAAGGTGTATGTAAACTTCCGACTTCAACTCTACATATGAAATCAAATCAATCAAATGTGCCGAATACAACAGGTATTACAACCTTACAGTGAAATGCTTACTTATGAGCACTTAACCAACAATGCTGTTAAAAAATCCAGATAAGAATAAGAAATAAAAGTAACAAGTAATTAAAGAGCAGCAGTAAAGTATCAATAGCGAGACTATATACAGAGGGGTATCAGTACAGAGTCAATGTGCTGGGGCACCGGTTAGTTGATGTAGTATGTACATGTAGGTAGAGTTATTAAAGTGACTATGCATAGATAATAGAGTAGCAGCGGTGTAAAAGAGGGTGGGTGGGGTGGGGGGGGGGGTGGGGGGGATGTCCTGAGATGTTGCTTCAATATATCCACAATATATCCTCATGATATCATCTAGCCATTTGATTAGGTGTTCGGGAGTCTTATGGCTTGGGGATAGAAGCTTAGAAGCCTCTTGGACCTAGACTTGGCTCTCCGGTAGCAGAGGGAACAGTCTATGACTAGGGTGACTGGAGTCTTTGACAATTCTTAGGGCCTTCCTCTGACACCGACTGGTTTAGAGGTCCTGGAAGGCAGGAAGCTTGGTCCCGGTGATGTACTGGGCCGTTCGCACTACCCTCTGTAGTGCCTTGCAGTTGAAGGCCGAGCAGTTGCCGTACCAGGCAGTGATGCAACCATGCTCTCAATGGTGCAGCTGTAGAACCTTTTGAGGATCTGAGGACCCATGCAAAATCTTTTCAGTCTCCTGAGGGGGAATAGGTTTTGTCGTGCCCTCCTCACGCCTGTCTTGGTGTGCTTGGACCATGTTAATTTGTTGGTGATGTGGACACCAAGGAACTTGAAGCTCTCAACCTGGGTCCTTAGTTTGGTGATGAGCTTTGAGGGCACTATGGTGTTGAACGCTGAGCTGTAGTCAATGAACAGCCTTCTCACATAGGCGTTCCTTTTGTCCAGGTTGCATCATCTGTGGATCTGTTGGGGTGGTATGCAAATTGGAGTGGGTCTCGGGTTTCTGGGATAATGGTGTTGATCTGAGCCATGACCAGCCTTTCGAAGCACTTCATGGGTAAAACAGTATGTAAACATTATTAAAGTGACCAGTGTTCCATGTCTATGTACATAGGGCAGCAGCCGTTAAGGTCCAGGCTTGAGTAAATGGATGGCAGCCAGCTAGTGACAGTGACCAAGTTCAGGGCAGGGTACTGGGCGGAAGCCGGCTAGTGATGGCTATTTAACAGTCTGAAGGCCTTGAGATTTCCCAACCATCCGCAATGTGTGTCTAAGATAGCATGCAGTAACATTACCATTCACTGTAACCTTGTATAACTGGTCATTCTCTTTGATTAAACACAACTTTAAATCCATGTGTGCTTTTTGGTTACTCTGTTCTGTAAATGTTACTTACAGATTATGTCCACTAGATGGAGGCGTTGATCTTCACTATAGATCTGTTACTTTCAGAATTGCCGCGGCAGAATCAAACATTTTGCCCGCAAATATCACAAAGAAATTCCTCTTAATCTTGAAGGGACTGAATAAATTACCAACACTTTTCAGATTGAGGAAGAATCAGAAACTCCCCACTGTTTAGTGTTGGTAGGGGGTGGTATGTGTGTGTGTGTGTGTGTGTGTGTGTGTGTCCCTCCATTTAGTCTGCCTTTAGTCTACTTTGTCAATTGGTAGTTAAAGTGAGACAGTGATGCAGTGAGCTCCATTGTGAGAGTGTTCAAAGCCATCCTTAAAACATTTGGGAGTTGATGGAGCTGATTTCACGATGTTCATGAGGCCTGAAATGGTGTGTGTGTGTGTATGTGTGTGCGTGCATGTGCGTGCTTGTTCTTGCACATGTGTAAAGAATACCCTCTCATTGACTCTGAGGGGTTTGGAACAGGCCTTATGTTTGCCTGTTGATCCATCCAGTTCATCTATTCAACCATTTGTCTGTCCTTTAGCTCCAACGATTCCCTTTGATGAGGCCCTGCTCTGTGAAACAGTCTGTGGAACCAATCAGAAGCTGGAAAGAGGAGAGCCTCCTAATGTAATTACCTCAGCCAATGGAATCTCTACTATTGATGATGATTCACTTCTAATTCTATGGAAATGTTTTTGCATATAAAGAAATTCTGGAACTCATTTCCCACCTATCTGATGAATGTTCTGAGCTGGTGGACCATCAGATGACCCAAGTCCTGCTCTGTGGTTTGAGTGTCATGTATAGAGAGGAGGCTAGACTGGTATGGGCTTTCAGTGAGGAATAGAGAAGAGGTCTTCATTAAGGAGTTGAAAATGCATTGAAACTCAAGTGAACTCAGTTGTTCCTACACTATATAAGTGGTCAGTGGTGGTCCATCTCCAAGCCTGCAGAACAGGACCATACACATGGACCGTGGTCCGTCATTCTCCCTCAGGGCGAGACACGTGTCAGCTGACCACTGGGGTTTCAACAACTATGGTTGGAATGAATAACTGACTAATTACTACCACATTTCCTCCACAGCAACGGAAGGAATCTCAGCCAGACATACAAATACATAGGAATCAGTGGAGGCTGGTGGGAGGAACTATTGAAAGATGGGCTCATTGTAATAGTTGGAATGGAATTAATGGATTGGTATCAAACACCAAACGTATGAAAATCACGTTTGACTCTGTTCCATTAATTCCATTCCAGCCATAACATGAGTCCGTCCTCCAATGGCTCCTCCCACTAGCCTCCGCTGATAGGAATATATTGGTGTAGGACCTAAAGCTTTAAAGCTAGAATCCTTAGTTGCTACAACATGTTTTGACTTAATGAATTAATGATATATACCCAATGATTCTTGAAGAATATAATATATAAATGCCTCATGAGCTTAGTTCAACTGTCGTACCCCATAAGAACCCAAAATGGAAGCTTGTTTAAGTCCAATGTTTGTAAACAATGTAAATGTTTTCAAACACTAGAAATGGTCTCATATCCTCAAAAAATGGATAAAACTATACTTCTGATATCATGGATGGTCAGTCCTTGTATCCGTAGCTCTGTCTATGCATTTGAGAGCTTTTTACCAAAACAGAAGTGGGGTGCTGCTTTGTTATTGTTTCAATTAATGACAACTTTAATGGATATGCTATTTCATATATTTAACAGACATGTGAACACCCTACTGTGGATGTGTTAGGGAATTTGACATCAGGAGCTCCTCAACATGCTCTCCAATAAGTTTGGATACTCAGTCAGACGGACCATCACTGTGTTCCATTTCATTCCAATAACCCCTCCACCCATTCTAAAACGTTCCTAATTGCGTCCGGAATTGCAACAATTTCCTTTTTTAATATCCCTGATTTGATTCATTTGGGGGGCTGCCTGTCACATACACACAAACACAGAGAACACACAGGTTGGTTTTGTGGAACCTGAAAAGGTACCCTCCCAGGCCCAGTCAGTCAATGTGTTTTTTTTTACTCCATTAGATGTGGAATGGTCATTTCCATGGAGCTCACAGTAAAAACACTGATCTCTCTGTCTCTCACTGTACCCCTTCAGAGCAGGAGCTAATGCATGGAAGGAGAGTGTGTGTGTGTGTGTGTGTGTGTGTGTGTGTGTGTGTGTGTGTGTGTGTGTGTGTGTGTGTGTGTGTGTGTGTGTGTGTGTGTGTGTGTGTGTGTGTGTGTGTGTGTGTGCGTGTGTGTGTGCGTGTGAGCTTGTGCGCGCGCGTATGTGTGTGAATGAGAGAGAGTTATGGGTCAATCTGCATAGCCATATTTCTCAGGTTTCATGGAAGAATTGGCATTGTCTCTCTTTCTCACATTGACAGTCAATCTGTTTAAATCCATCGCGAGGTACATAATTGTAATGAATAGCTTGTGAGAGTGTGGGCTTTAAGTAATTGACCATGTCCCCATGATTACATGTGGGATGGACTGGTATTAGCATAGTGGTTAAGAATGTTGGGCTAGTAACCGAAAGGTCACTGGTTCAAATCCACGAGCCAGCTTGAGCAAGGAACTTAATACTGATTGTTTCTCAGGATAAGTGCATCAACTAGAATGTGAATGTTTAAAGCAAATTGGGATCGTTCATGTTTAGAAAAAATGTAATTCACTGTACAGTCATTACTTATAGGAGGAGATATGCATCTGTAGGTCCAGGTTGCAGACCTGACTGTTTTCTATGCTGAGTATTCCCAACCCAGACAGTCTTTCCTGAGACATTGTGCATTACATGTCCACTGAGCTGCACACAATTTAAGCTTAGCCTTAAATGATGCATGCCAATATTTACCAGAGATAATGGACTGTTAATGTCACCAGCACCGTACCAGGCTGCATACTATTGCTGGCTTGCCTCTAGCTAAGCAGGGTGGGTCCTGGATAAGAGACCAGATGCTGTTGGAAGTGGTGTTGGAGGGCCAGTAGGAGACACTCTTTCCTCTGGTCCCCAAAAAATATCCCAAGGCAGTGATTGGGGACATTTCCCTGTATAGGGTGGTGTATTTTGGCTTGGATGTTAAACAGGTGTCCTAACGCTCTGGGTCACTAAAGATCCCATGGCACTTATCGTAAGAGTAAGGTTATAAACCCTGGTGAACTGGCTAAATTCCCAATCTGGCCCTCATACCATCATGGCCACCTAATTATCCCCAGCTTCCAATTGTCTCATTCCCCCTCTCCCTTGTAACTACTCCCCAGGTTGTTACTGTAAATGAGAATGTGTTCTCAGTAAATTTAGCTGGTAAAATCTCTATATATTTTTTTATTGCAACCAAACTCAAATGCCGGTTCACCAGTTGATCTATAAATTATTTAAAAAATTAAAGCCCTCAAGAACTATTGTCCGCTAAAGATGAACATCTGTTATTAATATCTGCCAATTTATGTCTGTCCAGAATCCAGACGACCTGTCCCCAGAGTTCCCTATACAGTTAGTCTCTTTCCGTAACGTGGCAATTAAGGAGAACAAGAGGCTCAATTAAAGATGTTGCAGAACTGCTGTACTTTAAGCACCACTCCCTTCTGCCCAGTTTCAATGATGTTGCTATAGCAATCAATCTATTTTTACCATCCCTGTAACTGTCGCTTCTGCGGAGAGATCCTTTTGTCAAGTAAAACTCATAATGAACTACAAGAAGCAGCATTAGGCTCTCGGCCTGAAATACGCTTTGGAACACCTGAGTAAGCTCCACTCATTGCACTGGTGCCGTCGTAATGAACACGAGAGGAGACAGAGAGCTGGTTTCAAGCGCAGGGCGAGGCAGGTGTTTATTGCAAAGGACCACAGGAGGAAGCAGGTATCTGGGCCCAGGGGCAGGCAGAAGGTCATACACAAGGGGTCCAACAGTGCAGCAGAACAGGCAGGGAAAAGGCTAGTAACGTCATCCGGGAGATCAGGCAATAGATTGATAACAGGAAATCCGATAGGCTAAAGTACAGGCAGGGAATAGGCAAAAGGCATTGTTAGTGAGGCAGGCAAAAACTATCATACAGGGGAGGATTAAATTACAGGTAAAAGAACAGAGGTCTGAATAGAAGTGTGTCACAAAACAAATAAGACCTCACAATGATGGGGTGAAAAGAACTGAACTAAATAGAATTCATGTGATTGGGATCTGGAGAGTGAGCTGCGTTCAGGGGATCTAGGTGTTTGAGAGTGTGAGTTGGAAAGTGGGCTGGAGATTGAGCTGCGTTCAGGGGATCTAGGTGTTTGAGAGTGTGAGTTGGAGAGTGAGCTGCGTTCAGGGGATCTAGGTGTTTGAGAGTGTGACCTGGAGAGTGAGCTGCGTTCAGGGGATCTAGGTGTTTGAGAGTGTGACCTGGAGAGTGAGCTGCGTTCAGGGGATCTAGGTGTTTGAGAGTGTGAGTTGGAGAGTGAGCTGCGTTCAGGGGATCTAGGTGCTTGAGAGTGTGAGTTGGAAAGTGGGCTGGAAAGTGAGCTGCGTTCAGGGGATCTACGTGTTTGAGAGTGTGAGTTGGAAAGTGGGCTGGAAAGTGAGCTGCGTTCAGGGGATCTATGTGTTTGAGAGTGTGAGTTGAAAGCAGACGTTACAGACGCTGTAGCCTACTCCACGGCATTTATTCACTGAAATCCTCTTATACTTTCAATCAGTTGAAAAGCGCAGCATCATATGAGGCAAAATGCATCATACCATCTGTATTTCTATATATTGAAAGGTATATATCTTGAAAACATGATTGCTGGCATGCAAAACATTTTGGGACTACACTGTATAAATAATGGGCTAATGATACAAATACCAAAAGATTGTTTCTGAGTTTTCCTTTAACTTCTGAGTGGGTGGGGGACAGAAGTAAAGGGAGCAGTCTGGTAGCCATGACTCTAGTCCATGGACTGCATTAGATTGGTCTATAGAGCTCATTCCCAGGACCCTATCTGAATTGTGAATTCACATGTCATTTGATGACTTTTTCTTCTCGTTTAAACTATAGAAAAATTGCAGTTTAAACGTTAAGCGCTATATGGCCCACTTTGGTTCTGAAACCAGATGTGTGTGTATAAACCTTCACCAATGTATATTTTCTCTGATGGTGAATGGTAAACAGCTCGGTCCGTCCTTCATGTAATGCACAATCAATTAGTGTTAACTGCACTGTAAATATTATATGATGACGCCATGTGAATGGGCAGTGATGAATTGTGTGAATGGGCAGTGATGAATTGTGTGTATGTGCAGTGATGAATTGTGTGTATGTGCAGTGATGAATTGTGTGAATGTGCAGTGATGAATTGTGTGTATGTGCAGTGATGAATTGTGTGTATGTGCAGTGATGAATTGTGTGTATGTGCAGTGATGAATTGTGTGTATGGGCAGTGATGAATTGTGTGTATGTGCAGTGATGAATTGTGTGTATGTGCAGTGATGAATTGTGTGTATGTGCAGTGATGAATTGTGTGAATGTGCAGTGATGAATTGTGTGAATGTGCAGTGATGAATTGTGTGAATGTGCAGTGATGAATTGTGTGTATGGGCAGTGATGAATTGTGTGTATGTGCAGTGATGAATTGTGTGTATGTGCAGTGATGAATTGTGTGTATGTGCAGTGATGAATTGTGTGTATGTGCAGTGATGAATTGTGTGTATGTGCAGTGATGAATTGTGTAAATGTGCAGTAGGGATGTGAAAAATGTAAAACATAGTCATGTTTAAATTGAAAAGTTTTGTTTATTTACAACAAAAAAATCATAAAGTTATTTGTGAATTCATAATGCAGATATGGTCCTGCTAATGACCTCTAGAAGGCAATGCAGTTAGTTCCATCTACTACAGGCTACCAGACGGCGCTCACCTTACTGCTGTCCCCCACCCACTTTGCAGCAATGGTAGTTCATGCCATTTTTAGGTTCTCTGCTGTGTGCCTCTCCTCCGTCTTCTCAGTGGTCGGTACATGGGACTTCATGTCCCACTTCTCATCAATGTGATGGCTCACTGCAATGATGTATGACAGTGTTTTCATATATGTCCAATAATCTGTTGTTAATGCCACATATGGGGTGTTTGAAAGCTCTTGCTTTGAACTTACAGAGCAATTAATGAACAGTGTCTCCATCCGGACCATCACTGTTTTTCAACATTGCATCTTGCAGACATCCTGTACCATTGACAATGTCTGCATAACAACTTAATCATTTCTGCAATCAGCGCTGTGATTCTCTCACTCTGTCCCTTATTGTCTTCGGTTGGGTCTCACAGTTAGGGGATTTGTTTCTAAAAGTTAACGATCCCAATTTCGTTTAAATGTTCACACCCCTGATGTGCAGTGAGAGTCAGTGAAAGATATGACCATGTGTGTAACTGTAGATTGTGTGTGTGCATTCAAGTGTGTGTGTATGTGTTAGTCAAGCCTTTACCAATGTGAGCCCACTGGGGCAGTCCCAGCACTCAGCTCTCCCACGCGGCTCAGGCTGCCTCTCTATCTCCCTCCATCTCATACAGTCCTGGTCCCCGAGGGCCAGTTGTGGAGCCCCTTCCCTCTGGTTTTACCTGGTTATTCCCCAACCCCCCCCCCCCCCCCTCAGAAGTTTTAAGTGTGTTCATGAGGCAGGCACGTGCACTCTCCCAAGGAGTGTTTGAGTGTGTGTGTGTGTGTGTGTGTGTGTGCGAGTGTGTCTGTGTGTGAGGAACAGTGCTTGAGAGAGTGTGTGTGTGTGTGTGTTTGAAGCTCAGAGTGTGTTAGTAACTATGCTCAGAGGAGAGCTATGCGTGTGAACAATGTGTTCTGTTATAGTAATCTGCAGAAGTAATTAATGACAAGAGCTGAAAACAAGGCCATGGCTCTTTGAAGCCTGGTCAACAGCCGGCATGTGTGTCTCTTTGTGTGTGTGTGTGTGTCTCTTTGTGTGTGTGTGTGTGTGTGTGTGTGTGTGTGTGTGTGTCTTTGTGTGTGTGTGTGTGTGTGTCTCTTTGTGTGTGTGTGTGTGTGTGTGTGTGTCTTTGTGTGTGTGTGTGTGTGTCTTTGTGTGTGTGTGTGTGTGTGTGTGTGTGTGTGTGTCTCTTTGTGTGTGTATTAACTGGCCTGCTAACTTTAATGAAGTAACGCTTCAACAACTACTACCTAAGTGAAGCTACTGAAGTGGTCAAAACATTGCTAGTTATGAATGAAACCTCTGAGCATCTTACAAGGTGCAGTTATTTTCCTTTCTTTTCATATTTGTCATGACACAAGTCGAGACCCAGATGCAGACACAGGAGGCAGATGGTTGGTGTCTTAATTTTTATTAATCCAAAAGGGTAGGCAAGAGAATGGTCGTGGACAGGAAAAAGGTCCAAACCAGTTCAGAGTCCAGGATTGGCAGACAGGCTCGTGGTCAAGGCAGACAGGCTCGTGATCAAGGCAGACAGGCTCGTGATCAAGGCTGGCAGGCTCGAGGTCAAGGCAGACAGGCTCGTGGTCAAGGCAGACAGGCTCGTGATCAAGGCAGACAGGCTCGTGATCAAGGCAGACAGGCTCGTGGTCAAGGCAGACAGGCTTGTGGTCAAGGCAGACAGGCTCGTGGTCAAGGCTGGCAGGCTCGTGATCAAGGCAGGCAGGCTCGTGGTCAAGGCAGACAGGCTCGTGGTCAAGGCTGGCAGGCTCGTGGTCAAGGCAGACAGGCTCGTGGTCAAGGCAGACAGGCTCGTGGTCAAGGCTGGCAGGCTCGTGGTCAAGGCAGACAGGCTCGTGGTCAAGGTAGACAGAATGGTCAGGCAGGCGGGTACAAAGTCCAGAAACAGGCAAGGATCAAAACCGGGAGGACTAGCAAAAGAGAATAGAAAAAGCAGGAGACCGGGGAAACCGCTAGTTGACCTGGAAACATACAAGACGAACTGGCACAGAGAGACAGGAAACACAGGGATAAATTCACTGGGGAAAATAAGCAACACCTGGAGGGAGTGGAGACAATCACAGGAATAGGTGAAACAGATCAGGGTGTGACAATATTGTAATGTAGTGTACACCCTGCAGCTGTAGGTAAGCATAAGGGAGCAAGAAAGCATATCCTTGAGTTTAGCCATGAGATTCTAACTCTTGGGATGGAGGCTGACTGGGGACACACAGTGCCAGCCAAAAGTTTGGACACACCTACTCATTCAGGTGTTTTTCTTTATTTTTGACTATTTATAGAAAAATAGTGAAGACTTCAAAACTATGAAATAACACATATCGAATCATGCAGTTACCAAAAAAGCTTTAAACAAATCAAAATATATTTTATATTTGAGATACAAAGTAGCCGCCCTTTGCCTTGATGACAGCTGTCACGACTTCCGCCAAAGTCGGCCCTTCTCCTTGTTTTGCGGTCGACGTCACCGGCTTTCTAGTCACCACCGATCCATGTTTCAGTTTCGTTTTGTTTTGTCTGTATTACACACACCTGGTTTCAATTCCCATATCATGTTCCTTATTTAACCCTCTGGCATACATTATGTTCTGTCCGTGATTGTTGATGTCTTTAGTGGTGGTTGATTGTGCTAGTGTGTATGTATGTTCCTATTTGGAATTTTGCTTGACTTTGTTTGACTAAACTCAGTTGTGTTGCTCAAAACCTGTGTCCTGCGCCTGACTCCGCTACATCTCTGCACACTCTTGGCATTCTCTCAACCAGTTTCATGAGGTACTCACATGAATTGCATTTCAATTAACAGGTGTTTCATGTTAAAAGTTAATTTGTGGAATTTCATTCCTTATTCATGCGTTTGAGCCAATCAGTTGTGTTGTGACAAGGTAGGGGTGGTATACAAAAGATGTTAAAAGATCGAGTCCATATTATGGCAAGAACAGCTCAAATAAGCAGAGAAAGGACAGTCCATCTTTACTTTAAGACATGAAGGTTAGTCAATCTGGAAAATTTCAACCACTTTGAAAGTATCATCAAGTGTAGTCGCAAAGCCATAAAGCACTATGATGAAACTGGCTCTCATGAGGACCGCCACAGGAAAAAAGGAAGACCCAGAGTTACCTCTGCTGCGGAGGATAAGTTCATTAGTTACCAGCCTCAGAAATTGCAGCCCAAATAAAAGTAGATGTATGACACATGCACAGGCACGCACATGAACACACACACACTGTCACTGCCTTCGTGTTTGTGTGTCTGTTTGCATTCACAGCTAAGAATAGATGACCAACACTTTATATACTGAGGACTCAGAGACTCCCTGTTGTTTAGTGTTGGCAAGGGGTGGTGTGTGTGTGTGTGTGTGTGTCTCCCTTTAGTCTGTGCCTTTAGTCTCTTTTGTCAAGTGGTAGTTAATGTGAGACAGTGATGCAGTGAGCTCCATTGTGAGAGTGGTCAAAGCCATCTTAACAACATTTGGGGGTTGATGGAGCTGACTCCACAACATTCATGAGGCCAGAAGTTGTGTGTGTGCGTGCACGTGCGTGTGTGTTCTTGCACATGTGTAAAGAATACCCTCTCATTGACTCTGAGGGGTTTTGAACAGGCCTTATGTTTGCCTGTTGATCCATCCGCCATTCATCTATTCAACCAATTGTCTTTCATCCGCCACTTCTGGTAGGTTTCTGTCCCTTAGCTCCAGTGATTCCCTTTGAGGCCCTGCTCTGGGAAACAGTCTGTGGAACCAATCAGAAGCTGGAAAGAGGAAAGCCACCTAATGTAATTACCTCAGCCAATGGAATCTCTACTATTGGTGATGATTCACCTACAATTCTAATTCTATGGAAATGTGCTCCGCAGTCTCAGGCTTTGCTTGTTATGCTCCATAGAATGTTTTTTTGATTATTATTATATATTTTTTGCATATAAAGAAATTCTGGAACTCATTTCCCACCTATCTGATGAATGTTCTGAGCTGGTGGACCATCAAATGACCCAAGTCCTGCTCTGTGGTTTGAGTGTCATGTGTAGAGAGGAGGCTAGACTGGTATGGGCTTTCAGTGAGGAATAGAGAAGAGGTCTTCATTAAGGAGTTGAAAATGCATTGAAACTCAAGTGAACTCAGTTGTTCCTACACTATATAAGTGGTCAGTGGTGGTCCATCTCCAAGCCTGCAGAACAGGACCATACACATGGACCGTGGTCCGTCATTCTCCCTCAGGGCGAGACACGTGTCAGCTGACCACTGGGGTTTCAACAACTATGGCTGGAATGAATAACTGACTAATTACTACCACATTTCCTCCACAGCAACGGAAGGAATCTCAGCCAGACATACAAATACATAGGAATCAGTGGAGGCTGGTGGGAGGAACTATTGAAAGATGGGCTCATTGTAATAGTTGGAATGGAATTAATGGATTGGTATCAAACACCAAACGTATGAAAATCATGTTTGATTATATCCCAGCTATTACAATGAGTCAGTCCTCCAATAGCTCCTCCCACCAGCCTCCCCTGAAAGGAATACACTACATGGACAAAGGTAGGTGGACAGCCCTTCAAATTAGTGGATTTGTCTCTTTCAGCCACACCTGTTGCTGACAGGTGTATAAAATTGAGCACACAGCCATGCAATCTCTATTGACAAACATTGGCAGTAGAATGACCCATAATGAAGAGCTCAGTGACTTTCAACTTGGCACCATCACAGGGGTGCCACATTTCCAACAAGTCACTTTGTCAAATTTCTGCACTGCTAGAGCTGCCCAGTAAACTGTAGGGTACGTTATTGTGAAGCGGAAACATCTAGAAACAACAACGGCTCAGCCGCGAAGTGGTAGGCCACACAAGCTCACAGAACAGGACCGGCAAATGCAGAAACGCGTATCGGGTATAAAATATTCTGTCCTCAGATGCAACACTTACTACTGAGTTCCAATCTGCGTCTGGAAGCAAATATCAGCATAAGAACTGCGTTGGGAGCTTCCTGAAATTGATTTCCATGGCCGAGCAGCCTCACACAAGCCTAAGATTACCTTGCGCAATTCCAAGCATCAGCTGGAGCAGTGGAAACACATTCTCTGGAGTGATGAATCACGCTTCACCATCTAGCAGTCACACAGACTAATCTGTGTTTGACGGATGCCAGGAGAATGCTACCTGCCCCAGAGGGCCAACTATAAAGTTTGGTGGAGGAGGAATAATGGTCTTGGGCTGTTTCACGGTTTGGGCTATGCCCCTTAGTTCCGGTGAAGGGAAAGGCTCTTAACGCTACACCATACAATAAAATTCTAGACGAATCTGTGTTTCCAACTTTGTGGCAACAGTTTGGGGAAGGCCCCTTCCTGTTTCAGCATGGCAATCGCCCTTTGCACAAAGAGAGGTCCATACAGAAATGTTTTTTCCAGATCGGTGTGGAAGAATATGACTGGCCTACACAGAGCCGTGATCTCAACCCCATCGAAGACCTTTGGGATGAATTGGAATGCCGACTGCGTGCCAGGCCTATTTGCCCAACATCAGTGCCAGACCTAACTAATGCTCTTGTGGCTGAATGGAAGCAAGTTCCTGCAGCAATGTTCCAACATCTAGTTGAAAGCCTTCCAGAAGAGTAGAGGCTGTTATAGCAACAAACTCCATATTAATGCCCATGATTTTGGAATGAGATGTTTGACGAGCAGGTGCACATATACTTTTTGTCCTGTAGTGTATATTGGTGAAGTTGCTACATATATTTTTTGACTTATGAATTAATTATATATACCCATTGATTCTTGAAGAATATAACTTAGAAATGCCTCATGTGTCGTACCACATCAGAACCGAAAATGTAAGCTTGTTGTACTCCAATGTTAGTAAACAATGTCATTGTTCCCAAACGCTATATATCCTCAAAACATGGTTAAAACCGCCTCCCGGGTGGCGCAGTGGTTAGGGGCACTGTACTGCAGCGCCAGCTGTGCCCCCAGAGACTCTGGGTTCGCGCCCAGGCTCTGTCGTAACTGGCTGGGACCGGGAGGTCTGTGGGGCGACGCAGCCCGTACGGGAGTTGTAGCGATGAGACAAGATAGTAGCTACTAAACAATTGGATACCATGAAATTGGGGAGAAAAAGGGGTAAAAAAACAAAAGACATGGTTATAACTTTGATATTATGGTTCCTTATATCCATAGCTCTGTCTATAAATCTGAGAGTGGCTATATTCCTCCAGGCTTATCCCTCAGCTTTTTACCAAAACAAATGCGGGGTTATTGTTCAAATTAAGGACTCTTGTTTTAATGGTTAAACTGTTTCAGATCTTTAACAGACGTGTCAACACCCTAGTGTATTGTTAGTCTCCAGTACTCGTTCTTAGCCGGGTGCGCTACATTCCAACGCCCCGCATCTGCCGGGCTAGGGTGAGGATCCAGCCAGGACGGATGGTGCCAGCCCTGCTCTCCAGACCTCCTCAGGCCAGGATACCCCGCGCCGGCTCTAAGCACGGTTTCCCCAGTTCGCCAGGAGATCCCAGTGCGGCCTGTTCCAGCTCCCCGCACGTGCCGGGCTAGAGTGGGCAATCAGCCTGGAAGAGTGGTGTCAAGGCTACGCCCCAGATCTCCAGTGCTCCCCCACAGCCCGATTTATCCTGTGCCTCCTCCACGGACCAGGCCTCCAGTAGGTCCCCAGCCTGGTGAGTCCTGTCCGGCGCTGCCAGAGTCGCCCTCCTGCCCGGAGCTGCCCAGTCCGTAAAGAGGGCCCACCTGGACCCTCCCCTTGAGAGTCAGGTTTTGCGGCCGGAGTCCGCACCTTTGTTCTTTTTGAAATGTTTTTGTATTTCTTTGTTTTTGGCCGGGTGTGGTTCTCAATCAGGGAAAGCTGTCTATCGTTGTCTCTGATTGGGAACCATACTTACAGTGCCTTGCGAAAGTATTCGGCCCCCTTGAACTTTGCGACCTTTTGCCACATTTCAGGCTTCAAACATAAATATATAAAACTGTATTTTTTTGTGAAGAATCAACAACAAGTGGGACACAATCATGAAGTGGAACGAGATTTATTGGATATTTCAAACTTTTTCAACAAATCAAAAACTGAAAAATTGGGCGTGCAAAATTATATTTGTCACATACATGTGGGTATTTGTTTTCTGTATTGTTAGTTTCCTTACAGAACTGTTCGTTTTCCTCTTTGTTGTTTTTTGTTCTGATTTTAATAAAATATCATGAACACGTCTCACGCTGCCCCTTGGTCCAGTCATTCACAGGGAGAGGATCATTACACACGAGTCATTGGTGTCAAAGGTGAATTGCAAGTCATCATATTTGTGACTTGAGTCCAAGTCATGTGAATAGAGTCCACACCTCTGGGTATCTGTGACCATCAGATGCATATCTGTATTCCGAGTCATGTGAAATCAATAGATTAGGGCCTAATGAATTTATTTCAATAGACTGATTTCCTTATATGAACTGTAACTCAGTAAAATCTTAAATGATTGCATGTTGCGTTTATATTTTTGTTCAGTGTTTGGAGTTCCAGTCAGACGGACCGTCACGGTGTCCAATTCCAACAACCCCCCCAGCACTTGTAAAACCCTCTTGCTTGGGTCAGGAATTGCAACTATCTTCCTTTTAATATCCCTGATATGTTTCATTTGCACAGACACATGCAGGCACACACACACACATACCGCCCAAATTGGTCCACAGACGATGCAATCTCAACCACACTGCACACTGCCTTAACCCATCTGGACAAGAGGAATACCTATGTGAGAATGCTGTTCATCGACTACAGCTCGGCATTTAACACCATAGTGCCCTCCAAGCTCGTCATCAAGCTCGAGACCCTGGGTGCAACTGGGTACTGGACTTCCTGACGGGCCGCCCCCAGGTGGTGAGGGTAGGCAACAACATCTCCACCCCGCTGATCCTCAACACTGGGGCCCTACAAGGGTGCGTTCTGAGCCCTCTCCTGTACTCCCTGTTCACCCACGACTGCGTGGCCACGCACGCCTCCAACTCAATCATCAAGTTTGCGGACGACACAACAGTGGTAGGCTTGATTACCAACAACGACAAGACGGCCTACAGGGAGGAGGTGAGGGCCCTCGGAGTGTGGTGTCAGGAAAATAACCTCACACTCAACGTCAACAAAACTAAGGAGATGACTGTGGACTTCAGGAAACAGCAGAGGGAACACCCCCCTATCCACATCGATAGAACAGTAGTGGAGAGGGTAGTAAGTTTTAAGTTCCTCGGCGTACACATCACAGACAAACTGAATTGGTCCACCCACACAGACAGCATTGTGAAGAAGGCGCAGCAGCGCCTCTTCAACCTCAGGAGGCTGAAGAAATTTGGCTTGTCACCAAAAGCACTCACAAACTTCTACAGATGCACAATCGAGAGCATCCTGTCGGGCTGTATCACCGCCTGGTACGGCAACTGCTCCGCCCACAACCGTAAGGCTCTCCAGAGGGTAGTGAGGTCTGCACAACGCATCACCGGGGGCAAACTACCTGCCCTCCAGGACACCTACACCACCCGATGTCACAGGAAGGCCATAAAGATCATCAAGGACAACAACCACCCGAGCCACTGCCTGTTCACCCCGTTATCATCCAGAAGGCGAGGTCATAACAGGTGCATCAAAGCTGGGACCGAGAGACTGAAAAACAGCTTCTATCTCAAGGCCATCAGACTATTAAACAGCCACCACTAACATTGAGTGGCTGCTGCCAACACACCGACTCAACTCCAGCCACTTTAATAATGGGAATTGATGGGAAATGATGTAAAATATATCACTAGCCACTTTAAACAATGCTACCTAATATAATGTTTACATACCCTACATTACTCATCTCATATGTTTATGTATATACTGTACTCTATATCATCTACTGCATCTTTATGTAATACATGTATCACTAGCCACTTTAACTATGCCACTTTGTTTACTGTCACGAATCCCGCTTCCTGAGTCTGTGTTTGCCTGTGTTTCTGTCCTGGAGTGTGTTTCCGGTGTTCTGCAACGCACCCTGTCTGGTTGCCGGGCGAATTAGCTTGTTGGGAGATCGATGTTCACCCGCACCTGTATCCCGTCAGTAATCTGCACACCTGTCCTGATCATCACCTCTCCCCTTCAAAAGCTCTGACCTGACATCCATTCCCTGCCGGATCGTTAGCCATGAACATTACTCACCCGGATCATTTACCCCATTCCCGCCTGGTCGTCGGAGGATTCCGCTACCCCATTGGATCCACCTATTAATCCCATCAACTCACCACCGCTGCAACGCTTCGAGTACAGCCCACCTTTCATGTCTCCTGCCTCAAGCCGGTTCTCCTCAGTCCTCTGTTGCCCCCTCCTCCTCGTCCTCCTCCTCCTCGGATGATCGGAGGTGGTCCTGCCTACACGGTGCGCCGCATAATGGATTCCAGACGGCGGGGTCGAGGTTTCCAATATCTCGTGGATTGGGAAGGATATGGTCCAGAGGAGAGGAGTTGGATTCCTCGCCGTCAGATCCTTGATGACGACCTGCTTCGTGGCTTCTACCGCCTCCATCCTGGCGCTCCAGGTAGTCCGCCCGGTGGCGTTTGTCGGAGGGGGGGTACTGTCACGAATCCCGCTTCCTGAGTCTGTGTTTGCCTGTGTTTCTGTCCTGGAGTGTGTTTCCGGTGTTCTGGAACGCACCCTGTCTGGTTGCCGGGCGAATTAGCTTGTTGGGAGATCGATGTTCACCCGCACCTGTATCCCATCAGTAATCTGCACACCTGTCCTGATCATCACCTCTCCCCTTCAAAAGCTCTGACCTGACATCCATTCCCTGCCGGATCGTTAGCCATGAACATTACTCACCCGGATCATTTACCCCATTCCCGCCTGGTCGTCGGAGGATTCCGCTACCCCATTGGATCCACCTATTTACTCCCATCAACTCACCACCGCTGCCCGCTACGCCACCTGGATATATCTACCCATTCACATTCACTTGTAAATAAATACTCACCTTCTTCCTACTCTCCTTGTCCTGGTCTGCTTCTGGGTTCGATTTTGAAAGAACGTGACATTTACATACTCATCTCATATGTATATACTGTACTCAATACCATCTACTGTATCTTGCCTCTGCCGCTTTGTACCATCACTCATTCATATATTTTTTATGTACATATTCTTTATCCCCTTACACTTGTGTCTATAAGGTAGTAGTTTTGGAATTGTTAGCTAGATTACTTGTTGGTTATTACTACATTGTCGGAACTAGAAGCACAAGCATTTCACTACACTCGCATTAACATCTGCTAACCATGTGTATGTGACAAATAAAATTGGATTTACATTTTTTTTTTTTACATACACACACACACGCATGCAGGCACACATACAGTCGTTGCCAAAAGTTTTGAGAATGACACAAATATTAATTTTCACAAAGTCTGCTGCCTCAGTTTGTATGATGGCAATTTGCATATACTCCAGAATGTTATGAAGAGTGATCAGATGAATTCCAATTAATTGCAAAGTCCCTCTTTGCCATGCAAATGAACTGAATCCCCCAAAATATTTCCCCTGCATTTCAGCCCTGCCACAAAAGGACCAGATGACATGTCAGTGATTCTCTGGTTAACACAGGTGTGAGTGTTGACGAGGACAAGGCTGGAGATCACTCTGTCATGCTGATTGATCGAATAACAGACTGGAAACTTCAAAAGGAGGGTGGTGCTTGGAATCATTGTTCTTCCTCTGTCAATCATGGTTACCTGCAAGGAAACACGTGCCGTCATCATTGCTTTGCACAAAAAGGGCTTCACAGGCAAGGATATTGTAACGATTTTCGTTGGTGGAAGGAGAGGAGGACCAAAGTGCAGCGTGGTATGTATCCATAATACTTTTCATCCAGAATGAATACACCAACAAAAACGATAACCGAACAGTTCTGACAGGTGCAACAAACATTAAGCAGAAAATAATCACCCACCACTCAAAATGGGAAAACAGGCTACCTAAGTATGGCTCTCAATCAGAGACAACGATAGACAGCTGCCTCTGATTGAGAACCATACCAGGCCAAACACATAGAAAAAAAGAAAAGAACCTAGACCTACAACATAGAATACTCACCCACATCACACCCTGACCAAACTAAAAATAGAAAACTTCAAAGCAATCTACGGTCAGGGCGTGACAGATGTTGCTGCCAGTAAGATTGCACCTAAATCAACCATTTATCGGATCATCAAGAACTTCAAGGAGAGTGGATCAATTGTTGTGAAGAAGGCTTCAGAGGCACAGGAAAGTCCAGCAAACGCCAGGACCATCTACTAATGTTGATTCAGTTGCGGGATCAGGGCACCACCAGTACAGAGCTTGCTCAGGAATGGCAGCAGGCAGGTGTGAGTGCATCTGCACGCAGAGTGAGGCAAAGACTTTTGAAGGATGGCCTGGTGTCAAGAAGGGCAGCAAAGAAGCCACTTCTCTCCAGGAAAAACATCAGGGACAGACTGATATTCTGCAAAAGGTACAGGGATTGGACTGCTGAGGACTGGGGTAAAGTCATTTTCTCTGATGAATCCCCTTTCCGATTGTTTGGGGCATCTGGAAAAAAGCTTGTCCGGAGAAAACAAGGTCAACACTGCAAATATTGACTCTTTGCATCAACTTCATGTAATTGTCAATTAAAGCCTTTGACACTTATGAAGTGCTTATACTTATACTTCAGTATTCCATAGTAACATCTGACAAAAATATCTAAAGACACTGAGGCAGCAAACTTTGTGGAAATTAATATTTGTGTCATTCTCAAAACTTTTGGCCACAACTACACATACACACAAACACAGAGAACACACAGACGGTCTAGAAAGCAGGGTGCGGAGGTTGGTTTTGTGGAACCTGAAAACATACCCTCCCAGGCCCAGTCAGTCAATGTGTTTTTTTTACTCCATTAGAATGGTCATTTCCATGGAGCTGTTTAAATCCATTGTGAGGTACATAATTGTAATGAATAGCTTGTCAGAGTGTGGGCTTTTAGTAATTGACCATGTCCCCATGATTACATGTGGGAAGGATTGGTACGGGATATGTGTGTGTGTGTTTGTGTTTGTGTGTGTGTTGCCTATTGGACTAGCTGCTTTTCACAGCGCTATATGGACTACTTTGGTTCTGAGGCCAAATGTGTGTTTCTAAATCTTCACCAAGGGTTTTTTTCTCAGACTGTGAATGCTAAACGGCTCGGTCCAGTTCTTCATGTAATACACAGTCAATCAGCGTTAACTACACTGTAAATATTATAGGAAATTGAGTTCCGCCATGTGAATGTGCAGTCAAGAATCGTGTGTATGTGCAGTGACAGTCAGTGAAAGATATGACCATGTGTGTAACTGTAGATTGTGTGTGTGCATTCAAGTGTGTATGTGTTAGTCAAGCCTTTTACCAATGTGAGCCCACTGGGGCAGTCCCAGCACTCAGCTCTCCCACGCGGCTCAGGCTGCCCCTCTATCTCCCCCCCTCTCAGTCCTGGTCCCCGAGGGCCAGTTGTGGAGTCCCCCAACACTATGTTTTTTCCTGGTTATTCCTTTCCCCCCTCTGAAGTTTTAAGTGTGTTGATGACTGTTACGGATACAGTTATCCTGTGTGTGTATCCTGTGTGTGTGTGTGTGTTTCTTTTCTCTCCTTCTCCCCTCACAGGTGAAAATCATCACTCCCAATCAGTCAACAATCCAATCATCAATCAGAAGACACACCTCCTCCTGTTTCCTAACCTATCACAGTTCCTTCCCCATGGTTTAAAAACCCCATCATTTGTTTGCTCTAGAGCTCAATCTCTTTGTAAATGCCATGTTGGTAGATCGCTGTTCTTCATAGATTTCAGTAGCTCAATCTCTTTGTAAATGCCATGTTGGTAGATCTCTGTTCTTCATAGATTTCAGTAGCTCAATCTCTTTGTAAATGCCATGTTTGTAGACCTCTGTTTTTCAACTCTCCCTCTTTGTGTCTTAAACCTCTCCTTTTGTTTGAGCACCTCCATAGCACTTTGTCATCACCTGTGAGTATTGTTTTTGGTTATGGTGTTTGTATTTAATTGCTGGTGGGAAAAGGGGAAACCAAGACAAGTCGCCCATGGGCATACACTACCCGTAGGTGAACTTTGTTAAATACACTAGTTAGAACTGGGCAGACCACCCACTGTATTTTTGGTTAGTTAGTTAGCTGTTGTTAAAGTAGGCTAGTCTAGCTTAGGGGTGTTTTTGCATATTTGTTTCTTTCCTTGGGTCCAGCTCAGCCCCTTTTCCTGCTCCCCCCATTACCGTGTGTTTATCAAATAAACCTTGAGTTTGACGGTAGATTTCAGTTGTCCTGGTTATTACGTTCACACTTTCACTTTGTCACAATTATAATTTGCATGAGTTATGTTACGCGTCTCATTACCATCCCCCCTAGACTGTCGGGCCAAAAGGGATTCGTAACAATGACCGAGCTGGACTTCCTCTCCGCTCACTCTGGGCTCCACAGCCACAGAGGCTTCACATGTCTGACTCCATGACCCAAATGTGAGGCAGGCACGTGCACTCTCCCAAGGAGTGTTAGAGTGTGTGTGTATGTGTGCGAGTGTGTGTGAGGAACAGTGCTTGAGAGAGCGTGTGTGTGTTTGAAGCTCAGAGTGTGTTAGTAACTATGCTCAGAGGAGAGCTATGCGTGTGAACAATGTGTTCTGTTATAGTAATCTGCAGAAGTAATTAATGGCAAGAGCTGAAAACAAGGCCATGGCTCTTTGAAGCCTGGTCAACAGCCGGCATGTGTGTTTCTTTGTGTGTGTGTCTCTTTGTGTGTTGGTGTGTGAGAGATTCTTACTGGTATGAAAGCCTGCTGTATTGGCCTGCTAACTTTAATGAAGTAACGCTTCAACTACTACCTAAGTGAAGCTACTGAAGTGGTCAAAACATTGCTAGTTATGAATGAAACCTCTGAGCATCTTACAAGGTGCAGTTATTTTCCTTTCTTTTCATATTTGTCATGACACAAGTCGAGACCCAGATGCAGACACAGGAGGCAGATGGTTGGTGTCTTAATGTTTATTAATCCAAAAGGGTAGGCAAGAGTGGTCGTGGACAGGAAAAAGGTCAAGACCAGTTCAGAGTCCAGGATTGGCAGACAGGCTCGTGGTCAAGGCAGACAGGCTCGTGGTCAAGGCAGACAGGCTCGAGGTCAAGGCAGACAGGCTCGAGGTCAAGGCAGACAGAATGGTCAGGCAGGCGGGTACAAAGTCCAGAAACAGGCAAGGATCAAAACCGGGAGGACTAGCAAAAGAGAATAGAAAAAGCAGGAGACCGGGGAAACCGCTGGTTGACCTGGAAACATACAAGACGAACTGGCAGAGCGAGACAGGAAACACAGGGATAAATTCACTGGGGAAAATAAGCAACACCTGGAGGGGGTGGTGACAATCACAGGAATAGGTGAAACAGATCAGGGTGTGACAATATTGTAATGTAGTGTACACCCTGCAGCTGTAGGTAAGCATAAGGGAGCAAGAAAGCATATCCTTGAGTTTAGCCATGAGATTCTAACTCTTGGGATGGAGGCTGACTGGGGACATACAGCACCAACACAC
This sequence comes from Oncorhynchus clarkii lewisi, assembly GCF_045791955.1. Lineage (NCBI taxonomy): Eukaryota > Metazoa > Chordata > Actinopteri > Salmoniformes > Salmonidae > Oncorhynchus > Oncorhynchus clarkii. The sequence goes on from NC_092162.1 coordinate 61,179,129, forward strand.
ACACATACACACACACACACTAAACACAGACACACTAAACACAGACAGTGTTACATTTGTCTGACACAGGGCTCAAAACAACCTCTCTCAACATATCACCACCTGCATTTCAATAACGGACAATTAGAGGTTGCATTTTATATAGTACTTTTTAAACTAAATTGAAACATCTTTCTAACCACAATGATTGGATATCCTTGTGACCCACCAAGTAACCAACACCAAAGTTTATTTTCAGGATCCAGTTTTAAGCCACACACTTCCTGATCCTGCCCCATCTCCACTTCTACTCTACCTGAGGCCTCTCGTCCTCCCTCCTCTCCTCCTCCTCTTCCCTCCTCTCCCCTCCCCTCCCCTCTCCTCTCCTCTCCTCTCCTCTCCTCCTCTCTTCCTCTCCTCATCTCTCCCCTCCTCTCCTCCTTCTCCTCCTCTCCTCCTCCCTCCCCTCCTCTCCTCCTCCCTTTCCCCTCCTCTCCTCCTCCCTCCCCTCCTCTCCACCTCCCTCTCCTTCTCTCCCCTCCACTCCTCCTCCTCTCCCCTCCTCTCCTCCTCTACTCCTCTCCCCTTCTCCCCCCTCCACTCCTCCTCCTCTCTCCTCCTCTCCTCCTCTCCTCCTCTCCCCTTCTCCCCCCTCCTCTCCTCCTCCCTTTCCCCTCCTCTCCTCCTCCCTCCCCTCCTCTCCTCCCTCCCCTCCTCTCCTCCCTCTCCCCTCTACTCCTCCTCCTCTCCCCTCTACTCCTCCTCCTCTCCCCTCCTCTCCTCCTCCCTCTCCCCTTCTCCCCTCCTCCTCTCCTCCTCCCTCTCCTCCTCTCCCCTCCTCCCCTCTCCTCCTCCTCTCCCCTCCTCTCCTCCTCCCTCTCCTCTTCTCCCCTCCTCCTCTCCCCCCTCCTCCCTCTCCTCCTCTCCTCCCTCTCCTCCCCTCCTCCTCCCTCTCCTCCCCTCCTCCTCCCTCTCCCCCTCTCCTCCTCCCTTGTCTCCTCCTGTCCCCTCCTCTCCCATCCTCTCCTCCTCCCTCTCCTCCTCTCCCCTCCTGCTGTCTTTCCTCTGTGTATGTGTCATTTCCTCCTGCTGTGTGAAGTGTGGAGAAGCAGTGAACTCTCATTGATCTCACTGCTGAGTCTGTCTGCCATGCTCGCCGTCTCCTGTGGATCATGTAGTATTGGATATCCCACTTGGCACAAACTTAATTTCAATGTCTAGTTTTGATTTACCTTTGGTTGAGTTGTCATCTAATGTGAATTCAATATGAAATAATAATAATAACAAAAAAAGTTGGGTGAAAAAAACACATAATTCCCCTATATTGATGACTTTTTGGAAATCCAATCAGTTGTCCATCTTGATTCAATGTCAGTCATCACATAGAATTATTTTGTTGAAATAATGTAGAAACAACGTTGATTCAACCAGTTGTTGCCCGGTGGTATACTACTGTAACTATATGTCTCAGGTTTCTGTCTTTCTCTCTGTTTGTAAGAGGTTTTGTCTATCACTCTCTCCCTTTTTCATTGTTTCACCCTCCCTGGCTAACCATATCCCTACCGGCCAGTCAGAGGAGAGCTTTGTGTGTGTGTGTGTGTAGCCTTTGGCATGCGGTGCTACACCCTGGCAGACCCTATCACAGCAGAGAGGATCTGAGCCCTGGAATACATCCTCCCTCCCTGCATCCCCCCATTTCTCCCTATCCGTTTTATGAAAGAATATCTTTAAAAAGTAAACAATAAAACGGGGCTGAGCCCAGATCTTCATGGCCTCTCTGTTTTCTTAGTGTCTGTGTGTTAGAGTGAGCGCTATAAAGTGAAAGACGACCTCTCCCAGCTGTTCTTGGCCCTGGCGACATCCCTGTCAAAGGCTCCGGGAGTGAGAGGAAGGGCAAAAGGGAAAGTCAGAGCTCAATATGACTTTCAGCTGTGTATTTGGGGATGGTTATACAGTCATCAGCAGCCATGTTTCTTATTCTTTACCACTGAGAGTTAGGCTATCCACCCGAAAAACCTCCCTGCTCACTTCTGGGGAGGGGGAGAGAATGGTATATTCCAATGACTTAAACAGCCATTTAACAGTCTTTAGTGTGTTTAAATAGTGCCTGCATGTCTAAATCCCATTTGTGTTGTAACAGCATTTTGGAGGATACCATCCTCAGGAGTTAAGGGGACATAGATAAATGGACCATACCATCCTCAGGCGTTTAGGGGAGGTGGGTAAATGGACCATACCATGCTCAGGAGTTAATTGTCATTGGGGGTGGCAGGTAGCCTAGCGGTTAAGAGCGTTGAGCCTGTAACCGAAAGCTGACTATATGAAAAATCTGCCGGTCTGCCCTTGAGCAAGGCACTTAACCCTAATTGCTTCTGTAAGTCGCTCTGGGTAAGAACGTCTGTAAAATCTTAAGGAGAGGGGGATATATGGACCATACCATCCTTGGGAATTTAGGGGAGAAGGATAAATGGAGATTAACATCCTCAGGAATTTAGGGGAGGAGGATAAATGGAGAGTACCATCCTCGGGAGTTAAGGGGAGGAGGATAAATGGAGTGTACCATTTTCAGCAGGAGGTTAGGAGCAATGAGGCAGTACCGGGTTTGGGCACAGGCAGTATTGGAGTGATCACACATTCGAAAGTCCCAGTGGTCTGTGTGTCCGTGCCTATGTATCTTTTAAAGAGTATGGGTCATCTGGGTAAATTGTAATCCATATATCTGTATACAGTCAACTGAGCAGAATATCAAATCACTCTCTCTCTCTCTTTGTCTTCCTCAACAGGTGTGTGAAGTGCTAGCCCGTTAATCACAGTCTAAGTCTCATGGTACAGTAGGACCTGTGATTTATTCACAGACCTTTTAAAAGTCCAGAAAAATCCCTTTTCCTCTCTTTTCTTCCCTCAGGTCTTTAATATAACGGTAAATCTTTCTCCCCACTCCTCTTTCTCTTCCCCCACCTCTCTTATTTTCTCTTTCTCTCACTGTCTTTCTCTCTCCGTCTTTCACTCCCCCCCTCTCCCTCTATCACCCTCTCCTATTTCTGTGGTCTAGTGCCCGGACAGATTTTACAGACAGGCTTCTGGAGGGGGAACCAGGTTTCATGGGACAGACAGCCAGAACAGTGGGGCCAAGGATGGCTGGTTGGAGGATTGGGCTGGTGGTATAACAGGCTCTCTGTCTTCCCTTTATACCCCCACCCTCCTCTTCTCTCTCCCTGGCCAGACCTCCACCCTCCTCTCTCTCTCTCTCTCTCTCTCCCTGGCCAGACCCCCACCCTCCTCTTCTCTCTCCCTGGCCAGACCCCCACCCTCCTCTCTCTCTCTCCCTGGCCAGACCCCCACCCTCCTCTCTCTCTCTCTCTCTCCCTGGCCAGACCCCCACCCTCCTCTCTCTCTCTCTCTCTCCCTGGCCAGACCCCCACCCTCCTCTCTCTCTCTCTCTCTCTCTCCCTGGCCAGACCCCCACCCTCCTCTCTCTCTCTCTCTCCCTGGCCAGACCCCCACCCTCCTCTCTCTCTCTCTCTCTCCCTGGCCAGACCCCCACCCTCTCTCTCTCTCTCTCTCTCCCTGGCCAGACCCCCACCCTCCTCTCTCTCTCTCTCTCTCCCTGGCCAGACCCCCACCCTCCTCTCTCTCTCTCCCTGGCCAGACCCCCACCCTCCTCTCTCTCTCTCTCCCTGGCCAGACCCCCACCCTCCTCTCTCTCTCTCTCTCTCTCTCCCTGGCCAGACCCCCACCCTCCTCTCTCTCTCTCTCTCCCTGGCCAGACCCCCACCCTCCTCTCTCTCTCTCTCTCCCTGGCCAGACCCCCACCCTCCTCTCTCTCTCTCTCCCTGGCCAGACCCCCACCCTCCCCTCTCTCTTTCCCTGGCCAGAATCCCAGTCTCACCTCAGTTATTCAGCTCTAATCTGAGCCCTGTCTCGTGCTGCTGTCACCACTGCAACTAAAAGAGTTTAATTTGACAAGCCTCTGTCAGTGTGTGTGTGTGTGTGTCTGTCAAAGTTTGCATGTGTCTCTTTCTGTGGGAGTGTGTGTCTGTTAATGTGTGTGTGTCTCTCTCTCTGTGTACGGTGTGTCTCTGTCAGTGTGTACGTCAGGGCCAGGCATACTGAAGCAAGGTGGCCACGAGCTTGACCTATGGGAGACCTTACATACCAATGGTAAACCACGGGCAATAAACACAGCCCTGATATACACACAATACAGGGCTTGATCCGGCCAAATGGTTATAGATATGGCTGAGGACTGAGACATGGCCAGAGATTTGAGATGAGGCCTAATGGTTATAGATATGGCTGAGGACTGAGACATGGCCAGAGGTTTGAGATGAGGCCTAATGGTTATAAATACAGCTGAGGACTTGAGATATGGCCAGAGGTTTGAGATAGGGCCAAATGGTTGGATTTATGGCCAATTTGTTATAGATATGACCAAGAGTTTGAGATCATGCCAAAGGCTTTTAGATTTAGCAATCCAAGCACCTTCAACTCAACCAAGGCAATACAGACAAACGCTTGCACACACACACGCACGCACGCACACGCACACGCACACACACAAATGCAGGCGCACACACACACACACAATGTAATTCTCCCTCTAAGGAGTAGGCGAGGCCCTAACAGTGGGAGTGGGCTGGGTGGTCCCCTATGACTATTTTCACTGGCGTCACTATTTAATGTAAACAAGATTGAAATATGCAGATAATTGGCATTGTTTCTATCTGAAAAAGGTTTGTTGAATTTGTATCACAATACGAATGGGACTGCAGATTTGAAGGAAACCTATGGGCAAAATAGTGATGACACCTTTGAGATGGGCTTAGGAAAGCATCTGCCATATTGCTTAATCCTATACATGATCATTTAAATCTGCCAACACTGACGTTGTAGGGGCTAGGGAAAGGGGCTAAGGGTTGTTGCTGTTTACATACTCTGTTCACTTTTGTTGCTCTCACACGTGAGTGGCACGCATGGCATTTATCATAGTGATGTCACACAAAGCAATGTTGTGTAATAGGAAGCCCATGTGAGAAGGGTTTTACTAGACGGGTCTCAGAGGGACTCACCCAAAAGATTTACTGTCTTTGTTGTTTACCCAGAAGGAGCATTACTCAGATGATTCAATCATTATGGACCGACTCACAATCCAAGAAACTGCCCTCTCTCTCTCCCTCTCTCCTTCTTCGTCGTCCTCCTCCTCTTCTTGGCTCTGTCTCCTGTCTGTTTGGTGTGTGTTGATATGCAGTTTCGTTTAGTCCTGACCCAGGTTACCTGGGAAGTAAACACACACTGGGCCCTGCTCCATCCTCTCATTACTTCTGAACTTCGGCTCTGTAATGAAAGCAATCCCCACGGTCCAGAACAGACTGTTGTGTAGAAGACTAGTCCATAGACTGCTGTGTAGAAGACTAGCCCATAGACTGTTGTGTAGAAGACTAGCACATAGACTGCTATGTAGAAGACTAGCACATAGACTGTTGTGTAGAAGACTAGTCCGTAGACTGCTGTGAAGAAGACTAGTCAGTTGACTGCTCGTGTAGAAGACAGCCCGTAGACTGCTGTGTAGAAGACTAGCCCCTAGACTGCTGTGTAGAAGACTAGCACATAGACTGTTGTGTAGAAGACTAGCACATAGACTGTTGTGTAGAAGTCTAACCCTTAGACTGTTGTGTAGAAGACTAGCACATAGACTGTTGTGTAGAAGACTAGCACATAGACTGTTGTGTAGAAGACTAACCCTTAGACTGTTGTGTAGAAGACTAGCACATAGACTGTTGTGTAGAAGACTAGCACATAGACTGTTGTGTAGAAGTCTAACCCTTAGACTGTTGTGTAGAAGACTAGCACATAGACTGTTGTGTAGAAGACTAGCACATAGACTGTTGTGTAGAAGTCTAACCCTTAGACTGTTGTGTAGAAGACTAGCACATAGACTGTTGTGTAGAAGACTAACCCTTAGACTGTTGTGTAGAAGACTAGCCCATTTTAGATCAATGGTTCCCAAACTGTGGGTCGGCAGAGGAGGTGCGGGGGTGTAAAGCTGCAAATTCTTCTCTCTGCCAACAAGAGGGGTGTGAATACTGTGTGTCATGAAAAGTGCTGGTGCCCATAGAAATACACTATATATACAAAAGTATGTGGACACACCTTCAAAATGAATGGATTTGGCTATTTCAGCCACACCAGTTGCTGACAGGTGTATAACATCGAGCACACACCCATGCAATATCCATAGACAAACATTGGCAGTAGAATGGCCTTGCTGAAGAGCTCAGTGACATTCATTTAACTTGGCACTGTCATAGGATGCCACCTTTCCAACAAGTCAGTTTGTCAAATCTTTGCCCCGATCAACTGTAAGTGTTGTTATTGTGAAGTGGAAACGTCTAGGAGCAACAACGGCTCAGCCACGGAGTGGTAGACCACACAAGCTCACAGAACGGGATCGCCGAGTGCTGAAGCACGTGGAGCGTAAAAACATCTGTCTTCGGTTGGAACACTCACTACTGAGTTCTAAACTGCCTCTGGAAGCAATGTCAGCACAAGAACTGTTTGTCGGAAGCTTCATGAAATGGGTTTCCATGGCTGAGCAGCCACACACAAGCCAATGCTGGAAGGGGGGCCTGAGTGAAAAGGTTTGGGAACCCCTGCTTTGGATAATGGGCTTTGTGCTGAACTGCTTCAATCGGTGACGTCACTCACTCTGAGGACCTTGAAGTAGTTGTTCCCCTTGCTCTGCAAGGGCTGTGGCTTTTGTGGAGCGATGGGTAACGATGCTTCGTGGGTGACTGTTGATCTGTGCATAGGGTCCCTGGTTCGAGCCCAGGTAGGGGCGAGGAGAGGGACAGAAGCAATATTGTTACACATTGGGTTACCATTAAGGGTGTGTGTGTGTGTGTGCACGTCTTTGTGCGTATATGTGTCTGCTTTGTCAGTCGGGGATATGTCAAAATCTGTCACGGCAAATCACTTGACTGCATTTTATATCCGGTTCTAATCATTTCTGAAGGGAAGATGCTGTGTCCAATCTAAACAATGCATCTGAAAGCTCCATTGGTCAGACGACAGCTGGGTCTCTCCGAAAATGTCCTGGGGACACTATATGTTGGAGCTGCCGTTGATGGAGAGCAAATAGCGAAGATCTGCCCTGTACCATAATGATATTCTGCTCTCACAGCTTCCCGTCTGCAGCTCTTCCTGCACACACAGCACCGAGCTCGCCAGACACCGTGGGTAGACAAACAAAGACAGGCTGCTCGGATGGAAGAGCGTGCAGAGTAGGATGGTTTTATTGGATGCTCTGTGCGTTGGGAAAATTACATTGGATGTTTTGATTCTATACATCAGATTGATGCCCCAGTACTTTCAGCCAGAGATGGAGTCTAGTTTACAGTGGATTTGCAGTGAGGCAAACTCAGTTTGAGGTGTAGAAGTTGAATGGGCCGTGCGCCATCCCAGGTAGCACATTTGGTTCCTTGGAAGTTGTGGGAACGTATGTTTTTGGTTTCACATTGGTTGTGGGAATGAAGCTACACATTTCCTGACCAGTAAAACAAAATGTTTTTTAAACTTCTGAGAATAGAAGTGAAAATGTTGCCTGTTCTGGGAACGTTTATTTTTAGGTTGCAAGGAGGTTCTTTGAATGTTTTGCATAGGTTTCTTGAATGTTTTCAAGGGAGGTTTCATTAACGCTGTGAGAATGGAAATTATAGGTTATTTTGAGGTTTTTGAATGACTTCCTTAAAACTTTCACTGAAGTGATTTGCGCTTTCGGAAAGGTAAAGCATCAGTCCATGTGTACAAGTTTTGTGCTCTTGTATGAAGCAATCAATCCCGCGTTCCTGACCAAAATTAGATTTAACCGGGCTTGTAACTCCCTAACTAGCAAAGAATATCAGCAAATGTGCACACGGCTACAAGAGGCTCTGCTCTGTGATCTTAAATGTACATATACTTAGACGACTCTCAGTCCGGGTGATGTAAGAACCGCTCATGCCTGTGAAATAGAACAAGGCTACTCCTATGAGCTCCTCAGCCTGCAACAAAATCACCAAATCAGTCTTGAAGTTAAATTAGATTTTTTGCATTGAAAGCGACTGTTATTATTCTGGCAATTCTGTGTGGGACTGCTCCAAGAGCTGCTCAGCATACGCACGCAGTTTAGAGGGAACATTTCTGAAGGGTATTTACTGCCTGTGAGAGAGACAGGTTTCTGTACTACTGCCGAGAGAGAGGAAACAAGGATTATTCTCCTCTCCCATAAAAGCAAAGGAAGAGAAATGGACAAACGCATGCCTTTGATATCCACCCAAATGGCTAAATGCTTGGCTTTGAAACCCCACTGGCAGTGACACAAACTATTTACAGGCTCTTATCAAAAGAAAGATGGCACACCATGCAGATTAATCTATCACTTCATATTGTACTCTCATCTTTATTTATCTCTCTCACTCTCTTTCTCCCTTTCTCTCTTTTTCCTGTGTTCTATGATGTTTCCTAGTGTGCACAGTAGATGGTCAAACATACGCACGACACACACACACGCACACACACACACACACACACACACACACACACACACACACACACACACACACACACACACACACACACACACCTGAGCCTGTCTGGGGTATTTAAAAAGTGGCATTTTAATAGAAAGAGTGGAAAGTAAATACATGTTTTGTTATAGCCTGCAGATTCAGGATATGGCTATTTTTCTGACCCACAGTCAGTCTTGTGCCCTCGCTCATTATCTGTCTCTCTGCTATACTTTTATTCTCTCACTTCTGCCCTCAATCATTCTGATTTCTTCCCCCATTCTTTTTTTTCTCCCCTAGCAGACTCATAAAAGCCATGGAATATTTGTAAAATATTCCTCCCAATTTAGAGACCAGCTTTTCAAACGCTCGAGAGACAACTCTATCTCCACGTGTGTGTGTGTGTACGTGCATGCATGTGTGCGTGTGCACGTGTCACTCTGTGTTGTTAGGGGTGTCACAGGGGTGGAAACAGAAAAGTAATTTCTCATAAACAGGCATACATAACGTTTGAATCACATTTTAAAAATGTATTAGTTGCATACACATATTTAGCAGATGATATTGCGGGTATAGTGAAATGCTTGTGTTCCTAGCTCCAATAGTGCAGTAATAACTAACAATACACACCAATATAAAAGTAAATTAATGAAATTAAGAAATATAGAAATATTAGGATGCGATGTCGGAGTCCGGAGTATGTGTGTGTGTGTGTATAAGGTGCCTTCGGTATTGTATTCAGACCCCTTGTCACGACTTCTACTGAAGTCGGTTCCTCTCCTTGTTCGGGCGGTGTTCGGCAGTCGAAGTCACGGGTCTTCTAGCCATCGCCGATCCATTTTCCATTTGTTTTGTCTTGTTTTCACACACACCTGGTTTTCATTCACTCATTACGTGTTGTGTATTTAACCCTCTGTTCCCCCCATGTCTTTGTGCAAGTGCTTGTGCACATGTTGACTGGTGCGCGTCGAGTTTTGTACCCGTGTTGTTATTTTCTTGATGCTGTTGGTTTTGGTATTAAACTGCTCCGGCTATTACCTAGTTCTGCTCTCCTTTACACCCCTTGACTTTTTCCACATTTTCTAACATTACAGCCTACACACAATACCCCACAATGACAAAGCAAAAACAGGTACTTTGTTGAAGCACCTTTGGCAGCGATTACAGCATGGATTGTTCTTAGGTATGATGCTGCAAGCTTGGCACATCTGTATTTTGAATGTTTTTCCCATTCTTCTCTGCAGATCCTCTCAAGCTCTGTCAGGTTGGATGGGGAGCGTTGCTGTACAGGTATTTTCAGGTCTCTCCAGAGATGTTCGATTGGGTTCAAGTCCGGGCTCTTGCTGAGTCACTCATGGAAATTTAGAGACTTGGCTCTGTGCTTAGGGTCTTTGTCCTGTTGGAAGGTGAACCTTCGCCCCAGTCTGAGGACACTCTGGAGCAGGTTTGCATCAAGGATCTCTCTGTACTTTGCTCCGTTCATCTTTGCCTCGATCCTGACTGGTCTCCCAGTCCCTACCACTGAAAACAACTCCAAAGCATGATGCTGCTACCACCATGCTTCACCATAGGAATGGTGCCAGGTTTCCTCCAGACATGACACTTGGCATTCAGGCCAAAGAGTTCAATCTTGGTTTCATCAGACCAGAGAATCTTGTTTCTCGTGGTCTGAGAGTCTTTAGGTGCCTTCGGGCAAACTCCAAGTGGGCTGTCATGTGACTTGTACTGAAGAGTGGCTTCTGTCTGGCACCTCTACCATAAAGTCCTGATTGGTGGAGTGCTGCAGAGATGGTTGCCCTTCTGGAAGGTTCTCCCATCTCCACAGAGGAACTCTAGAGCTCTGTCAGAGTGACCATCAGGTTCTTGGTCACCTCCTTGACCAAGGCCCTTCTCCCCCGAATGCTCAGTTTGGCAGGGTGGCCAGCTCTAGGAAGAGCCTTGGTGGTTCAATTTAAGAATGATGAAGGCCACTGTGTTATTGGGGACCTTCTATGCTGCAGAAATGTTAAAGTACCCTTCCCAAAATATGTGCCTAGACACAATGCTGTCTAAGGACAAATCCTTCAACCTCATGGCTTGGTTTTTGCTCTGACGTGCACTGTCAATTGTATTTACCACAGGTGGACTCCAATCAGTTTGTAGAAACATCTCAAATATGATCAATGGAAACAGGATGCACCTGAGCTCAATTTAGAATCTCATAGCATAGGGTCTGAATACTTATACAGTATTTCTGTTTATCTTTTTAATAAATCTCACATTTTTGCTTTGCTTTGGCCAGCTAGTGGGAACTATTTAATAGTCTAATGGCCTTGAGATTGATTGATGGATTCTATCAAATATATTCATCAAGCCCTTTTTACATCAGCCGATGCCACAAAGTGCTATACAGAAACCCATCCTAGAACCCCAAACAGCAAGCAATGCAGATGTAGAAGCACGGTGGTTAGGAAAAACTCCCTAGAAAGGCAGGAACCTAGAAAGATACCTAGAGAGGAACCAGGCTTTGAGGAGTAGCCAGTCCTCTTCTGGCTGTGCTGGGTTGAGATTATAACAGTTTATTTATTTTTATTTCACCTTTATTTAACCAGGTAGGCAAGTTGAGAACAAGTTCTCATTTACAATTACGACCTGGCCAAGATAAAGCAAAGCAGTTCGACACATATAACAACACAGAGTTACACATGGAGTAAAACAAACATACAGTCAATAATACAGTAGAAAAATAAGTCTATATACAATGTGAGCAAATGAGGTAAGAGATAAGATAAGATGAGATAAGATGAGATAAGGGAGGTAAAGGCAATAAATAGGTCATGGTGGCGAAGTAAATACAATATAGCAATTAAAACACTGGAATGGTAGATTTGACAGTAGATGAGTGTGCAAAGTAGAAATACTGGGGTGCAACGGAGCAAAATAAATAAATAAATAAATACAGTAGGGGAAGGGGTAATTGTTTGGGCTATATATACCTACTGGAATGCGTGCTACGGGTGGGTGCTGCTATGGTGACCAGTGAGCAGAGATAAGGCAGGACTTTACCTAGCAGGGTCTTGTAAATGACTTGGAGCCAGTGGGTTTGGTGACGAGTATGAAGCGAGGGCCAGCCAACGAGAGCATACAGGTCGCAGTGATGGGTAGTATATGGGGCGTTGGTGACAGAACAGATGGCACTGTGATAGACTGCATCCAATTTGTTGAGTAGGGTGTTGGTGACTATTTTGTAAATGACATTACTCAAATGAAGTTGAGGATCGGTAAAATGGTGTGTTTGGCAGCATGAGTGACATGGCCAAGATGTTCAAAAGAAGATAGAAGCTTTCAGTCTCTCGGTCCCAGCTTTGATGCACCTGTACTGACATCGCATTCTGGATGGTAGCAGGGTGAACAGGCCATGGCTTGGGTGGCTGAGGTCCTTGATGAACTTTTTGGCCCTTTACTTTACTGATATGTGTAATGTTTTCAGCGGGCTGAGCTAGCTGAGGTTGATCAGAGTAAATCCTTACGGTTTCTGCTTTGTTTTCATTCTTTATTAAAAGAAAACATCTCTAGGGCAGACCCAGTAACTCTCCCCAAAGCCTGCTCTTATTGAAACAACCTCTCACTCTCTGTCAAACCATCATACGTGTGTCTGTGTGTGTGTGTGTGAGTGTGTGTGTCCGTATGTCTGTGTGAGTGTTCTGTGTGTGTGCGCGTATGCATATTCTCCAAACCACAGTCTTCTCTCCACCCCAGATCATTGCTCTCCATGCCAATATCTCATACCACTCTATACAGGTTAGGAGCCTGTGATTTTCTCTAGAATCAGAGTGATGGCCATAGTGGATCCTTGAGAAATCTCTCATCACTCTTTCTACATGCCCTTTCCCATCTCTGGAAAGAGACACAGTAAGCTGTACATCTAACGGTCAGTCTTCCCAATCATGGGCTCCTGTGGAAACAGAGACAGTCTACTAATGTAACTGTCTGTGGCTCACTGACAGACAGATGCTAATCATCCTGCTGCTCTGTGAACAGACTGGAATACACACAGCTCTGAGACACTCAGAAAGTTGCCAGATGGTCCCTGTTTCACAGCTCATAGTCAGTCCACTGCCATTCAGAAATAGAGTGCCAGGCCTCTCAATCTAGTATCCACAGCCATTTACACAAGCTTCCCAATTTTGTGTATAGAGAAACTGTCGGAACGCAAAAGGGAAGTGTGTGTGTATGCGCGTGCGCAAGTGTGTGTGTGATTATTGGTCACAAGTGTAAATCAAGCAGACATGAGCAGAACCTGGAAACCATTGTGTCAAAATCACAGTTTTCATTTCATTACTGTGGTATATAATTGTGTGGGGGGAAAGAGTTTGGAACGGACCGGCACCTCAAAGCTTACGTAGGGAGTAATAAACATCTGGTTATGAGCTCTAAGTGTGTGTGCGTGTGTCCAAGAGCTCATCAGTGATCCAAACCTCTTTCCAGATTCTTAAGCAGAGATGTGTGTTTAACTGGGAACAGAAATCACGGAGTAGAAACCTCGTCAGATTTGGACAGAGTAAAGTCATACTACATTTCTCTGGTATAGAGCTAGAAGGAAGATAGGAAACAGGGATGGGTAGTTAGCACATCCTAGGAGGACGGATAGACTGTGGTGAAGGAGCTATGGACAAAGGGGTGGCTGGTTTGGGGATAGGGAAAGGTGCTACGGCAATGGTTTTCCATGCTATTCAACTCCCAAGGCCTTTCCTATATTGGTAAACCACCAGCCAGATCGCTCAAGATTGACTTCGAAAATGGACGTTTGTCCATGTACTGAGGAAGTCAGGAAATTCCTTCAAAACTGGCCACTTGGGGCAACATAGAGCACTATTACAATCAAGTAGACTTGGGTTTTGCTAGTGTGTTCTGGACAGGGGTGGCGGATGGGCGTAATCCCATACGGAGCAGGAGGAACAACCCAGGGTGTCAAAAACACTTTGAAATTTGACATTTGGAGCAACTTCTACATTTGTTGTAATGTGGATACACGTCAGAATCTGAAGTGAAATTGGCAAAACCACATGGCTATGGCTGTCACTGACTATAAGTAAGAGAGAATCTCTCTGTGTGTGTGGTTGAGTGTTACTGTTTTCCAAAGTGACTCAATTCCCACCCCGGATCACATGAAATCCAGGATTGGTTCCGGTCCGCTCCAGTCCTGGGAACTCATGTCTTTATTAATCTGAGATTTGTTTCAACAGCACCACTTTATATGAAGGATTATCCTGCTAGACAGAGTAAATCCACACACACACACACACACACACACACACACACACACACACACACACACACACACACACACACACACACCTGTCCTGCTCCTCACCACATCAGCTTTGACACCCCTCCATGCAGTCTTTTCAATACTGACGTATTTCCACTGTATTTCCACTGATCTCATATTTACATTCAATACAGTCCTGGGATGACACTTCTGTTTCCCTACGGAAGTGACTGAGAGACGCCATGAAAAACTGAGTGTGTGAGTGTATTGAAGTGTGTGAGTGTGTGAGTGTATTGAAGTTTGTGAGTGTATTGAAGTGTGTGAGTTTGTGCGTATGTACATAAGCGTGATTGTGAGAGATGTGTGTGTGTGTACGTACATGTGTTTGTGAGAGAGAGTGTTCTGCCAGCGTATGCTACACATTGCCTACCTAGCAACTGACTTACCTAGTTACCTACATCATTTTCAGTAGAGACGGTAACGCTAATGGTATGTCTGTGGAGCTGTGCAGCGAGTGGTGTACTGCCCGTAGGTCATTGGCTCCAGTGTTAGCCAGAGCAGCAGCTGTTGTGTGTTGGTATGTGACCTACACTGTGTCATCAGTACACTAACAGGGACTGACAGGGGCACGACGAACCGGACAGATTTAAGGGATAGAGGTCACTTTGTCTTGCCTAACTTGTTTGTGTGTGTGAATACTTCTGTGTGAATACCTCAGTCTGTCTATGTGAAGACCGCTCACTGTGAACTCATCTGGAAATGCCTCTGGGAAACCTGGTTGAGAAAAAGTATTTGGTATCGGGCATCGTCTGCATTCTGGGAGCTAACACGTGTCTTCAAGTCTCAGGCAAGGTTATTATTCATTACGCACATGTACTTGACTTCCCTCAACGCCATCATGTGCTAGAGGTACAGTATTTGACCACCCTGCTGTGGTTCAAACGATTAGAGTGAGTTCCCCCCAGCTTCATCCTGGAGAGAAATGTTTTGGAGATAAATGTTTTGACATTATAAAGAAACACTCAGATGTGCAGCTACACTGCCCCGGGGTCCCTCAGCTGACACGTTTGTCTGCGTGTGTGTGCGTGTGTGTGTGTTTAATGTCATTATTGGTGATGTTATTATCTGTCTCACTTTGCTTAAGCATCAGTCACCTTGCCATTCATGCTAATGAATCTGATCTGAATCTGAGAAAGAGAATGAGAGTGTCCCAGCAGATGCTCCCCTGACCTGTCCCTGCTGCAGTTGACCCTATGAACCCTTCCAACCCCAGGCCATCCTCCTCCAGCTTCAAATACTATAATTCCAGTGTGGGGTTTCACTTGTTGGATTCCCCCCCTCTAACCTTCCCCACACCCACTCCAAAAAACTGAAACCAGGGAAAGCAGACACCACTGCCCTAGGTTGGGGTGCCCCAAATACTATCAAGATAATGACTTTAGTATCATTGTGGTACCTCTAGAAACATACTACTCCACCCTCCATGGCTCCCCCCAGCCCACCCTCCATGGCTCCCCCCCAGCCCACCCTCCATGGCTCCACCCAGCCCACCCTCCATGGCTCCACCCAGCCCACCCACCATGGCCCACCCCAGCCCACCCTCCATGGCTCCCCCCAGCCCATCCTCCATGCCCCCCCCAGCCCACCCTCCATGGCCCCCCCAGCCCACCCTCCATGCTCCCCCTCCAGCCACCCTCCATGCTCCATACTCCCCCCCAGCCCACCCACCATGGCCCACCCCAGCCCACCCTCCATGGCTCCCCCCAGCCCATCCTCCATGACCCCCCAGCCCACCCTCCATGCCCCCCCCAGCCCACGCTCCATGCCCCCCCTCCAGCCCACCCTCCACGCCACCCCCCAGCCCACCCTCCATGGCTCCCCCCAGCCCACCCTCCATGCCCCCCCAGCCCACCCTCCATGGCCCCCCCAGCCCACCCTCTATGGCTCCCCCCAGCCCACCCTCCATGGCTCCCCCCGAGCCTACCCTCCATGCCCCCCCCCCCACCCCAGCCCAACCTCCATGGCTCCCCCCCAGCCCACCCTCTATGGCTCCCCCCAGCCCACCCTCCATGCCCCCCACCCACCCCAGCCCACCCTCCATGGCTCCCCCCAGCCCACCCTCCATGGGTGGATGGACACATAAAAGGGTGGATGGACACATAAAAGGGTGGATGGACACATAAATGGATGGATGGACACATAAATGGATGGACACATAAATGGATGGATGGACACATAAAAGGGTGGATGGACACATAAAAGGGTGGATGGACACATAAATGGATGGATGGACACATAAATGGGTGGATGGACACATAAATGGATGGATGGACACATAAATGGATGGATGGACACATAAATGGGTGGATGGACACATAAAAGGATGGATGGACACATAAATGGATGGATGGACACATAAATGGATGGATGGAAACATAAAATGATGGATGGACACATAAATGGATGGATGGACACATAAATGGATGGATGGACACATAAATGGATGGACACATAAATGGATGGATGGATGGACACATAAATGGGTGGATGGACACATAAAAGGATGGATGGACACATACATGGATGGATGGACACAGAAATGGATGGATGGACACATAAAAGGATGGATGGACACATAAATGGATGGATGGACACATAAATGGATGGATGGACACATAAATGGATGGATGGACACATAAATGGATGGATGGATGGACACATAAATGGATGGATGGATGGACACAAATGAATGGATGGATGGACACATAAATGGATGGACACATAAATGGATGGATGGACACATAAATGGATGGATGGACACATAAATGGATGGATGGACACATAAATGGATGGACACATAAATGGATGGATGGACACATAAAAGGATGGATGGACACATAAATGGATGGATGGACACACAAATGGAAAGAGATATCCAGTTGAAAGAGTAAGGGGGGAAGAGAGCAAACAAGAGAGTGAGACCAAAGTGTGCGCTTGTTTAATCTGTTCCCCCAACTTCCTGGTGTTAATCCTTGAGAAGAAGCATTGGAGTCTGGCACCCTCTTGCCACGTGATTAGCTTAAACAACAAGAGCCAAGTGGTCAATATGTTACAGCTGAATCGAGAGGTGATGAAGACAGCTTGTCTGTCGAAACGTTGAACAATAGGTTATTCAATTATTGCATCTGAGCTCCTAGAGTGTGCGGCTCTCCTTTAATTTTACAGCTGAATCGCCCAGAACTCATCTAACAAGGCAACAAGTGGCTCAGTGAAGCGCAGGCATTTGGGGAATGATACGCCTTCTTTGATGTTTTAATGAAAGGCATTCTATCTCTCTCCACTTCTTTCCCTTCTAGACCTCCTCTTCTCCTGTTGTTTGATGCTCTGACCGCCGTATGCACTGAGGCTGATGAAAGCTATCGAGTTACTGAAATAATGGCAAATTATTCAACACAACAGCAGTAAATGGACTGTGAATGAGTGACTAAAGATGAGAGCTGGTTCTCTGTATATTTATCCCTCTCCGTCCTCATCTCCCTTCTCTACTTCCTCCCTAATGCACCTTCTCTTCCTCTACATCCATCTATCGTCTTCTCCTGCCTTCTACCCCTCCCTCCTTTCCTCACCTCTTCTTTCCCTCTACACTCTCCACTCCCATACTAAGTTATTCCCTCGGTCAGCCATAGTAAAGGCAGAGCCAGTCTTAATGGGCCTCCATTATATTGTATACGCAGAGCAACCCTTCATTGGGCTCCAGTGATTGTTGGGTCTGTTTACTGACTCTGGCGGTGATTGATAACAGCTTCCACATTGTTTACTGTGTGGAACGGACTGCTGGCATCCACAAGCAGTGTGTAGCAATCTCCAGGCCTTTTCAGACAGTCTGGTCCCTGTGGTTACATAAGGCCACGTGTGCATGACCATGTCCTCATCCCCTGACCAAAGTCTAGCTGACTGGACTGCTGCTGCCTCCTTCCTTCCTTCCTTCCTTCCCTCCCTACCCCTGGGAATATCCAAACTAAATGCACTCAATTCTGATGTTTTTCATTTGCTCTCTCTCTCTCTCTCTCTCTCTCTCTCCCTCTCTCTCTCTCTCTCTCTCTCTCTCTCTCTCTCTCTCAGCATCATTCCGTTTCTACAAAACGTCTAGATTTAGAAGGTTAAGGGTTTGGATAGGGTTAACATCATATGTTTAGGCACTCATTCTGAATGGTTAAGCTAAGGGTTAAGGTTTGTTTACAAACAAGTGTCCACCACTGGGATCCACAGAGTAATAGGATTATGCCCATCCACCACCCCCGTCAAATCCCAAGCCTACTTGATGGTAATAGTGCTCGCTGTTGCCCATAGTGGGCGGTTTTGAAGGCATTTCCCGACGTGCTCAGGACATGGATAGATGTCCAAATTTCAAAGTCACCGCTTAAGAGATCTAGTTAGAGAAGAGTACACCTCACAAGGACATAAAAAAAGTTCAGTTATTTTTTTCATAGCTTTCTTCATGGCTCTCCATCCGGTTTGTTCTGAAGTGAGGAAAACAGGCAGCACCAGATCTTTGTTCGACCCCTCGCCTGGAGATATCCTTATCATTCTCTCTCTCTGGCTTGATACTCATTTTGTTTTAAGGAGGAAACAGACAAGAGTTTAAGGTCAGTTTTGTGTTTATCCCAGCTAATGATTAAGATAGGATTTAGAGAGTAACCTGATCCTAGATCTGTGCCCAAAGGCAACAACTACTCAAACAAAATAACAAGGAACATAACAGGGGATGTTCAGTGTTAGAGCTCCAGCAGCTGGACAGTGCCAGCGGGCAGAGGGAGCGTGTCACGCCCTGCCAGGGCCACCTTTCTCTGGCAAAACGAGCGTGCCTGTTCCCCCTCTGGCTGTTTGTCTGGATGGAGTGTCACCAGCTCCACATGCTGTGTGATCTCACACACGGTCTACCTGATGTCATCACCAGAATCTTCTAATGATGCGTTTGCACAGGCAGTCCAATACTAACCTTTTTTTCTTGGTTTTTGACTAATCCGATGTGAAAAGTTCTGATGTGATTGGTACCTTATTGTGATACCATATAATCATGCACTTGATGTAAAGTGTTGTACAGAAAGAGAGAAAGAGGTACAAAAAAGGAGAGAGGGGGCGGAAAAGAAAGTAGACCAGAGGCCCAATTCTTCCATAAACAATGAAACAATGAACCTAAGAGATCTGTAGATATGAATGTACATAGATTTGATCAGGCCAGAGAACCCTTTCCCCTAATACCACAGCACGCAATTATACAACTGCACTTACAAGGGACGATGCAAGAAATGTTGACTGGATGAAGTCAATCAGTCTGGGGCCCTGTATACTAAATAATTTAGGAAGTCATGGGGTATAGGCCGTACCATTCACTCAACAAGGGGGTGTCAGGAGAGGGGGTGTCATTCCCCCATCAATTAAATGCAATGGAGTCCAGTGGAGGCGGGTGACTTGAAAAATGGAGGAGGATGGGTAAAGGCACGGACCGCACGGAGACGACAAAGCGTCTTTAAAATAAATTGGGAAAGACAAATTATTTGAACCTAAAGCACTTAATATAGACATTTAGAGTACAATATTATGGGGAATGGGA
Source organism: Oncorhynchus clarkii lewisi (assembly GCF_045791955.1). Lineage (NCBI taxonomy): Eukaryota > Metazoa > Chordata > Actinopteri > Salmoniformes > Salmonidae > Oncorhynchus > Oncorhynchus clarkii. The sequence continues at coordinate 61,198,516 of NC_092162.1, forward strand.
TTGAGAGAGCTACTTACACAGCGTTGGGAAGGGATCACAGCAGTGATTGAATGAGCGTATGTGGCATGAGTTGAGGTGTTCAGAAGCTTCAGTGCAGGACAGGCTCATCATGAATGGATGGTGTTGGAGAAGAGCTCAACTCTTCCACTGGGGGCAGGACAGGATTTTACTGGGAAGACAAAAAACAATAACACAACACACTACACAGTTAGACAAAAAAGCTAAGAATGAGTTAGTTCAAACAAGGAGTAAAATTATTGATGTGTAATAATGTGATTGTGTTTGTGTATGTAATTTCCTCTACATAGAAAATTGACCGGTCTACTCACAGTGCTTGGAGAGGAAACATTCAATGTGCCAGTGGATGAGAGGGCACATGAGACATGGCTTCAGTTCCTGTCAGGAGAGAGTTGACAATGGTTGTGGAGTGGAGTGGTCATCACCTTTTAAATCAGGGAACTTGAGGGGCACTCACTTAGCTGTAAATACAAATAGCAGATCAATTCCATTGCAGCTGCGCCAGCGTAGGTTTGGTCAACAAGATTCTACATGAAGTTAAACTCAGACATTTTAGCATTCACAAAGCCAAACATAGACTGCGCATCTCGCCGACTTGACACATCTGAGAAATGTTCCTGGATAAAGCCCTGGCCGTTCACATACCTGATGATAACTGACAAATGTGAGCAGACTGGTAGCACCATAGGTCCCAGAGTGGTGGGGACATTTTCTTTCCCCTGGGGCCCAGAGTTTTTCCTTATCTGGTAACTTAACCAGAATAACTCAGGACCTTATAGGGTATGACAGTGATTAATCAGTTGTGAAAAGGTTTTATATGGGCTATGATGGGACCAGTTTTTCTAATCCGGTCACATGGTCTTAAAAACCCTGTCAAACTGCAGCAACCTTCGACTTAGAATAGACTAACAGGGTGTTTCCTCTACCCAGACACAGAGACAACAACTGATGGACAACAGAACTCACAGGGCTGAGCTTTTTATGCATGCTTGCATAGTGCAGGCCTATGCAACTGCAGGCCTAATAAAACATTTACTCACAGTCTATGTCATCACTATTATGTCGATTGATTCATTCCAGTTAATAATTTGTGATTGAAAAGGTCTAGGCCGCCTAGCCAGCCCAAGTTTGAATATAAACCACATTTGATCACACTCACATTTTCTCCTGACACACAAATAGACTATAAATACATTACCAATTACGTTACCAATTAGTTTACACTGACCAGATGGACAGGGCGCATAGGCTGTATGCATCTGCTCTTATTGGTAGCCTACAGTTGATCAGACTGAAAAATAGTCTCGTTTTCATCCCATACAGCATGTCAGATCTCTAATGTTTAGGCTAGGCTGCTGCAACATTTATGTAAAGAGTTTTTGCTTTTGTCTGCCTGGATTGATGATGTGTTAATACCGGAGGAAAGTGGAAATGTGCTACGTCAACCTCTCTTTTTAATCTCACGTTTAATGGATGACGCAAAGGAAGCGATTAAATCATACTGAATTGATTTCGACATCCCAGAGAAGACAATAGAAACGTCCATATGCTCAGCAAGTAAAGCATCATAATGTGCAATTACCTCTACAAGCTCCTTTGTACAGTAGTTGCCCTTGTTAGTTGAACTTTCCCTCTCGTCGTGCCCCTAAGTAAAAGCCAACTCTTGCCGATAATTTGCATGTGACCCTGTTTCTTCTTACCTTCTCATTGTGTCGTGCAGTTTGAATACGCAGATGTTTGTCCATTACATGATCGATGCAGCTTTTTCCAGGAAGATTGAATCTGATATGGGCAATAAAGGGCTTCTTCAACAAAAAATCCACTATGTTGTTGTTTGCATTAGTTAGCCATTCTGGAAGAGAAAACTGCACCCTGGTAGCTAGCTAGCTACTTGCTACTAAAGTTAGCAAGACAAATGTAAATAAATTGCACTAACGCAACACAAATATAGTTCTAAAACCAAGAAAACAATATATAATCTACCTCTTCCGCCTCCTGTAGTTTGAAGAAACGAATTTGAATTGAATAATATCCCCAAAATTCTCAACTATCACTCTTCACTCTCATTCTCTATCCAATATGTCACCAACTCACCAAGATTATTAACACGTAGAACCCCCATAATGCTCTGTGGCACAACCCCAACACACCACACTAGGTTCGTTCTCTAATCCTAAACCTATCTTTGGAAAGACAACATGTCAGTTCATATTGCAAAAGCTTTTATTGGTTGGAGGACGTCATCCGGAAGTGGTCATAACTACCATGTAGGTCTATGGAAGGGTAAGGGTAAGGCCCGTGAGGCTCCTAGGTTTCGTATTGAAGTCAATGTACTATAGCCAGAGGAGGACGGGATATAGCTGTCCTCTAGCTAAACTATGGTGCTAGCCTGGAGTGTGTTTTTGAGACTACTGTAGACCTTTATTGCAAAACAGTGTGTTTTAATCAGATATTTTGTTACGTGGATATATTTAGTATCGTTTTATCTAAAAAATGTGTCTTTTGAATGTTTCATTATTTATAGTAGAATGGTCCTCCCCCTTCCCTCTCTGAGGAGCCTCCACTGATGGAGTTCATCTGTAAGTGGTTATACTGTAGAGCCTGGCTCTGAGATGGATTTGAGCTTTTTCAATTATTATTTTTTATAGAAAATGGGCACAATTAGGGTTCCCAGAATGTTCCATTCCGTGCTGAGCGATTTAGTGCTATTCTGTATGTGTGTGCGCGCGCGTGTTTGTGTGTATGTAAGTGAGCGAGCGAGAGAGAGAGAGCTCTATAGAAACCAAGCTCACAGTAGAGAAATTTGCTTGTCTAACAACACAGCACGCTTTTCAGCAGTGATTATGTTGCTTGCCATGGTTTATTTTCACATCTATCACCCTGCACTTTGTTTCTGCTCTGAAGGATTGTTATCTGTACATGACACTGTTTAGTTCATTGGGTTTAGGGAAGCAATAACATCATATCTATAGGATAACGAAGCACCCTGGACCTCAGTGGATGGTGGATGTGGAGTGAAAGTGAAGGTTTTATGTTCAGGGCTTGTGATATGGTTACTTGACTGTGAGAAAGAGAAAACATTGAGAGAGGAGGGAGCAGAAGGAGAAAGAGGGTGAGAGAGACAGAGAGGGGGAGAGAGGGAGAGAGAATGAGAAAGAAAGATAAAGTAGATAAGAGGAAATGTTTACTGGAGTGAGCATTATGGGGTCCAGGATAAGCCCATCTTTCATTTGGACATGGGTGGAAGTGTATGTACTGTACTGTAGCTGAAGTTTTGCCTAGCAGGGATACATAGTGGTTATTATGTTGCTTTTTGTGTTTCACCCCACTTTGTCGGAAACAGAACCATACAATGAACTTTGTTGTAGGAAAGAAAACCAGCACAGTGCTTAACCCTCTCAAAGAGATATTTTTTCACAAACAAGATCAATTACAGTACCAGGCAAAGGTTTGGACACCCCTACTCCTTCAATGGTTTTTCTGTATTTTCTACATTGTAGAATAATAGTGAAGACATCAAAACCATGAAATAACACATATGGAATCATTTAGTAGCCACAATTTGCCTTGATGACAGCTTTGCACACTCTTGGCATTCTCTCAACCACCTGGAATGCATTTCAATTAACAGGTGTGCCTTGTTAAAAGTTAATTTGTGGAATTTCTTTCCTTCTTAATGCATTTAAGCCAATCAATTGTGACAAGGTAGGGGTGATATATAAAAGATAGCCCTATTCGGTAATAGACCAAGTAAATATTATGGCAAGAACAGCTCAAATCAACAACAGTCTATTATTACTTTAAGACATGAATCAGTCAATCCAGAAAATGTCAAGAACTTTGAAAGTTTCTTCAAGTGCAGTCGCAAAAACCTTTAAGAGCTATGAAGAATCTGGCTCTCATGAGGAGCACCACAGGAAAGGAAGACCCTAAGTTACCTCTGCTGCAGAGGATAAGTCCATTAGAGTTACCAGCCTCAGAAATTGCAGCCCAAATAATTGCAGTTACAGACACATCTAAACATCAACTGTTCAGAGGAGACTGCGTTAATCAGACCTTCATGGTTGAATTGCTGCAAAGAAAACACTACTAAATGACACCAATAATAAGAAGAGACTTGCTTGGGCCTGATTAGTTAACAGTTTAGATTTTTGGTTCTAACCACAGAGTACAGTAGGTGAGCAGATGATCTCTGCATGTGTAGTTCCCACAGTGAAGCATGGAGGAAGAGGTGTAGGAGTGCTTTGCTGATGACACTGTCAGTGATTTATTTAGAATTCAAGGCACACTTAAACAGCATGTCTACTACAGCATTCTACAGCGATATGCCATCACATCTGCTTTGTGCTTAGTGTGACTATCATTTGTTTTTCAACAGGACAATGACCCAAAACACCTCCAGGATGTGTAAGGGCTATTTAACCAAGTGATGGAGTGCTGCATCAGATGACCTGGCCTCCACAATCACCCAACCTCAACCCACTTGAGATGGTTTGGGATGAGTTGGACCGCAGAGTGAAGGAAAAGCATCCAACAAGTGCTCAGCATATGTGGGAACTGTTGGAAAAGCATTCAGGTGAAGCTGTTTGCGAGAATGCCAAGAGTGTACAAAGCTGTCATCAAGGCAAATGGTGACTACTTTGAAGAATCTCAAACTACATACGTATATTTCCCCTATTGTACAACATCCTAAATTATTTAATTTATACATGCACAACTAATAATGTAGCTTATAGTGTTTCTAGTGTAGTCTGTAGTTTTAAGCTCGGTGTTCAATGTGTACATAGTGTATGATGACTGTGTAAATTCTGGATCTAAATATCCCTACATTCTGTTTATCACCTGTCTGTGTATTCTGTTAATTGTTGCAGCACCATTTCACAGTCAAATTCCTGTACATGCATAATGTGTTTGTTGAATAAAGGTGATTCTGATAGTTTAGCATGTTGAATGAAAACGGTATCACTAGCCTAATATGTGTTCTTCTCCCATCTCTCTCTGTTACGCCGTAATACATAACTCTCACGCATGTTTGTAGATCGCCTGGTACTGTAATGGTTTACATGTTATGTGTGAGCTCTAAGAGCACCGTGGTCACAGATGCTTACCCTTTCCAAACAAAGTATGGGTTTTATGACTGCATTGACTTGCATTGATGGAATTCAGAATGTTTAGAATTCCTGGGCGGCCTCCAGGACGGATGGTTTTCAATGTCACATCACCTAATCAGATCCATGCAACAATAATAGAATCCAATGTTCTTGTAACTGACGTAAACTCCACCCCCGGGGAGGGTTAGGACTCTTGCTGTAGACATTTCCATTTGATCTTTTGGTATAAATTTAAAAAAATGCCACCTTTATTTCCTTCCTTTTCTCTTGGTCTTCATCTGGGAATGTTAATTGGGGGGTGGAAAGAATGTCGCAGCATGTAGGGGTCACTAAGCCATCTTGGGCAATGGAGCACATAAACACAGAACGAGCCTGTACACACGCACATGCACACACACTGACTTGCCCCCCTCCTTACAGCAAGTTTGGATTAGACCGCCATACGGCAGCCATATTGCCTGAGAAATACAGGAGATGGAAACCTGCTGCTCTTGCTGTCTGTTAATGGAGTGTTTGGCCTGTAGCCTCTCTCTCTGAGGAGGAGTTAAGTGGAAGTCACCAGAGCGGTTCTCATTTCCATGCCCTGGCCTAGCTCTTTCATGTGGATCCAGCAGGCTTTATGCAACAGCCCGGCCCTTACATCACACTGCTGGGTCCCTGGAAGGAGGAACTGGTCTCACATAGACTCACTGACCTGTCTCGTCTTCCATGACTTCTACTGACAGCATGGGGTCTGTGACCAGGTTGTTGTTGTTGTTTGAGCTGAGAGCCATTGAGTTGATATCTCAGGCCTGACATCATTACTAGGCCTTTCAGTTAGTTCCCTGTTTACCCCTGGATTGCCCCAGTAAACACCCAGCTGGGTCAACATGGCTCTGTCTGTATGCATGTGAGTCAAACACTACAAGGTAAACATCACATCACTATCTCCTAGTGGCTGAACTATTGATGAACTGTGGTCTTGGGAAATTAACATATGATGTCCCATACTGCTTGGGGAGCCAGAACATAATTACAAATATCTATAGACTGAAATTTGACCGCAACAAGCCCAAACTGTCACGACTTCCGCTGAAGTCGGCCCCTCTCCTTGTTCGAGCGGTCTTCGGCGGTTGACGTCACCGATCTTCTAGCCATCACTGATCCATTTTTCATTTTCCATTGGTTTTGTCTTGTCTTCCATCACACCTGGTTCCAATCCCATCAATTACATGTTGTGTATTTAACCCTCTGTTTTACCTCATGTCCTTGTCGGTGATTGTTTGATTTTATGATTGTGCAAGTTATGTGTTGGTGCGCGACGGGTTTTGTACCCATTTTGATTATTTTATATATTTTGGTTTTTGGAGTTTTGTTAACTTTTATTAAACGACTCCGTTTCTACCAAGTTGGTTCTCCTGCGCCTGACTTCCCTGCCACCAACACGCACCCATTACAAAAACAGATATAATATTTGACTCTATTTTGCATGGGAATACTTGGGAACAGATTTCCAAAATTAAAATCAATTGGAGCTGATTTCCTGGTGTTTTTAGTGAAATGAAAATTCATGTGTTTTTATTGAATTGATTTATTTTGGTCAGAGAACTTGTGGTGGGGCAAATAAAACCACCCACGGGCCAAACGTGGCCGCCAGTTGGGGAACCCTGCTCTCGAACCTCATGTAGAACTTCCTTACATACTGTATCTCCAGTTCCACCAAAGCATCAGATATTTGACCCCACCTCATAATGACCTGTCTTGTGATTGGTCCTTTCATTATGCCAACTGAAGGTGAATGTCACTCACTCCTCCTTTTAAATTAACCAATGACAAATCTGTCTCCTTAACGTTAACCTCTCTGGACCTAACTAGGCCTTGTTTTCTGTTACTTTCACTTGTCTGTCTTACTCCACACCTAGACACACACCGGATGAAGAGGCCTCATTTCTCATTGTTAAATGGACAGTGAGTGCTCTCCCTTCTAAGAGATGGAGATTTACGACGAGTGAGTCATTTTATAAGTCCTCCATTATGTAGTTAGAGAGCACTGTGGCAATCATAACTCCACACACACTGACAGGCCCTCTCCCACAGACATCAATCCCATCCAGCTTAACACACACACTGAGTGGACAAAACATTAGGAACACCTTTCTAATATTGGGTTGCACCCCCTTTTGCCCTCAAAACAGCCTCAATTATTCAGGGCATGGACTCTACAAGAAAGCATTCCACAGGGACGCTGGCCCATGTTGACTCCAATGCTTCCCACAGCTGTGTCAAGTTGGCCCATGTTAACTCCAACGCTGGCCCATGTTGACTCCAATGCTGGCCCATGTTGACTCCAATGCTTCCCACAGCTGTGTCAAGTTGGCCCATGTTGACTCCAACGCTGGCCCATGTTGACTCCAATGCTTCCCACAGCTGTGTCAAGTTGGCCCATGTTCACTCCAACGCTGGCCCATGTTGACTCCAATGCTGGCCCATGTTGACTCCAATGCTTCCCACAGCTGTGTCAAGTTGGCCCATGTTGACTCCAATGCTGGCCCATGTTGACTCCAATTCTGGCCCATGTTGACTCCAACGCTGGCCCATGTTGACTCCAATGCTGGCCCATGTTGACTCCAATGCTTCCCACAGCTGTGTCAAGTTGGCCGGATGTCCTTTCGGTGGTGGACCATTCTTGATACACACAGGAAACTGCGTTGCAGTTCTTGACACACTCAAACGGGTGCGCCTGGGACCTACTACACCATTCAAAGGCACTTACATATTTTGTCTTGCCCGTTCACACTCTGAATGGCACACATACACAATCTATGTCTTAATTGTCTCAAGGCTTAAATTCCTTTAACCTGTCTCCTCCCCTTCACCTACGCTGATTGAAGTGGATTTAACAAGTGACATCAATAAGGGATGATAGCCTTCACCTTGATTCACCTGGTCAGCGCATGCACACACGCACACATGCATGCACGCACGCACGCATGCACGCACACACACACACACACACACACACACACACACACACACACGCACACACGCACACACACAAACACACACAGGCACACACAGGCAAGGCTCAGAGCTCGGAGCTGTTCCTGGTCACACAGGACGATCTTGGACATACAGGTACCTGTCTGGATAATTAGATGAGAGGCCACACAGGGCTGGGGAAACTAGGTCATTATTAGGCTAGTCTTGTGGGGTATATCGAAGTGTGGAAGCTGCCATGACATGATCTACAAAAACGACATCAAAGTATCTCCTTCATTTGGCAACATTTACACATTTCCAAGGAGATACTTGGGCTACTTTTTTGAAGTTGTTTCAGAGAGCAAGAGGGACTTCACATGAGGGAGAGAGGTGGAAGAAATGGAGGTTGAGAAGGAGTGACCAGACTTGGATCAAACAGGAGGGAAAGATTGAAGGAATAAAGTAAATGTAGAAATAGTGGAAGAAAACTCAGAAATATGTGGAGTTCCACTCTCTCTCAACATGAAGGAATCATTCCAGAATTCAAGCCCCAGACTTCCAGCAGCAAGGTTGGGACCTGCCTGGAAACAGGGATCAGGTCATCTGGAAATGACAGGAAGGTGCGAAGTGGACATCCTGGCAGGAAGAGGCAGAAGGAAAAGTGATCAGTCTTTAAAGTTTCAATGGTATGGAAGGAGATTCAGTGAACTGAATGACTGCTGTGCTTTATATCTCTCCCTACGTAGCTCTTAGAATGATATGAGTACACTAAAAATGAAAAGTACTGTATTAGAATACTGAAGGTATCTTTTTCTCATATCGTTCCTCATATCTTTCTCATGTTTTTCTCTCCTTTGATCTCTCTATACTATACTGCTGCCTCTCTGTCCCTCTTTCGAAAACGAATTCTGCACTAACCATCTCCTCTCCTTCATTCTATTTCCCTCATCTCTCTCTCCTTGTCTCTCTCTCTCTCTCCTCCCTCGTGTTCTCTCATGTCACACATGTTCTCTAACAATTAGCCGGGGTTGTGTGATGTTGACCTCCTATTGGGTGGCCGTCTGATTGACAGCCTGGATTCATAGGCAGCATAAAACACACAAAGCCATATTTGTAGCTTTGCTTTGTCATTGTCGTTAGTCACTTAAAAACACTGCTGTTATTCTGTTGTTTATCCTTCTGTCAATGACTCACTCTAGGAAAACATCCAATATGACAGATTTCCAATTTCATGGTCGACTTTCACAAATGAATGCACACATGCACACACACAAGCACACACACACACATACGTGCACCTACCCCCACACACACACAGTCTTGTATTACTAACCTTGTAGGGACACACAATTCAGTCCCATTCAAAAACCTAGCCCCAAAACCTAACCTTAACCCTAACCTTACAGTACAGTAGCTCCTAACCCTAAAACTAATCCTAGCTCCTAACCCTAAAACTAATCCTAGCTCCTAACCCTAATTCCTTGTGTAGCAAGGAATTTTTGTTTGTTTACTATTCTTGTGGGGACCTTTAACACACACACACAAATGCCACTAGTTGATTCTGAGTAGCTCCTCATGTGTTGCAGCTACAATAACAAAAGGGTGGGTCAGAAACATTGGTTTTATGTATCTGTGGGCCACAAGAAGCTAATAATGGGTTGAGGGTGGGGTGTGGCTGAAGTCAGACAACAGTTTTGGAACCACACTGTTTGTGAGGCCTGAGGGGGTCACCACAAAAACAAACCCGGCAGCGTTTTTGTTGCTCATTAGGGATATGGTTAATAGTTCAATTGTTCTTGTGTTGTCATCCTCCCAGTGAGGGCCTGTTCCCTCACATGTTATTGATCAGGAAGAAGCTTCGCTGGCAACATGCTCATGGATGAGAGAGTCTGGGACCTATCAAGTTGATTTTCATGGGAGTAGATCAAATCGTATTGTGTTGCATAATAAATGCGTTATCTATTGTATGATAGTACTGGCCGATTCATCGAAATGTAGTTTTTTGACATAGTAGGGAGTTGTAGTTTCCAACAGGCCAATGTTCTGCATAGTTTATGGCAGAAAATGTGAAAATGAATTACAATGACCATAATCCATTGAGCGGCTACTTGTGCGGTCTGATTCTTTTACGACTGCTATGCAACAGACAGAAGAAAGCAGTTGATTCGTGAGGCATTGGTATTCAAAAGTATACATTATTTACTTTGAAGAACTTTCTAAAATATTGATTTTGTCAAACCAGAATTGGCAGCAGCTTTATAGAGATACGATGATGACTTGCAATGAAATAGTAAAGTTATCAAATTAAACAAATGTAATATATACAACAACTGAAATATGTAATTGAAATAAAGTCATGTGAATAACTGACAGTGAATAAGTGATAAGCAGTCATTGTCAGTTACGACCATCATGGGAGTTGTATTCATTGTTTTGATCTGTGTTGTTACAGCATTCCACCCACATAATGCAAAAAAACACTAATCACTCAGTACTCTTGTCGCCAAACACAGTCTCCAACACAGTATCCTAGAGAGAGTTTATTCTATAGAATGCAGTCTATGAAGTGTATCTGTGTGTAACGGCTCTCGTCGGTGGTAGAAGAGTAGACCAAGGCTCAGCGTGGAAAGTGTCCATGATTTTAATTTAAAAAAAAAACACTCAAACAAAATAACAAATCGAAAACGAAAATGCACATTTCTGTCAGGCAACAGTAACTAAACAGAAAACAAGATCCCACAACCTAATGGTGGAAAAAAGGGCTGCCTAAGTATGATCCCCAGTGGAACCACACTCGGACAAAAACAAAGAAACAGAAAACATAGAATTTCCCACCCGAGTCACACCCTGACCTAACCAAACATAGAGAATAATAAGGATCTCTAAGGTAAGGGCGTGACACTGTGCCCCATAACACCGATACCTCAGCACCTCAGATATGAAAGCCCTATCTGACTGAAGGGATTCGGTATGTTGACCAGACTTGAATTGGAGACAAACGCAATGGGAGAAATTTAGTTCGAAACACCAATCTTACAGTAGAGTGTTTATTGTAAAAGATGCACAGAGGCTTGGATACGTAAATGTTATGGCTGTGTCAGAGTTCAAACATCAAATCAAATCAAATTTATTTATATAGCCCTTCGTACATCAGCTGATATCTCAAAGTGCTGTACAGAAACCCAGCCTAAAACCCCAAACAGCAAGCAATGCAGGTGTAGAAGCAAGCCAACATGACAAGCCAACATGACAATTGCTAGGTTGCTGGCAGGCCAGTGTGAATATTGGAATACACTGATAGAAAAACAAAAAAAACACACTGAACAATTAAACTGTGTAATGCTGATAGGTAGTTCCATGAGGGCCATTAAACAAGAAAGGTGTGTTTTTTTTAAATGTTTTATTTCACCTTTATTTAACCAGGTAGGCTAGTTGAGAACAAGTTCTCATTTGCAACTGCGACCTGGCCAAGATAAGGCATAGCAGTGTGAACAGACAACACAGAGTTACACATGGAGTAAACAATTAACAAGTCAATAACACAGTAGAAAAAAGGGGAGTCTATATATACATTGTGTGCAAAAGGCATGAGAAGGTAGGCAAATAATTACAATTATGCAGATTAACACTGGAGTGATAAATGATCAGATGGTTATGTACAGGTAGAGATATTGGTGTGTGTGTGTGTGTGTGTGTGTGTGTGTGTGTGTGTGTGTGTGTGTGTGTGTGTGTGTGTGTGTGTGTGGACAGAGTGGGCATCTTGTCCTCTTGTGCTCTTGCCCTTGCTGTTACCATACCTCAGATCCTTGTTGCTGGCTGGGACCATAAGCATTGTTCTCCTCACAGCCAAGATCACACTCTTGCCCTCTTAGGGGAAACTAACAGACTGGCCAAAATTAACTACAGCCTTTTTCATTTCATTTTTCACACAAAGACCCAATGATGCCCCTGAAGCGTTTTATAGCAACATATCTCAACGATGAGCTCATATGTTTTCCAGAACAGGAGTGGTTGTGGAACTCATCCCAACCACTTTCTGACATGGCAGGTGACAGGTGTGTCTGAACTCCAGTTGTCAGGAATGGGCAGAGGGCTGGGGATTCAGCAACATTTGCTCTGTAGATCTGAGATGTTTTTCCAACTGCTTCTCACTTGTTATCGTCTCATCCGACAAGGCCAAGCGTGAGAGGATTACAGGCCATGCCAACATGTCCAAATATCTCCGTCACCACTGCTAGCATCAGGTGTCAGGCCTTGTTACTCTCAGTGCCCTCCCCCTGCATACCCCTGTCCCCCTGCATTAAGCTCCAAATCTAGCCCCAGGCTTCTCGGGCCTAGGTCAGCCCACACCTGGATGAACCTGTCAAAAGAGGTACAGGGACCAGAGGAGACCAGGGTAATAATGTTGTTGAAGGCTGTTAGTGACCTTTTTTCTTTGCTTCCAGACTTCCTTATTCCTTAGTTTCCTTCAGCCTCATTGAAAAGAGTAGAAAGCTATAATGAATAGAGTAGAGGCCTGGAGGTGATTCAATGTTCATTTACCTTTATCAACCAATCCCTTAAATTATAGAAAAGGACAGCAGATAAGGCAGCCAATAAAACATACTGGAACGTGGCCCCTGCCTGATCAACAGAAATCCCTGATTGCTTGTAAGATATTCAATAGAGAAATAGTTTCAGAGACACATGCAATGTGTTGGGAATGCTGGTCTCAGTGAGGGCGGGGCAGTCTTGTTTTATGTTGTATTCACACTAAGCTTGTGCATACCACAGTCAGACATGGGAAAATGATTAGGACATAGCTAAGGATTTTATTGCACTTGTGGTGTGTGTACAAATATATTCTCTTCACCACTCCTGAATACACATACACAGACCCAAATCCTCAGACATTGTTGTACATGCACGCAAACACGTACCTGCAAACGCACACACCGACACACACACACCGACACACACACTCTGACACACACACACCGACACACACACACCGACACACACACTCTGACACACACACACCGACACACACACACCGACACACACACACCGACACACACACACTGACACACACACACTGACACACACACACCGACACACACACACCGACACACACACACACACCGACACACACACATGCACATACTGTATATTAAAGTGTCTCACCCTCTCTCTCTCAGTGTGTGATAATGTTTAACTGGTGGTGGAATGCAGGGTTTGTTTTTAAGACTGATCCTCAAAGCTCCAGTGTTTCTCCTGCACCTTGCAGCACCTTTAGGCACAGACTTTGCTCAAATCCTAACATTCTCCATTGAGATGTATAACATAATCTGACCTGAGATCAGTTGAATCTGTAGGGGAAACCTCTTCCTACCATCACCTTGCCCGGTTTCTTAAAAAGAGTTCCTGATCTGTCTGGCGCTCTGGACTGATCCTGTCCACAGATCTCCCGCTCCAAAGCTCTGATGGGCTCCAGCTGCCGGCTCTCCTGAGCCCAATGCATCCCAGATGAACTAGGGCTGCACATGCACACAGCTGTGCTGGGGGAGAGAGGGAGATGAGAGGGAGGAGGTGGTAGAGAGAGTGAGCAGGAGTGTGAGAGGGAGGGAGGGGGAACAAAGGAGAGAAAGGGAGAATGAGAGAGGGGGATAGGATGGAGAAAGGGGTAGAGAGAGAGAGGGGACAGAAGGGGAGAAGAAGAGAGGGGGGGTAGAAGGGTCTGGTAGACTTTGACTGAGCTAGAGAAAAACAGGGAGGTGGTTCTGTGTTAAATTGATAGAGGTGAATGCAGATTAAATGGAAAATGAGTTCACTTTACAGCGTAGTGCTGTAAATGGTGCTGCAAAGCCAGTTGTCTGAGCAGTACTACAGCCATCTACTCATTGACCAGAGGAACAGGGACCCCAGGAAGAGTAGACCCTTTGCAGCGGCTAATGGGGATCCTAATGAATACCAAATACCAAATCCAAAACAAGACAGCACCTGGATATTCTGCCAGATACAGTATCAGTTTGAAGTAGCAACATGCATGTTTCATAGAAAGTGTCTCACTCAATCAGTCACATTTGATATGGTGTAGTCATGTGTGTGTGTGTGTGTGTGTGTGTGTGTGTGTGTGTGTGTGTGTGTGTGTGTGTGTGTGTGTGTGTGTGTGTGTGTGTGTGTGTGTGTGTGTGTGTGTGTGTGTGTGTGTGTGTGTGTGCGTGCAGCATATAGAAGCACTAAGTAAATGAATATCTATCATCAGCCACTGAGTTATGTGATAAGCATCTGTAATGGATACCCAGCTAGCACATAACGTTCTGAGAACCATATATTTCCTATAGTTTGGTGAGAGCATGGTTGTCCTATGGTTATTTTGCATTCAACCTTCCCATAATGTTCTGGGAATGGTGCAGGATAGTTGCTTGACTTTCAAACATTCTCAGCAAATTTAAGGAACTTGACAAAATAACTTAATTTTCTTGGTATGTCATTACTTTAACGGAACGTTTCCTGGTTGTTCAAACATGGTAACATTTAATGATTTTGGCTGTAATGTTCTAGGAACGTTCTTCAATAGTTTAGTGAATGCTAAGAAACAACATTCTTCTGTGGGAACATTTTGTTACGTTACAGCTTTATTCTAAAATTGATGAAATTGTTTTTTTCCCCACATCAATCTACACACACTACCCCATAATGACAAAGCAAAAACAGGTTTTGAGATACAACCATCTGAAATATTACATTTACATAAGTTTTCAGACCCTTTACTCAGTATTTTGTTGAAGCACCTTTGGCAGCGGTTACAGCCTCGAGTCTTCTTGGGGATGATGCTACAAGCTTGGCACACCTGTATTTGGGGAGTTCCTCCCATTTTTCTCTGCAGATCCTCCCAAGCTCTGTCAGGTTGGATGGGGAGTGTTGCTGCACAGCTATTTTCAGGTCTCTCCAAAGATGTTCGATTGGGTTCAAGTCAGGGCTCTGGCTGGGCTACTCAAGGACATTCAGACACTTGTCCCAAAGCCACTCCTGAGCTGTCTTGGCTGTGTGCTTAGGGTCGTTGTCCTGTTGGAAGGTGAACCTTTGCCCCAGTCAGGTCCTGAGCGCTCTGGTTCCAAACATCTTCCATTTATGAATGATAGAGGCCACTGTGTTCTTGGGGACCTTCAATGCTGCAGACATTTTTTGATACCCTTCCCCAGATCTGTGACTCAACACAATCCTGTCTTGGAGCTCTACGCACAATTCCTTCAACCTCATGGCTTGGTTTTTGCTCTGACATTCACTGTCAAATCATGTCATGTCAAATCAATTGAATTTACAGGTGGACTCCAATCAAGATGTAGAAACATCTCAAGGGTGATCAATGGAAACAGGATCCACCTGAGCTCAAGTCTCATAGCAAAGGGTCTGAATACTTATGTAAATTAGCCTGTTTTTACTTTGTCATTATGGGGTATTGTGTGTAGATTGATGAGGAAAAAAATAATTTAATACATTTTAGAATAAGGCTGTAACGTAGCAAAATGTGGAAAGGTCAAGGGGTCTGAATACTTTCCAATTGCACTGTGCATTCAGTTCTCAGCATCAACTAAACTCTCTATCCTCTATCTTGTTAAAGTGTGTTCAGGTGTGTTGACCACTCCCACTAATTGGCCTTACCTGAATTTAATGAGTGGTTGTTTCCTTTGAAATGGGGTCTGTTTCAGTAAGCTAACACTACCAGATCCTCGTGGAGCAGTGGACTAAATCCATGAATCAAGGACAGAAGAAGATAGGTTCAAATCTCACTGATACTGTGTCATAATAAACAAAGAAATGTGGTTGCATGATTATTGCCTAAGCAAAATCAGTGAATGTTTTAAGGAAGTTATTAAAAAACATGAATGAACCTCCCAGGTTAAACATTCAGGAAACCACAGTAACAATTTCTCAGAACCTTCCTGCAACCTAAAAAATGTACAGTGCCTTGCGAAAGTATTCGGCCCCCTTGAACTTTGCGACCTTTTGCCACATTTCAGGCTTCAAACATAAAGATATAAAACTGTATTTTTTTGTGAAGAATCAACAACAAGTGGGACACAATCATGAAGTGGAACGACATTTATTGGATATTTCAAACTTTTTTAACAAATCAAAAACTGAAAAATTGGGCGTGCAAAATTATTCAGCCCCTTTACTTTCAGTGCAGCAAACTCTCTCCAGAAGTTCAGTGAGGATCTCTGAATGATCCAATGTTGACCTAAATGACTAATGATGATAAATACAATCCACCTGTGTGTAATCAAGTCTCCATATAAATGCACCTGCACTGTGATAGTCTCAGAGGTCCGTTAAAAACGCAGAGAGCATCATGAAGAACAAGGAACACACCAGGCAGGTCCGAGATACTGTTGTGAAGAAGTTTAAAGCCGGATTTGGATACAAAAATATTTCCCAAGCTTTAAACATCCCAAGGAGCACTGTGCAAGCGATAATATTGAAATGGAAGGAGTATCAGACCACTGCAAATCTACCAAGACCTGGCCGTCCCTCTAAACTTTCAGCTCATACAAGGAGAAGACTGATCAGAGATGCAGCCAAGAGGCCCATGATCACTCTGGATGAACTGCAGATATCTACAGCTGAGGTGGGAGACTCTGTCCATAGGACAACAATCAGTTGTATATTGCACAAATCTGGCCTTTATGGAAGAGTGGCAAGAAGAAAGCCATTTCTTAAAGATATCCATAAAAAGTGTTGTTTAAAGTTTGCCACAAGCCACCTGGGAGACACACCAAACATGTGGAAGAAGGTGCTCTGGTCAGATGAAACCAAAATTGAACTTTTTGGCAACAATACAAAACTTTATGTTTGGCGTAAAAGCAACACAGCTCATCACCCTGAACACACCATCCCCACTGTCAAACATGGTGGTGGCAGCATCATGGTTTGGGCCTGCTTTTCTTCAGCAGGGACAGGGAAGATGGTTAAAATTGATGGGAAGATGGATGGAGCCAAATACAGGACCATTCTGGAAGAAAACCTGATGGAGTCTGCAAAAGACCTGAGACTGGGACGGAGATTTGTCTTCCAACAAGACAATGATCCAAAACATAAAGCAAAATCTACAATGGAATGGTTCAAAAATAAACATATCCAGGTGTTAGAATGGCCAAGTCAAAGTCCAGACCTGAATCCAATCGAGAATCTGTGGAAGGAACTGAAAACTGCTGTTCACAAAGGTCTCCATCCAACCTCACTGAGCTCGCGCTACAAAGTATTAACTTAAGGGGGCTGAATAATTTTGCACGCCCAATTTTTCAGTTTTTGATTTGTTAAAAAAGTTTGAAATATCTAATAAATGTCGTTCCACTTCATGATTGTGTCCCACTTGTTGTTGATTCTTCACAAAAAATACAGTTTTATATCTTTATGTTTGAAGCCTGAAATGTGGCAAAAGGTCGCAAAGTTCAAGGGGGCCGAATACTTTTGCAAGGCACTGTATGTTCCCAGAGCAGGAGAATCTTCCGTTCTGAGAATGTTTAAAACGTTCAATTTTACCTGTCAGGAAACGTATGGCTTTGGTCCCAGAATCAATGTTAAACCAAAAACCCACGTTCCCACAACTTCCAAATAACCCAATGTGCTAGCTGGGTATTGCCTAATGTAATTCACTTAGCAAAGCTGCTACACAGACGTGGGAGAGTTGTTTTAGACATTCGATTTCCTTACACAACACACAACCCTAAAAAATACAAACACACACACTCAGTCCTTTGGAAGTCTGTATTTCCAATCTGCCACTCCCATCTCTCCCCGGTGCACTGTTCCTCTCACTCACTCACTCACACACACACACACACACACACACACACACACACACACACACACACACACACACACACACACACACACACACACACACACACACACACACACACACACACACACGTTGCCTGGCATATAGGAAAGTGATTTTAGCGGTTTGTACCATGCGCGTTTAATGAGCTTTTATTGCTATCGTCTCTACAGCGAACAGAGGACCTGCGAGCCAAGAGCTCCTCGCTGCCAGAGTTCTGACACACCGGCGTTGCCTTGCTATCCAGCCCAGCTTCTCCTCTGTGTCATGTAAAACTCCTTGCCCACACGTGCTGTTCAACGTGCCTCAGCAAGTATTATTCTCTGTCTCCAATACTGTAGACTCTGTCTCCAAAACTGTAGAATCTGTCTCCGATACTGTAGACTCTGTCTCCAAAACTGTCGACTCGGTCTCCAAAACTGTAGACTCTGTCTCCAATACTGAAGTCTCTGTCTCCAATACTGTGGCCTTTAAGTCTGCAGCTGTCTTCAACTGTCCTTGTTAATCTCCATTTATAGTCAGTGAAAATGAAAGTTAAATAACATGCGTTAAGCCTAAAGTCACTAGCTCTGGAAGC
This sequence comes from Oncorhynchus clarkii lewisi, assembly GCF_045791955.1. NCBI lineage: Eukaryota > Metazoa > Chordata > Actinopteri > Salmoniformes > Salmonidae > Oncorhynchus > Oncorhynchus clarkii. Next base: position 61,217,003 of record NC_092162.1, read on the forward strand.
TAAAATGAACCCTCAAGTCTCGGGCAAGCCTACTGAGTTGAAGCCTGTACCTTTGCTACATAAACAGACTTCACAGTCACCAAAAACTGTCTTCATCAGGCATGATCTCACATAGATACACTGATTGCACAATGAGTAAGATTACAGCTATTTTTTTTGTCTAAAACAGTCCTATAAATTTGACTGTTTCCCATTTAATCCGTAAAAGTCTATTGACGCACACCTGCGTTAATTTAAGTTACGTTATAAAAATATCTCCATCCGAAATACTTCAGTTTAAGAAATAGAAATATAGAAAAATCTATGTTTTTTGCATGGGCTGTCATGGGATCTGTCTGAAGGTAACCCATACAAATGGATGTAAGTATAGAAGTAGTTTTGTGGCAACAAAAATAAGGGGTAAAATATGTGTCCCAAAAAATATTTCCTGAGTTTTCTTTATCTCCTAGATATGAGAAACTTCAAAATCTTATTCCTTATGAAAACAATTTTGACTATCATTTTTGGGATTTCTGAATATCCAAAGTGTTTCAATATATATAATACCAGTCAAAAGTTTGGACACACCTACTCATTCAAGGGTTTTTCTTTATTTTTGGCTGTAGAAAAATAGTGAAGATATCAAAACTATGAAATAACACATATGGAATCATGTACTATCCAAAAAAGTGTTAAACAAATAAAAATATATTTTATATTTGAGATTCTTAAAAGTAGCCACCATTTGCCTTGATGACAGCTTTGCTCACTCTTGGCAGTCTCTCAACCAGTTTCACCTGGAATGCTTTTCCAACAGTCTTAAAAGACTAAATACACAAATACAGATTATCTCTGTATCTGTGCCATTTGACATCCACGTCATGGTATTATGCAATTATTTTCATGTCTTCTTTGGTCATTACCAGTCCAGGATTCATAACCAGTCCAGGCTCATTACCGTACCACACTCAAATAGTACACTCATTTAATCTCTCTCTCTCTACGTGTTCTCGTGCGGGGTTTCTGCACATCACTTGGCATACAGCTTGGCATATTTCCCTTATTGACTAATATGTTCAGGCATTGAAACAATGTTGTTACATAAGTGGATTCTTGCTTTTAGAACACAAAAGCAGCATTTAAGAATAAAACGTTATCACAGGGATGCTTGTCAAAAGAAAAACAAGCATTTAGGATTGATGGAAAGTAAACAACTAAACATTTTATTACCAAACTGTCATTCTTTTTTGGGACAGATTCATTTGCAGAAACATTACAATATTTCCCTCTAAAATATTCATTAGGCCATTTTGCAGGGTCAGTGAGCTATTTGTTATTGTCATTGAAAATAGATCCTGGCACGCGAGGGGAGTCTTAACTGCTCTCTAAACAACCCAACAAAATGACCAGATGCACAGTTGACATCCTACCAAAGTCCTATAATTGAACAGTGATTTTCTCAATGATAGGCACAAGACACACACGTCATTCATAGGTTATTCAACATTGGTTTATTTACCACGGACATTAGTGCGGTTGAGTCCCATTTTGTGATAACATGGACTTTATGGGCTAGGAGTCCCGCTAGCGGAGTGAGGTGAGATAAGGGAGGGAAAGGCAAAAAAAAATAAAGGCCATGGTGGCGAAGTAAATACAATATAGCAAGTAAAACACTGGAATGGTAGATTTGCAGTGGAAGAATGTGCAAAGTAGAGATAGAAATAATGGGGTGCAAAGGAGCAAAATAAATAAATAAATACACTAGGGGGAGAGGTAGTTGTTTGGGCTAAATTATAGATGGGCTATGTACAGGTGCAGTAATCTGTGAGCTGCTCTGACAGCTGGTGCTTAAAGCTAGTGAGGGAGATAAGTGTTTCCAGTTTCAGAGATATTTGTAGTTTGTTCCAGTCATTGGCAGCAGAGAACTGGAAGGAGAGGCGGCCAAAGGAAGAATTGGTTTTGTGGGTGACCAGAGAGATATACCTGCTGGAGTGCGTGCTACAGGTGGGTGGTGCTATGGTGACCAGAGAGCTGAGATAAGAGGGGACTTTACCTAGCAGGGTCTTGTAGATGACCTGGAGCCAGTGGGTTTGGCAACGAGTATGAAGCGAGGGCCAGCCAACGAGAGCGTACAGGTCGCAATTATGGGTAGTATATGGGGCTTTGTTGACAAAATGGATGGCACTGTGATAGACAGCATCTTATTTAAGATGGTGAGGAAGGCATTTAAAAAAAATAACTAGGCATCCTCTACTGACAGAATGAGATCAATATCCTTCCAGGATACCCCGGTCAGGTCAATTAGAAAGGCCTGCTCGCTGAAGTGTTTCAGGGAGCGTTTGACAGTGATGAGTGGGGGTTGTTTGACCGCTGACCCATTACGGATGCAGGCAATGAAGCAGTGATTGCTGAGATCTTGGTTGAAAACAGCAGAGGTGTATTTAGAGGGCAAGTTGGTTAGGATGATATCTATGTGGGTGCCCGTGTTTGCGGCTTTGGGGTGGTACTTGGTAGATTCATTGATCATTTGTGTGAGATTGAGGGCATCAAGCTTAGATTGTAGGATGGCTAGGGTGTTAAGCATGTTCCAGTTTAGGTCACCTAGCAGAACGAACTCTGAAGATAGATGGGGGGCAATCAGTTCACAAATGGTGTCCAGAGCACAGCTGGGGGCAGAGGGTAGTCTATAGCAGGCGGCAACGTTGTTTTTAGAAAGGTGGATTTTTAAAAGTAGAAATTCAAATTGTTTGGGTACAGACCTGGATAGTAGGACAGAACAATGCAGGCTATCTTTGCAGTAGATTTCAACACTGCCCCCTTTGGCCCATCTATCTTGTCTGAAAATGTTGTAGTTTGGGATGGAGATTTCTGAATTTTTGGTGGTCTTCCTAAGCCAGGATTCAGACACGGCTAGAACATCCGGGTTGTAAGAGTGTGCTAAAGCAGTGAATTAAACACACTTAGGGAGGAGGCTTCTAATGTTAACATGCATGAAACCAAGGCTATTATGGTTACAGAAGTCATCAAAAGAGAGCACCTGGGGAATAGGAGTGGAGCCAGGTACTGCAGGACCTCTACATCACCAGAGGAACAGAGGAGGAGTACGATAAGGGCACAGCTAAAAGCTATGAGAATTGGTCGTCTAGAACGTCTGGAACAGAGAGTAAAAGGACGTTTCTGAGGGCGATAAAATAGCTTCAAGGTATAATGTACAGACAAAGGTATGGTAGGATGTGAATACAGTGGAGGTAAACCTAGATATTGAGTGATGATGAGAGAGATATTGTCTCTAGAAACATCATTGAAACCAGGTGATGTCAACGCATGTGTGGGTGGTGGAACTGAAAGGTTAGATAAGGTATAATGAGCAGGGCTAGAGGCTCTACAGTGAAATAAGCCAATAAACACTAACCAGAACAGCAATGGACAAGGCATATTGACATTAAGGAGAGGCATGCTTAGTCGAGTGATCATAAGGGTCCAGTGAGTAGTGAGGTTGGTTGGGGTAACAACGTTTCAGACAGCTAGCCGGGCCATCGGTAGCAAGCTAGCATAGGATGGAGGTCTGTTTTTAGCCACCTCGTGCGTCTCCGTCGGTAGATTAGTGGGGTTCAGTGTGGTAGAGGGCATCAATCCAATTGGCAAAATAGATATAGTTATAGTGACCCAAGAAAATTGTCCAATAGACCTATTCAGATAGCAGCCGATAAGACAGCTAACGATTAGCGGGCCGGAGATAGGCGTTCAGCTTTCGGTTGAAATCCGGGGATATGGAGAGAAAAATAAGTCCGGTATGATCTGGTCTGAGTCGCGTTGTACAAAACTGCCGATAGCTTTTCGAGCTAAAGGATAGCTGATGACCACCAACCGTGGTTAGCTGAATACTAATGTTAGCCAGTAAACTGGCTAGCTTCTGGTTAGCTTCTGGCTAGCTTCTGGTTAGCTTCTGGCTAGCTTCTGGTTAGCTTCTGGTTAGTTTCTGGCTAGCTTCTGGCTAGCTCCTGGCTAGCTTCTATTGTGGATTTCAGATTTGAGGTAAATAATACTTAAAAAAATAAATAATTGGTGATGCAGGAGAGTGTTTTGAAGTTGATTTTTTGGAAAATAAAATATATAAAAGATATGTTAAGAAATATGTAAATATTTATACGGGACACGACAAGACGAGGACAAAGTACGTCTGATTGCTATGCCATCTTGGAAGAAAAAAAAGACATGCAGAGAAAGGAATCCAAAAAGCTACCGCTAAACTTTGTTAAAACAAGTCAAAATACATTTCAATTTAATCCTCAGGTACCCTAAAATGTAATTAAACTATAATATTTCATAAAGAAAGTAGTATATTCAATAGGAAAACGATATTAGCAGGTGCGCATCCTCTTTGTCACACATGCACAGACTGATTTCCAACTCTGAGTCCCAGTACTAAAACTCATAAATCTTCCTCGTTTGGGGAGAAACAAGACTGAAACCTAGTACAAAGACTGTTGACATCTAGTGGAAGCCATAGGAAATGCAATCTGGGAGCTGGATTTGGATATGACCCTATACTTTCCATTGTAAGAGCATGGGCTCTGGTTTTTCTTTGGATTTTCTCCTACCATATCTATTGTGTTATCCTCTTGAGGCTAGGGGGCCGAATTTTCACTTTTGGATAAATAGCGTGCCCAATTTCAACTTCCTGCTACTCATGCCAAGAATATAAGATATGCATATTATTAGTAGATTTGGATAGAAAACACTCTGAAGTTTCTAAAACTGTTTGAATCATGTCTGTGAGTATAACAGAACTTATGTAGCAGACAAAACCCTGAGAACTAACCGTTCAGATATATTTTTTTGAGGTCTCTGTCTGTTCAGTGAGTTCTCTAAACTGGTTTTCAGTTCCTACCGCTTCCACTGGATGTCACCAGTCTTTGGAATTTGGTTGAGGTTATTTCTTTGTGCAATGAAGAAATAGGCCAACTAGGAACTGGGTAACACTGTTGAGAGTTGCGCAAGACATGAAAAGTAGCGCTGGTTTGTTGTCTTCCTGTATTGAACAACAGATAGACCCGTCTACAATTTGATCGATTATTAACGTTTAAAAATACCTAAAGTTGTATTACAAAAGTAGTTTGAAATATTTTGGCAAAGTTTATAGGCAACTTTTGAAATGTTTTGTAGTGACGTTGCGTTTTTTGGAAGCTGTTTTTTTCTGGATCAAACGCGCTTTATAAATTGACATTTGGATATATATGGACGGAATTAATCGAACAAAAGGACCAATTGTGATGTTTATGGGAGATATTGGCGTGCCAACAAAAGACGCTCGTCAAAGGTAATGCATGTTTTATATTTTATTTCTGCGTTTTGTGTAGCGCCTGCAGGGTTGAAATATGCTACCCTCTTTGTTTACTGGTTGTGCTATCATCAGATAATAGCTTCTTATGCTTTCGCCGGAAAGCCTTTTTAAAATCTGACATGTTGGCTGGATTCACAACGAGTGTAGCTTTAATTGAGTATCTTATGTGTGATTTAATGAAAGTTAGATTTGTATATAATTTTTTTGAATTTGCCGCGCTGCATTTTCCCTGTTTTTTGCCCAAGTGGGACGCGACTATCCCGCCTATCCGTAAGAAGTTATAGTCTCAGACATTATTTTAACATTTCTACAAATTTCAAAGTGGTTTCTTTCCAATGGTACAAACTATATGCATATCCTGGCTTCTGGGCCTGAGTAACAGGCAGTTTACATTGGGCACGTCAGTCAGATTGGAAGTGGAGAAAAATAGACGCTAGCCTGAAGTTAACAACGCGATGAAACAAGCAAGTTTGTTGTATCAAACAATGAATAGAATGGGCTTGGAACCTCTAACCCTGGCAATTTGACTGGTAATCTCATGGGAATAGCTGCCTGGTGTTGTGTTTCCATGGTAATGTAGAATGTTCAATGCAAATTATATTAACTGATGCAATGGAATGTATTTTTTGAAATATCAGTTGAGTTGAATCAACAAATCACAGAACGTATTGATGGGTACACTTCCTGCTTTTACTTTGTGCTTTCACTTCCTTCTTTGCTCCTGTGGGTACACTCTCAATGGCCGCCAGTCCAACCGTTATGCCATCATTGACTTGGGGACCCCAATCTATTTCTATAGCAGCACATGCAGTCAGAAGCTGAGGAAAGGAGAAAATGTGGGTATTTTTTTTTGCTATTCGAACGGTTATTATGGAGACCGCGGTCATTGGCTGGACAATTACCGTCATCCAAAATTCCATGACCGTCACACTTCTGATATCAATCAGGTAGGTCTAATTCTACATGTCCTCCGTCCTTAAATCACTGTCTCTCACTCCTAATACTAGAAACACGACAGGCTACCTATTAAGGATGAATGGTAAATTCAGGTGACCCAATAGGAAAGCAGACTGTGTTCCTATAGAGAAGGTATATACACCATATACATCATGTTGGCCTCACGTACACTATGGGTTGAAAAGCATTCAATTTATTTTGCACTTATCCCAGAAAAACATATGGAAATATGTACTGTGAATGACAAGGGGGGAAAAGAATGCAGGATAATGTTTTGTGATGTAAAAACCCCTGGGATCACAAGTAGCTCTTAGCAGCTCTACTGTGAGTGTGTTTGTGCGTGTGTGTGTGTGTGTGTGTGTGTGTGTGTGTGTGTGTGTGTGTGTGTGTGTGTGTGTGTGTGTGTGTGTGTGTGTGTGTGTGTGTGTGTGTGTGTGTGTGTGTGTGTGTGTGTGGCTCCCTGTCTGAAAGAGCTCTTTGTTTCAGTCCAAGGTTTCTGGGTTCAACTAATCAGATGGATTAAGGGCAGCTTTGAAAGTCCAGCGATCTGAAATGGCCATCCGAACAAAAACAAACACACTTCCACCAACCCGGCCACCTGCCTGCGCACACCAAGGTGTGTGTGTTTGTGTGTGTGTGTGTGTGTGTGTGTGTGTGTGTGTGTGTGTGTGTGTGCATACGTTTGTGAGTGTATGCATCCCTGCATGCATGTGTGTGCATACAAGTCTGCTTGTGACTGATATTTGTTTTGAATTTAAATAAAACAAGGAAAAGTTTGTTTGATATATTATTAGACCTTGTACAGACTCAAAGTAGCTTTAGAGAATATGAGCCAACAGAACACTAATCCTTGAAATTACCAGTGAGTGTTTAAACAAAGGCAGTTTGAAAGCAGACTGATAATAGCTGGAGAAGTAAAGGGAGGATTTGCCTCCTCTGATCCCCAGTCATCCAACAATGGAATCATAATGAAGTGTCCATTGACTCTCGATGGGGAGTTTTGAGTGCTGCTCAGTCCGCCATTGTGACCCACAGAAGCAGCTTAATCTTTCAGTTGAGTCCCAGGCTTGTCTTCTCTTTGTAGGCCTCGCTCCAGCTTTGGCTGACTGGTTGCTCTAGATCAGGCCTTTGAGACTATAATACAAACCAGATTTAATCAGTTACTCTTTTAAGTAGCATCTGTTGTTATTGGGATGGCAAACACAATCAGCTTGTATGTAAAATATAATGATCTACATGCAGGAAAAGCCAAATATTTACCATGTGCTTATATCTGACTTGTCAATTAGAGGTCGACCGATTAATCGTAATGGCCGATTAATTAGGGCCGATTTCAAGTTTTCGTAACAATTGGAAATCGGTATTTTTGAACACCGATTTGGCCGATTCTAGTCTAGATGGGCAGGGAGTCTGCTCTCCTAGCTTCAGGGGGAAGCTGGTTCCACCGTTTGGGTGCCAGGACAGAGAACAGTTTTGGCTGTTTTGAGCGGGAGCTGTCCTCCCGTTGAGGTGGGAGGGCCAAGAGAGCAGAGGTTGCAGAATGTGGTACTCAGGTTGGGGTGTAGGGTTTGAGCATAGCCTGAAGGTAGGGAAGGGCCATTCCTCTTGATGCTCCATAGGCAAGTACCATGGTCTTGTAGTGGATGCAAGTGGAGTGTGTGGTGGAGCACTTGGGTAGGTTGAACAGCAGATGGGCTACAGCGTTCTGGATAAATTGCATGGGTTTGATGGCACAAGTGGGGAGCCAAGCCAACAGAAAGTTGCAGTAGTCCAGACGGGAGATGACAACAGCCTGGATTAGGATCTGCGCCGCTTCCTGTGTGAGGTAGGACTGTACTCTAGGGATGTTGTACAGCAGGGATCATCAACTAGATTCTGCCGCAGGACGTTTTTTTCTTCAGGAGATGGTCAGGGGGCCGGAAACATAATTACAAATAAATTGTGCAACCTGCAAATTGACTGCAAGAAGCCCAGATTAAATATTTGACTAAAACATAATAATTTAAAACCTTGCTTACATTTGTAGATGATTACGCGTCTCATATTTTCCAAAGGAAAACTTGGGAACAGATTTAAAACATTTAAAAAATCACTTGGTGCTGATTTCCTGGTGTTTTTACATTCTTTTATGTCCAACAATGAAAATTCAAAAATAAATAAAGATATACTGTACCAGTCAAAAGTTTGGACACACCTAGTCATTCAAGGGTTTTTCATTAATTTGACTATTTTTTACATTGTAGAATAATAGTGAAGACATTAAAACTATGAAATAACACATGGAATCATTTAGTATCTAAAAAGGTTTTAAACAAATACAAATGTATCGCATGGAATAGCCTTAATTGCTCAGAACAAGAATAGACTGACGAGTTTCTGAAGAAAGTTATTTGTTTCTGGCCATTTTGAGCCTGTAATCGAACCCACAATGCTCCAGATACTAAACTAGTCTAAAGAAGGCCTGTTTTATTGCTTCTTTAATCAGCACAAAAGTTTTCAGCTGTGCTAACATAATTGCAAAAAGGTTTTCTAATGATCTATTAGCCTTTTAAAATGATAAACTTGGATTAGCTAACACAACGTGCCATTGGAACACAGGAATGATGGTTGCTGATAATGGGCCTCTGTACGTCTATGTAGATATTCCATAAAAAATCAGCTGTTTCCAGCTACAATAGTCATTTACAACATTAACAATGTCTACACTGTATTAATGATCAATTTTATGTTAGTTTAATGGACAAAAAATGTGCTTTTCTTTCAAAAACAAGGACATTTCTAAGTGACCCCAAACTTTTGAATGGTAGTGTAGCTTTCTGGGCACATAAAGGGGGGTGAGTGATTTGGATTTTTTTATTTTTTATTTTTTTCTTCTCGGGCAATTTTTTTTTACCCCTTTTTCTCCCCAATTTCGTGGTATCCAATTGTTGTAGTAGCTACTATCTTGTCTCATCGCTACAACTCCCGTACGGGCTCGGGAGAGACGAAGGCTGAATGTCATGCGTCCTCCGATACACAACCCAACCAGCCGTACTGCTTCTTAACACAGCGCGCATCCAACCCGGAAGCCAGCCACACCAATGTGTCGGAGGCTACACCTGGCAACCTTGGCTAGCGCGCACTGCGCCCGGCCCGCCACAGGAGTCGCTGGTGCGCGATGAGACAAGGAGATCCCTACCGACCAATCCCTCCCTAACCCGGACGACGCTAGGCCAATTGTGCGTCGCCCCACGGACCTCCCGGTCACGGCCGGTTACGACAGAGCCTGGGCACAAACCCAGGGACTCTGATGGCACAGCTGGCGCTGCAGTACAGCGCCCTTAACCACTGCGCCACCCGGGAGGCTGGAATTTTTTATAAATTAACCACTGCGCCACCCGGGAGGCTGGAATTTTTAATAAAGTGCAAGGATGCATGATAAAACGAGTCCAGTCTATGTAAAACAGAGGAGGCTGCATGCATATACAACAAGTCACCATAATTACAGAGAGAAAAGGCCTGAACAAGCTTCTTTCGAGCCATAAGCGGGAAGCAAGCCTTATTACGAAAATAAAAACCTGACCAAATTGTATTTGTAGGATGACACTTTTTCAATGGACAAGGCACCAGATGTGACAATGCTAACCTCTGGCTGAATGCAAGCTCTGGTAAAGGTAATAGATTTCGTTTTTTGTACATTCAAGACCAGTTTGAGACCATGAAGGGAGGCCTGCTCTTCAACAGCCTGAACCAGAGAAAGAGCACATGAATATACAGTATGACTGTATGATCTTCATATAGATGCAGCATTCCATTTCTCAGATTGTTAATAAAACTTAAAAACAACACAGTAGCTAAAATGGAACCAGGGGGCACACTATTAATCTCAAGAAAGCTTCACTTGTGATTGTCAGCATATATACATATGGCAGAGGTGAGTCACTTGGTGTATAGAGAGGAGAGAAATAGGAGAGGGCCTATAATCGAGCGCTGGGGGACACCTGTAGTGAGAGTATATGGTGTAGACACAGATCCTCTCCACGTCACCTGGTAGGAGCAGCCTGGATGTAATCCAAGAGTGTGCAGAGTCTGAGACAGCCAGCACTGAGAGAGTGGAGAGGAGGATCTGACGGTGTCGAAGGCAGCAGATAGATCAAGGAGGATGAGATTTAGCTTTGGTAGTGCGGAGAGCCTCTGTGACACAGAGGAGAGCAGTCTCAGTTGAGTGACTTGTCTTGAAACGTGACTGGTTGAGGTCAAGAAGATCATTCTGAGAGAGATAGTGAGAGAGTTGGTCAGTGACAGCCCGCTCAAGTGTTTTGGAAAGAAAAGAAAGAAGGGATACAGGTCAAGTCGAAGAGGCAGAATCAGGAGACAAAAGGGAGAAGGATTTAGCAGAAGGGAGAGATGATAGAAAAGGATAGAGTAGTGGGAGAGAGAGCGAAGATTGTGACGCGCATGATCATCTGGGTAGGGGAGAGGGAGACAGAAAAGAAAGTAGTGATCTGAGACCTGGAGGTGGGTTGCAGTGAGATTCGTAGGCGAGCAGCCTCTAGTAAACATGAGGTCAAGCATATTTCCTGCCTTGTGAGTGGGAGGGGACTGGGAAAGGGTGAGGTCAAAAGAGAGGAAAAGAAAGAGTGTCGGGAGGTTGAAGTCGCACAGTACGAAGAGCAGTAAGCCATCATCAGGAAATGAGTGTATCAAGATGTCAAGCTCATTGAGGAACTCTCTAAGGTCACCTGTTAGGCGATAGATGACAACAATGTTCATCTTAAGTGGACAAGCAATGACCAGATTTTCTCAGACTATGAGAGAACACATTTTCAGATGTAGAGAGAGCAGCTGGAGTAACAGTGTTCTCTGGGGTGATCCATGTCTCTGTCCGGGCCAAATAGTCTATGGCAGCATTAGGCTGAGATAAACTTGCCGTTCTTGACCGCAGATCAGCAGTTCCAAAAATTGCAGGAAACCAGGAATTGCACATTTTGTATAGTAAATTAGAAGGGTTGCAGCCAAGGGGTGGTGAGCGTCTGTAACGCCTACAGGGAGTGGAGTGAACAGGTATAGAAAACACACACATAGTTGCCAAACCTACAAAAGAGAGATCATCTGAAAATAACTAGGTAAGAAACTACAGTGAGAGAGTGGAGTGGAGCCTTCCTCTCTTTCCTTACTCGAATAAGTCAGAAGAACATCTCGGCAGAGCAATGTTAGTTTTAGCGACGAGACTGCCACTGACAAGAATGCCGCTGAAAACGTGAGACTGAAGTACTAACACTACTTGCTAATTGCTAAGATATCACTCCCTCTCCTATACAGCCACTGAGTCCGAAATCAACAACATTCACAAATTGCCCTGCCCCTTAATCCTGGTTGATGTGTAAACAGTCATTTAAAGTAGATGGCCCTAGCTAGAAAAAAGACAGTACTAGACAACAACAGATAAATAAAACAATTATTCTTATTACTCCTGGAGATATCAGGAGTCCTCTGGCTCTGAGTGGCTTATAATGTAAACAAGCTGACAACACACACACATAAACACAAACATACACTTTCCTCCCCTCTCTCTGAAATATTTGTTCTGCTCCCTGGAGCTTCAGGATATTTCAACGTGTCGCACTTCCTTTCTCTCTGATACTGGGCGTGTGTGTGACTCTGATCTACAGATGTGGAGATGGGATATTTAGTAGTTATTTCCTCTACAGAGCTATGTACTAAAAAGAAACGACCTCTCACTGTCAACTGCGTTTACTTTCAGCAAACTTAACATGTGTAAATATTTGCAAACATGTGACTAACAGAAATTGAATAATGTGTCCCTGAACAAAGAGGGGGGTCAAAATCAAACGCATTAAGTACTGCAGTGCATCTCCTCCTCATGGACTGCACCAGATTTGCCAGTTCTTGCTGTGAGATGTTACCCCACTCTTCCACCATGGCACCTGCAAGTTCACAGACATTTCTGGGGGGAATGGCCATAGCCCTCACCCTCCGATCCAACTTGCTCAATGGGATTGAGGTCCGGGCTCTTCGCTGGCCATGGCAGAACACTGACATTCCTGTCTTGCAGGAAATCACGTACAGAATGAGCAGTATGGCCGGTGGCATTGCCATGCTGGAGGGTCATGTCAGGATGAACCTGCAGGAAGGATACCACATCAGGGAGGAGGATGTCTTCCCTGTAACGCACAGCGTTGAGATTGCCTGCAATGACAACAAGCTCAGTTCGATGATGCTGTGACACACCGCCCCAGACCAAGACGGACCATGATGTAACTCTCATTCCTTCGACGATAAACGTGAATCCGACCATCACCCCTGGTGAGACAAATCCGCGACTCGACAGTGAAGAGCACTTTTTGCCAGTCCTGTCTGGTCCAGCAACGGTGGGTTCGTGCCCATAGGCGACGTTGTTGCCGGTGATGTCTGGTAAGGACCTGCCTTACAACAGGCCACCAAGCCCTCAGTTCAGCCTCTCTCAGCCTATTGTGGACAGTCTGAGCACTGATGTAGGGATTGTGCGTTCCTGGTGTAACTCGGGCAGTTGTTGTTGCCATCCCGTACCTGTCCCGCAGGTGTGATGTTCGGATGTACCAATCCTGTTCCGGTGTTGTTACACATGCTCTGCCACTGCGAGGATGATCAGCTGTCCGTCCTGTCTCCCTGTAGCGCTGTCTTTGGCGTCTCACAGTACGGGCATTGCAATTTATTACCCTGGCCACATCTGCAGTCCTCATGCCTCCTTGCAACATGCCTAAGGCACGTTCACGCAGATGAGCAGGGACCCAGGACATCTTTCTTTAGGTGTTTTTCAGAGTCATTAGAAAGGCCTCTTTAGTGTCCTAGGTTTTCATAATTGTGACCTTAATTGCCTACCGACTGTAAGCTTTTAGTGTCTTAACGACCCTTCCACAGGTGAATGTTCATTAATTGTTTATGGTTCATTGAACAAGCATGGGAAACAGTGTTTAAACCCTTTACAATGAAGATCTGTGAAGTTATTTGGATTTTTACAAATTTTCTTTGAAAAACACGGTCCTGAAAAAGTGATGTTGTTTTTGTTGCTGAGTTTACATGACTGTGGGCCTAATATAATGTGGTGAATGAATTCTGAAGATAATTAGGTAATTGGATCAAGCTATTAAGGTCTGATAACGTTGTCGTGAGTCCATCACTGGACTCATTTGACATTGATAGCCCTGGCCGCAAGTACAACTCAAACCAGACACCTCATAATTGTGTATCAGTAAAACTGTTCATGCCCACTCCCCACCACCAAACCCCTACCTCTTACTCTAACTACGTGGCTTCACATGGTCTGTTGATACATTATACTTTAATATACAGTAGATGTCTAATCTGTCTTGTTGAGGTTGTTACTAAAAGCCTCATCCTATATGAGAGAGAGAGAGAGAGAGAGATGTGACAATGCAGTGGAGGGGTGAGAGATTAGAGGGGAGAGTGTAGAGGGAGAGAGAATCCTCTAATCTGCAGAATGTGTCTCACGGCCTACATATGGCTGTAATGATGGAGGTAGACACACACACACACACACACACTGGCGTCTCCCAGCCTGAGCATATTCCACTGGGGCTGGATGATGGCACACACACACACACACACACACACACACACACACACACACACACACACACACACACACACACACACACACACACACACACACACACACACACACACACACACACACGCACACGCACACACACACACTGGCGTCTCCCAGCCTGAGCATATTCCACTGGGGCTGGATGATGGCACACACACATACCCTTGGCAGAGTGGGACCCCTCAGCATCCAGGATTGAGCCAAGATTTACCCCCACTCTCTCTCTCACACACACACACACACACACACACACACACACACACACACACACACACACACACACACACACAGTTGTGTACTGAAAAACTATTGGAGGCGCCATATGGGACATTCTGCTATAATTTAAGTAATTTGTTGTGTCACTCGGAGTGCTGACGCTGTACTTAGGTTGGAGTCAAGCTGAGAGCATCTCAACTATTCAGAAAACTGTCAATTATCTAGCTACCCCTTTTTCTCGCACACTCGCCCGTAATTTTCCCTTCTGACTCTCCCACTGTTTGCCCCATACTTCCAATGCAATCAGTTTTTTACACGTATCACGCCTTCCGTCCGTGCTCAGTATCTACTTCCTTGGTCTCTAACACATTCTTCTCTACCCATAGCCTCCCTTGTGTCTCCTTCAATTCCCCCTCTTTTCCCTATTTTATACCCCTCGGTTCTCTATCCGTGATGCAAAGCCGTAATAGAACAATGTTGTCAATTATCACTGGCTCTCTCCTCATTATCAATTGTGGGAGAGGAATGTGATGTCGCAGACAGGGGCCAGCTGGTATGAGACCACCCTTACATCCCCTAACACCAACCTACCACTTCTAATGAACATGATGGGAGACAGAGAGCTGGTTTCAAGAGCAGGTGTTTATATGTAAGGGACCACAGGAGGAGAAATGAAGTTGGATCCAGGGGCAGGCAGAAGGTCATACAAAGGGGGTCCAAAAAGGCAACATTACAGGCAGGGAAAAGGCTAGTAACGTCATCCGGGAGATCAGGCAATAGGTTGATAACAGGAAATCCAATAAAGTACCAAAGTACAGGCAGGGAATAGGCAAAAGGCATCGTTAGTGAGGCAGGCAAAAACTATCATACACAGGAGGATCAAAATTACAGGGGACCACAGCGCTCCGAATAGAAGTGTGTCACAAAACAAACAATACCTCACAATGATGGGGTGCAAAGAACTGAACTAAATAGTGTTTGATAATGACATACAGGTGTGTGAACAGGTGATCAGAATTCGGGTGATTGGGATCTGGAGAGTGAGCTGCGTTCAGGGGATCTAGGTGTTTGAGAGTGTGAGCTGGAAAGTGGGCTGGAAAGTGAGCTGCGTTCAGGGGATCTATGTGTTTGAGAGTGTGAGCTGGAAAGTGGGCTGGAAAGTGAGCTGCGTTCAGGGGATCTACGTGTTTGAGAGTGTGAGTTGGAAAGTGAGCTGGAAAGTGAGCTGCGTTCAGAGGATCTACGTGTTTGAGAGTGTGAGCTGGAAAGTGGGCTGGAAAGTGAGCTGCGTTCAGGGGATCTACGTGTTTGAGAGTGTGAGTTGGAAAGTGAGCTGGAAAGTGAGCTGCGTTCAGGGGATCTATGTGTTTGAGAGTGTGAGCTGGAAAGTGGGCTGGAAAGTGAGCTGCGTTCAAGGGATCTACGTGTTTGAGAGTGTGAGTTGGAAAGTGAGCTGGAAAGTGAGCTGCGTTCAGGGGATCTACGTGTTTGAGAGTGTGAGCTGGAAAGTGGGCTGGAAAGTGAGCTGCGTTCAGGGGATCTATGTGTTTGAGAGTGTGAGCTGGAAAGTGGGCTGGAAAGTGAGCTGCGTTCAGGGGATCTACGTGTTTGAGAGTGTGAGTTGGAAAGTGAGCTGGAAAGTGAGCTGCGTTCAGGGGATCTACGTGTTTGAGAGTGTGAGCTGGAAAGTGGGCTGGAAAGTGAGCTGCGTTCTGGGGATCTACGTGTTTGAGAGTGTGAGTTGGAAAGTGAGCTGGAAAGTGAGCTGCGTTCAGGGGATCTACGTGTTTGAGAGTGTGAGTTGGAAAGTGAGCTGGAAAGTGAGCTGCGTTCAGGGGATCTATGTGTTTGAGAGTGTGAGCTGGAAAGTGGGCTGGAAAGTGATCTGCGTTCAGGGGATCTACGTGTTTGAGAGTGTGAGTTGGAAAGTGAGCTGGAAAGTGAGCTGCGTTCAGGGGATCTACGTGTTTGAGAGTGTGAGCTGGAAAGTGGGCTGGAAAGTGAGCTGCGTTCAGGGGATCTACGTGTTTGAGAGTGTGAGTTGGAAAGTGAGCTGGAAAGTGAGCTGCGTTCAGGGGATCTACGTGTTTGAGAGTGTGAGTTGGAAAGTGAGCTGGAAAGTGAGCTGCGTTCAGGGGATCTACGTGTTTGAGAGTGTGAGTTGGAAAGTGAGCTGGAAAGTGAGCTGCGTTCAGGGGATCTACGTGTTTGAGAGTGTGAGTTGGAAGCAGACGTTACACCACTCCTGTTCATACCATGCATTAGTGGTGGTTGAGGTTAATTCTGCAGCATTCAAAGGGTCTGGATAGGATAATATCTCTCACCAAATCCACAATTCCCAGTTATTGATTCAATAACTCCTAGCAGTCCTAGCAATTGTTTTGATTAATTAATCTCATCAATTATCTACAGTATCTATCAATCTAACACACAAAGTGTACCCAAACACGCTTCAGCCCAGATTGAACAAAAATGGAATCAGGTGCTTGACTGAGGGACTGGGGCAAGGAATGTTTTTTGGACATTCCAAGTCTTCTTTTCCCACCAGTAATTCAACATTCCAGATAGTCATCTCCCACACTTCCCAGAGAAACCCAAATCTGAATGGATCTCCGTAACCCCAGTCATCACAGTGTCATCCAACATCTTCACTCTTCTTTTCCCACCAGTAATTCAACATTCCAGATAGTCATCTCCCACACTTCCCAGAGAAACCCAAATCTGAATGGATCTCCGTAACCCCAGTCATCACAGTGTCATCCAACATCTTCACTCTTCTTTTCCCACCAGTAATTCAACATTCCAGATAGTCATCTCCCACACTTCCCAGAGAAACCCAAATCTGAATGGATCTCCGTAACCCCAGTCATCACAGTGTCATCCAACATCTTCACTCTTCTTTTCCCACCAGTAATTCAACATTCCAGATAGTCATCTCCCACACTTCCCAGAGAAACCCAAATCTGAATGGATCTCCGTAACCCCAGTCATCACAGTGTCATCCAACATCTTCACTCTTCTTTTCCCACCAGTAATTCAACATTCCAGATAGTCATCTCCCACACTTCCCAGAGAAACCCAAATCTGAATGGATCTCCGTAACCCCAGTCATCACAGTGTCATCCAACATCTTCACTCTTCTTTTCCCACCAGTAATTCAACATTCCAGATAGTCATCTCCCACACTTCCCAGAGAAACCCAAATCTGAATGGATCTCCGTAACCCCAGTCATCACAGTGTCATCCAACATCTTCACTCTTCTTTTCCCACCAGTAATTCAACATTCCAGATAGTCATCTCCCACACTTCCCAGAGAAACCCAAATCTGAATGGATCTCCGTAACCCCAGTCATCACAGTGTCATCCAACATCTTCACTCTTCTTTTCCCACCAGTAATTCAACATTCCAGATAGTCATCTCCCACACTTCCCAGAGAAACCCAAATCTGAATGGATCTCCGTAACCCCAGTCATCACAGTGTCATCCAACATCTTCACTCTTCTTTTCCCACTCCCATAGTGACTGGGCTAGGTCCAGTCCTCTTTGGTTCCAGTCTCACCACCAAATCTGACCCTGAGCTTTGAAAGACAGGTCTTCTTTGATGCTGTGTGATATCAGTATGTTTAGATTACGACTGGCCATAGGCGTGTGTATTCTCTCTGGAGATGTCTCGCTCTCAATGATTGATGTGATCAGAATGTAGATTTGAGTCTGGACCAGGGTTCAAGCGTTTTAAAGACGATTCACAGCGGTCCAAATTTAAAACTTGAACTTTCTCACAAATCTTCTATCTACACAGTATTTGAATCCATAATTTTCAAGAAAAGCTGAAGATGAGTGTACGTTTTCTCAAGTTAAATGTCACTATGAATGTAGAACATAGACGTTATCATACACGTTAGGATCAAGATCGTTTCTTAGAGCTGTGAAACATAGTCTCAATTTCAGTCAAAACAGGAACTAATGTCTGATAGGAAAATCCTTCCGTCCTTATTCAACAAAACTGTTATGACAGTAAAATGTCGTGCCAACTTTGTTTGCCAATCAGATCAGCAGACCGTGAGTCAATTTTTCCAAAGGCTAATTTTAGAGTGGGGACCGCCAGTGTCCAACATACATTTAAAAGAACACAGAACTTTGGTAATGGATCAAAACATAATGTAGTCTTTATTTGTTGTTGCTTGTACTCATCTGTAGTCACATGGTTAGAGAGAAGATCATTAACGGGATAAACATGGTCATAGAAGTGTAAAGAGAATACATAGTGTTGACATGGATGGGTAGAATAGATCAAAGACTGACCCTAGTCTTTGTTTGTCAATAGCTGGGGTCTCTGAGTACAAGCTAGAAGACTGCTGCCTTTGTCCGGTACCCACTGTGCACATTGATGGTATCTTACCTTACATATACAGTAGGCATACATTTACCCATTAAGCAATTGATCAGCCCATTCTCGGGCCTTGGCATGTCGTGGTCCCACATGGGTAGAGGGCATGTGTGGAGTACCCTGGGGCCCTGTTTGTGTATAGCTGTGGCCTCTGTATGCAGATTGGAAGACTCTTGTCTTCATTGGGACTGCTTTAGAGAGTAGGGTCTGAATGTAGAGCCCATTCACTGACAGTAAACATAGTCATAATACCAAACCAATAAAAGCAGCTGCCATCCCTTTAACAAGAGTTTCCCTCTCTTTCTCAGTCCATTGTTGCTTATATCCATCCATTCCATAACCCCAAATCCTTTTCTCTTGCTCTTTTTTTTCTTATCCATGAACCGTTTTTTCCGCTTCAATTTGTTACTGTGTGCTTTGGGGCCCATTTGCCCATGAAAACATGTCCCACCCCTCTCTGTCCCAGCCTGCCCTCTCTGGTCAAGCACACACACATACACATGCACACACTAACCCCCACCAACACACGCCCTCCCCCTGGGTGCGTTTAGGCAGAGTGTGGTTCCATCCATGCATCCAGCAGCAGCTGTTATAATGTTGAGGCTTGCTCTGCTCTGTCATTTCCCAGAAAGTCACTGCCAGCCTGTACACACATATCTCCATCAATACACATAATATCTCCATCAATACACATAATATCTCCATCAATACACATAATATCTCCATCAATACACATAATATCTCCATCAATACACACATATCTCCATCAATACACATAATATCTCCATCAATACACATAATATCTCCATCAATACACATAATATCTCCATCAATACACATAATATCTCCATCAATACACACATATCTCCATCAATACACATAATATGTCCATCAATACACACATATCTCCATCAATACACATAATATCTCCATCAATACACATACTATCTCCATCAATACACATAATATCTCCATCAATACACACATATATCCATCAATACACATAATATCTCCATCAATACACATAATATCTCCATCAATACACATAATAACTCCATCAATACACATAATATCTCCATCAATACACATACTATCTCCATCAATACACATAATATCTCCATCAATACACATTGTATCTCCATCAATACACACATATCTCCATCAATACACATAATATCTCCATCAATACACATAATATCTCCATCAATACACATAATCTCTCCATCAATACACATAATATCTCCATCAATACACATAATATCTCCATCAATACACACATATCTCCATCAATACACATAATATGTCCATCAATACACACATATCTCCATCAATACACATAATATCTCCATCAATACACATAATATCTTCATCAATACACATAATATCTCCATCAATACACATACTATCTCCATCAATACACATAATAGCTCCATCAATACACATTATATCTCCATCAATACACACATATCTCCATCAATACACATAATATCTCCATCAATACACATAATATCTCCATCAATACACATAATCTCTCCATCAATACACATCATATCTCCATCAATGCACACATATCTCCATCAACACACATAATATCTCCATCAATACACATAATATCTCCATCAATACACATAATCTCTCCATCAATACACATAATATCTCCATCAATACACATAATATCTCCATCAATACACATAATATCACTGGGCACTGCCAGCTGGGAAAGCCAAGCCATCCTTATGATGTAGTATGTGGCAGACATTAGCTCTGACCATCCATGATTCACGGGTCACTGCATTATAATAATGTGCATTAGTTATGCAGTTGCTGCAGGGGATCTGAATGTTGCTGTTCATTACGGGTTGACTGATCCGCCACAATAACAAAGCCATGTTGCACAACCCAGTCTGTAGCTAATCCAGTCAGCTACGTAACACATACTCACCCAACACTCCAAAGCTTCCTCACGTTAACCTAGACGTCTCTGCAGCCTGTCACCATGTATCTGTGCTGTGAGTGTTTTTGTTCAGATGGCCCTGCTGTTTTTTTACACTCTGGTTTTCATTGGCTTCATGAGCGCAACTGTAAATTCCTGAAGGGCTGGTCTACGCTGTCACAATGGACGCCATCCAGGTTTTTCTCCAGATTTAGGAACCTCTCTTTCCAATGTGCAGTTGAAACAATAAAGTGGTCACTCCACCACTGTTTTGGTAGAAAGCAGAGGGATGGGGCTGGAGAAATGTACTGTAACCACTCTCAAATTCATAGACAGCGCTATGGATACAAGGACTAACCATCCATGATATCAAATTATAGTTAAAACTATGTTTTGAGACTATACAGTGTTTGTTTACGTTTATGCTGTTTATAAACTTTAGAGTAAAGCAAGCTTATATTTTGGGGTCTGATCTGATAGGACAGTTGAACTAAGCTCATGAGGTATTTCTAAGTCATTTTGTTGAAGAATAAATGGGAATACGTGATGGATTTGTAAGTCACATAAATACATTTATGAACCCATTCAGCCAACTCACAATCAATCGATAATAAAATAGACGAACTACGAGCACGTACATCCTACCAACCGAACATTAAAAGCTGTAATATCTTATGTTTCACCGAGTCATGGCTGAATGATGACATGATGAACATACAGCTGGCGGTTTTAAGCTTTTTTGGCAGAATAGAACAGCGGCCTCACTATTTACATCTATATTTTTTACATACCACCGCAGACCTATGCTTGCGCTAAGACCGCACTCAATGGGGTGTATACGGCCATAAGCAAAAAGGAAAACGCTCATCCAGAGGCGCCGCTCCTAGTGGCCGGGGACTTTAGTGCAGGGAAACTTAAATCAGTTTTACCTCATTTCTACCAGTATGTTAAATGTGCAACCAGAGGGAAAAAACTCTAGACCACCTTTACTCCACACACAGAGACGCGTACAAAACTCTCCCTCGCCCTCCATTTGGCAAATCTGACCATAATTCTATCTTCCTTATTCCTCCTAACAAGCAAAAACTAAAGCAGGAAGAACCAGTGACTCAGTCAATAAGAAAGTGGTCAGATGAAGCAGATGCTAAGCTACAGGACTGTTTTGCTAGCACAGACTTGAATACATGTATGTTCCGGGATTCTTCTGATGGCATTGAGGAATAAACCACAACAGTCACTGGCTTCATCAATAAGTGCATTGCTGACGTCGTCACCACAGTGACCGTACCTACATACCCCAACCAGAAGCCATGGATTAAAAGCAACATCCACACTGAGCTAAAGGGTAGAGCTGCCGCTTTCAAGGAGCGGGACTCTAACCCGAAAGCCTATAAGATATCCCACTGTGCCCTCCAATGAACCATCAAACAGGCAAAGAGTCAATACAGGACTAACATTGAATCGTACTACACCGGCTTCGATGATCATCGGATGTGGCAGGGCTTGCAAACTATTAGACTACAAAGTGAAGCACAGCCACGAGCTGCCCAGTGACACAAACCTACCAGGTGAGCTAAATTACTTCTATTCTCACTTCGAGGCAAGTAACACCGAAACATGAATGAGAGCACCAGCCGTTCTGGATGACTGTGTGATCACGCTCTCTGTAGCTGATGTGAGTAAGACCTTTAAACAGGTCAACATTCACAAGGCCGCAGGACCAGACGGATTACCAGGACGTGTACTCCGAGCATGCGCTGATCAACTAGCAAGTGTTTTCACTAACATGTTCAACCTGTCCCTGACCGAGTCTGTAATACCAACATGCTTCAACCAGACCAACATAGTCCCTGTGCCCAAGAACACTAAGATAACCTGCTTAAATGACTACGACCCACAGTACTCACGTCTGTAGCCATGAAGTGCTTTGAAAGGCTGGTTATGGCTCACATCAACACCATTATCCCAGTAGCCCTAGACCAACTCCAACACAGATGATGCAATCTCTATTGCACTCAAGACTGCCCTTTCCCACCTGGACAAAAGGAAGAATGCTATTCATTGACTACAGCTCAGCGTTCAACCCCATAGTGCCCTCAAAGCTCATCACTAAGCTAAGGACAATGGGACTAAAAACCTCCCTCTGTAACTTGATCCTAGACTTCCTGACAGGCCGCCCCCAGGTGGGAAGGGTAGGGAACAACATATCTGCCACACTGATCCTCAACTCAGGGGTCCCTGTGCTCAGTCCCCTCCTGTACTCCCTGTTCACCCATGACTGCATGGCCAGGTATGACTCCAACACCATCATCAAGTTTTCCGATGACACAACAGTGGCAGGACTGACCACCGACAACAATGAGACAGCCTATAGGGAGGAGGTCAGAGATGTGGTCGTGCGGTGCCAGGACAACAACCTCTCCCTCAACGTGATCAAGACAAAGGAGATGATTGTGGACTACAGGAAAAGGAGGACCGAGCACGCCCCCATTCTCATCAACAGTGGAACAGGTGTAGAGCTTTAAGTTCCTTGGTGTCCATATCACCAACAAACTATCATCGTCTAAACACACTAAAACAGTCGTGAAGAGGGCATGACAAAGCCTATTCCCCCTTAGGAGACTGAAAAGATTTGGCATGGGTCCTCAGATCCTCAAAAGGTTCTACAGCTGCACCATCGAAAGCATCCTGACTGGTTGCATCACTGCCTGGTATGGCAACTGCAAACAGAGGGTAGTGCGTACTGCCCAGTACATCACTGGGGCCTAGCTTCACTTGTTATTTTACTGCTGCTGTTTAATTATTTGTTACTTTCATTTCAATGTGTTACTTAACACTTTTTTTTCTTAACTTATTAAATCATTGTTGGTTAAGGGCTTATAAGTAAGCATTTCACTGTAAGGTCTACTACACCTGTTGTATTTGGCACATGTGACAAATAACATTTGATTTGATTTGAATGTAGCAACTGTGGATTGCCCTTTTAACTACCATACCAAAAGTTGCATAGACACACCTTTCACTAACTCTGTTTGCCTTGTGGAATGTGTTCCACTAATTATGAAGCAGCAGTGGGTTGAGTGTAAAACTGCTGAGGGTTGTCGTGGTTCTGTTGGAGGGAAACAGGGCTTCCCTGCTCTCTCAACCACATAGTGTACTGTTTCCATGTAGTCAAATAAAGGCTCAGTCCAAGTATTTATAAGTCATTATAACAAGGGGAAAGGATGATGACCAAAACAAGGACTGTAATTACTCAGTACCTCACTCGGGCCATTTCTTAACATTGCTGTGACAAACTCGCAGTAATGACATTGGAGTATTGTCTCGGTTCCAAATAAAAACAGCGCTGACTACTTACTTCTATTCTGGGATTCTATGGAGATGTGCAGTATATGATCATGAAGATGGGATGGAGCCGTGTGGTGATTGTGATGATGTCTGGTGAAATGTCTAAGGAGAAGCTGTGATATAGGCTGACGTGTTCAGTTGTTAACAATGTTTTATAGAAGTGGTGGGGGACTGTACTGGGACCAGCTCTGGAGGAGAAAGTTGGTGACAGAGAAAATAGAGGGGAATAAGGGGCAGGGCTGGGGAGTAGTTGATTACAGTTACGTTACCAGCAAAAATATTGTCTATTTACCGATACGTTTTAAAAACTAGATGACTAGTTCTTGGATTACCTTTAATTTCAGAAAGGATGCAAAAAAACACATTATGTTTTCTCAATCACATTCAATTCAGCATTAGAAGGTTTGTTTGTTCCACCTGAGCGAGTCTGACCACAAGTCAGAGACCACTATGATGACACACCAAATTAGTTTGATGGAACATTTTTGTCTTCTTCGAATGCCTCTAGGGCAAAGTAATCCAAATGTAACTGAAAGCAATCAGATTTCGTTACTGAGTTTAGGCAATCAAAAAGTTACATTACTGATTACAATTTTGCACAGGTAACAGCTGTAACAGATTAGATTTGTAAAGTAATCTACCCAACCCTGTTGATGGGATAGTGAAGGGAGGGGTAAAGGAGGAATATAATTGGGCTGATTGAGAGAGAGAGACAGAGACAGACAGGGGGGTAGCGAGTGGAGGAGAGAGTTTAGAGAGAGAAAGCAAGAGTGTTTTGGGTGGTTAAATGAGGAAGGTTCTTAAAGGTCAAGTGCAGTGGACCTCAAGGTGTTGAAAGCGTTCCACAGGGAAGCTGGCCCATGTTGACTCCAATGGTTCCCACAGTTGTGTCAAGTTGGCTGGATGTCATTTGGGTGGTGAACCATTCATGATATATATGGGAAACTGTTGAGTGTGAAAAACCCAGCAGCGTTGAGATCCATGAACCCGGTGCACCTGGCACCTACTACCATACCCCATTCAAAGTCACTTAAATCTTTTTTCTTCTTGCCCAATTACCCTCTAAATGGCACACATACAGTTGAAGTTGGAAGTTTACATACATTTACAGGGGGGCAAAAAAGTATTTAGTCAGCCACCAGTTGTGCAAGTTCTCCCAGTTAAAAAAATGAGAGAGGCCTGTAATTTTCATCATAGGTACACTTCAACTATGACAGACAAAATGAGGGAAAAAAAATCCAGAAAATCACATTGTAGGATTTTTTATGAATTTATTTGCAAATTATGGGGGAAAATAAGTATTTGGTCACCTACAAACAAGCAAGATTTCTGGCTCTCACAGACCTGTAACTTATTTTTAAAGAGGCTCCTCTGTCCTCCACTCGTTACCTGTATTAATGGCACCTGTTTGAACTTGTTATCAGTATAAAAGATACCTGTCCACAACCTCAAACAGTCACACTCCAAACTCCACTATGGCCAAGACCAAAGAGCTGTCAAAGGACACCAGAAACCAAATTGTAGACCTGCACCAGGCTGGGAAGACTGAATCTGCAACAGGTAAGCAGCTTGGTTTGAAGAAATCAACTGTGGGAGCAATTATTAGGAAATGGAAGACATAAAAGACCACTGATAATCTCCCTCGATCTGGGGCTCCACTCAATATCTCACCCCGTGGGGTCAAAATGATCACAAGACCTAGTGAATGACCTGCAGAGAGCTGGGACCAAAGTAACAAAGCCTACCATCAGCAAGGGCATTGAAGATGAAACGTGGCTGGGTCTTTCAGCATGACAATGATCCCAAACACACCGCCCAGGCAATGAAGGAGTGGCTTCGTAAGAAGAATTTCAAGGTCCTGGAGTGGCCTAGCCAGTCTCCAGATCTCAACCCCATAGAAAATCTTTGGAGGGAGTTGAAAGTCTGTGTTGCCAAGCAACAGCCCCAAAACATCACTGCTCTAGAGGAGATCTGCATGGAGGAATGGGCCAAAATACCAGCAACAGTGTGTGAAAACCTTGTGAAGACTTACAGAAAACGTTTGACCTCTGTCATTGCCAACAAAGGGTATATAACAAAGTATTGAGATAAACTTTTGATATTCACCAAATACTTATTTTCCACCATAATTTGCAAATAAATTCATAAAAAATGTGATTTTCTGGATTTTTTAAAAATCATTTTGTCTGTCATAGTTGAAGTGTACCTATGATGAAAATTACAGGCTTCTCTCATATTTTTAAGTGGGAGAACTTGCACAATTGGTGGTTGACTAAATACTTTTTTGCCCCACTGTAGGTTGGAGTCATTAAAACTCGTTTTTAAACCACTCCACAAATTTCTTGTTAACTCAAATCAAATCAAATCAAATGTATTTATATAGCCCTTCATACATCAGCTGATATCTCAAAGTGCTGTACAGAAACCCAGCCTAAAACCCCAAACAGCAAGCAATGCAGGTGTAGAAGCACGGTGGCTAGGAAAAACTCCCTAGAAAGGCCAAAACCTAGGAAGAAACCTAGAGAGGAACCAGGCTATGTGGGGTGGCCAGTCCTCTTCTGGCTGTGCCGGGTGGAGATTATAACAGAACATGGCCAAGATGTTCAAATGTTCATAAATGACCAGCATGGTCCAATAATAATAAGGCAGAAGAGTTGAAACTGGAGCAGCAGCATGGCCAGGTGGACTGGGGACAGCAAGGAGTCATCATGTCAGGTAGTCCTGAGGCATGGTCCTAGGGCTCAGGTCCTCCGAGAGAGAGAAAGAAAGACAGAAAGAGAGAATTAGAGAGAGCACACTTAAATTCACACAGGACACCGAATAGGACAGGAGAAGTACTCCAGATATAACAAACTGACCCTAGCCCCCGACACATAAACTACTGCAGCATAAATACTGGAGGCTGAGACAGGAGGGGTCAGGAGACACTGTGGCCCCATCCGAGTACATCCCCGGACAGGGCCAAACAGGAAGGATATAACCCCACCCACTTTGCCAAAGCACAGCCCCCACACCACTAGAGGGATATCTTCAACCACCAACTTACCATCCTGAGACAAGGCTGAGAATAGCCCACAAAGATCTCCGCCACGGCACAACCCAAGGGGGGCGCCAACCCAGACAGGATGATCACATCAGTGACTCAACCCACTCAGGTGACGCACCCCTCCCAGGGACGGTATGAGAGAGCCCCAGTAAGCCAGTGACTCAGCCCCTGTAATAGGGTTAGAGGCAGAGAATCCCAGTGGAAAGAGGAGAACCGGACAGGCAGAGACAGCAAGGGCGGTTCGTTGCTCCAGAGTCTTTCTGTTCACCTTCCCACTCCTGGGCCAGACGACACTCAATCATATGACCCACTGAAGAGATGAGTCTTCAGTAAAGACTTAAAGGTTGAGACCGAGTTTGCGTCTCTGACATGGGTAGGCAGACCGTTCCATAAAAATGGAGCTCTATAGGAGAAAGCCCTGCCTCCAGCTGTTTGCTTCGAAATTCTAGGGACAATTAGGAGGCCTGCGTCTTGTGACCGTAGCGTACGTGTAGGTATGTACGGCAGGACCAAATCAGAGAGATAGGTCGGAGCAAGCCCATGTAATGCTTTGTAGGTTAGCAGTAAAACCTTGAAATCAGCCCTTGCCTTGACAGGAAGCCAGTGTAGGGAGGCTAGCACTGGAGTAATATGATCAAATGTTTTGGTTCTAGTCAGGATTCTAGCAGCCGTATTTAGCACTAACTGAAGTTTATTTAGTGCTTTATCCGGGTAGCAGGAAAGTAGAGCATTGCAGTAGTCTAACCTAGAAGTGACAAAAGCATGGATTAATTTTTCTGCATCATTTTTGGACAGAAAGTTTCTGATTTTTGCAATGTTACGTAGATGGAAAAAAGTTGTCCTTGAAATGGTCTTGATATGTTCTTCAAAAGAGAGATCAGGGTCCAGAGTCACGCCGAGGTCCTTCACAGTTTTATTTGAGACGACTGTACAACCATTAAGATGAATTGTCAGATTCAACAGAAGATCTCTTTGTTTCTTGGGACCTAGAACAAGCATCTCTGTTTTGTCCGAGTTTAAAAGTAGAAAGTTTGCAGCCATCCACTTCCTTATGTCTGAAACACATGCTTCTAGCGAGGGCAACTTTGGGACTTCACCATGTTTCATTGAAATGTACGGCTGTGTGTCATCCGCATAGCAGTGAAAGTTAACATTATGTTTTCGAATGACATCCCCAAGAGGTAAAATATATAGTGAAAACAATGGTGGTCCTAAAACGGAACCTTGAGGAACACCGACATTTACAGTTGATTTGTCAGAGGACAAACCATTCACAGAGACAAACTGATATCTTTCCGACAGATAAGATCTAAACCAGGCCAGAACTTGTCCGTGTAGACCAATTTGGGTTTCCAATCTCTCCAAAAGAATGTGGTGATCGATGGTATCAAAAGCAGCACTAAGGTCTAGGAGCACGAGGACAGATGCAGAGCCTCGGTCTGATGCCATTAAAAGGTAATTTACCACCTTCACAAGTGCAGTTTCAGTGCTATGATGGGGTCAAAAACCAGACTGAAGCATTTCGTATACATTGTTTGTCTTCAGGAAGGCAGTGAATTGCTGCGCAACAGCCTTTTCTAAAATGTTTGAGAGGAATGGAAGATTCGATATAGGCCGATAGTTTTTTATATTTTCTGGGTCAAGGTTTGGCTTTTTCAAGAGAGGCTTTATTACTGCCACTTTTAGTGAGTTTGGTACACATTCGGTGGATAGAGAGCTGTTTATTATGTTCAACATAGGAGGGCCAAGCACAGGAAGCAGCTCTTTCAGTAGTTTAGTTGGAATAGGGTCCAGTATGCAGCTTGAAGGTTTAGAGGCCATGATTATTTTCATCATTGTGTCAAGAGATATAGTACTAAAACACTTGAGCTTCTCTCTTGATCCTCTCGTCTCTCTTATTAATTAACAAACTATAGCTTTGGCAAGTCGGTTAGGACATCTACTTTGTGCATGACACAAGTCATTTTTCCAACAATTGTTTACAGACAGATTATTTCACTTATAATTCACTGTATCATAATTCCAGTGGGTCAGAAGTTTACATACACTAAGTTGACTGTGCCTTTTAACAGCTTGGAACATTACAGAAAATGACGTCATGACTTTAGAAGTTTCTGATAGGCTAATTGACATCATTTGAGTCAATTGGAGGTGTACCTGTGGATGTATTTCAAGGCCTACCTTCAAACTCAGTGCCTCTTTGCTTGACATCATGGGAAAATCAAAAGAAATCAGCCAAGACCAGCCAAGACACAATTTGCAGACCTCCACAAGTCTGGTTCATCCTTGGGAACAATTTCCAAACGCCTGAAGGTACCACATTAATCTGTACAAACGCAAGTATAAACACCATGGGACCACGCAGCCATCATACCGCTCAGGAAGGAGACGCGTTCTGTCTCCTACAGATGAACGTGCTTTGGTGCGAAAAGTGCAAATCAATCCCAGAACAACAGCAAAGGACCTTGTGAAGATGCTGGAGGAAACAGGTACAAAAGTATCTAAATCCACAGTTAAATGAGTCCTATATCGACATAACCTGATAGGCCGCTCAGCAAAGAAGAAGCCACTGCTCCAAAACCGCCATAAAAAAGCCAGACTACAGTTTGCAACTGCACTTGGGGACAAATAGATGGTAACATTAGGAATTTAAAATTATGTGGATATATTGAAGCAACATCTCAAGACATCAGTCAGGAAGTTTAAGCTTGGTCGCAAATGGGTCTTCCAAATGGACAATGACCCCAAGCATGCTTCCAAAGTTGTGGCTAAATTGCTTAAAGACAACAAAGTCAATGATCTGGAGTGGCCATCACAAAGCCTTGACCTCAATCCTATAGAACATTTGTGGGCAGAACAGAAAAAGTGTGTGCAAATTAAGAGGCCTATAAACCTGACTCAGTTACACCAGCTCTGTCAGGAGGAATGGGCCAAAATCCACCCAATTTATTGTGGGAAGCTTGTGGAAGGCTACCCAAAACATTTGGCCAAACAATTTAAAGGCAATGCTACCAAATACTAATTGAGTGTAATGTAAACTTCTGACCCACTGGGAATGTGATGAAAGCTGAAATAAAACATTCTCTCTACTATTATTCTGACATTTCACGTTCTTTAAATAAAGTGGTGATCCTAACTGACCTAAAACAGGGTATTTTTACTTGGATTAAATGTCAGGAATTGTGAAAAACTGAGTTTAAATGTATTTGGCTAAGGTGTATGTAAACTTCCGACTTCAACTGTACACAATCCATGTCTCAATTGTCTCAAGGTTTAAAAATCCTTATTTAATCTGTCTCCTCCCCTTCATCTAGATGGATTGAAGTGGATTTAACAAGTGACATCGATAAGGCATCATAGCTTTCATCTGCAGTAAATTAGTTAATAGACCAATAAGACAGAGAGTTCTGAAACTTTTTGCCATTAACAGTTAGTTTTCAGGGGGTTGTGCTGGAAAAATTGCTCTTTGTTAAGAAAAAAATGGTGTTTATTTTTTAAACAATTTTTATTGAAACCAATCACATTGTTCCCCAGAAATGATTTGATATTAGGATAAAAATGCTTGCATTGTCTTACATGGTGAAATCACCAGTTTTGATAAAATTAAGAAATTGTCATAGTTGAGTAAAAGTATAGATACCTTAATAGAAGTTACTCAATTAAAAGTGAAAGTCACCCAGTAAAATAGTATTTGAGTAAAAGTCTAAAAGTATTTAGTTTTAAATATACTTAAGTATCAAAAGTACAAGTAAAAGTATAAATAATTTTAAAAATCCTTATATTAAGCAAAGCAGACGGCACCATTTTCTTGTTTTAAAAATGTACGTATAGCCAGGGGCACACTCCAACACTCAGACATTATTTACAAAAGATGAATTTGTGTTTAGTGAGTCCGCCGGACCAGAGGCAGTAGGTACGTTGATACGTATGTGAATTTTACCATTTCCGTGTCCTTCTAAGCATTAAAAATGTAACGAATACTTTTGGTTGTCAGGGAAAATGTATTGAGTAAAAAGTACAATATTTTCTTTAGGAATGTAGTGAAGTAAAAGTAAAAGTAGTCCCAAGTAAAAATAGAAAAGTAAAGTACAGATACCCCTAAAAACTACTTAAGTAGTACTTTGAAGTATTTTTACTTAAGTAATTTACACCACTGCAAACCACAGGATGCTTAAATTAGATTCTTAGACCATCTGTTTTTGCAGATGTGTGTGTGTGTAGGGGTGTGTGTGTGTGTGTGTGTGTTTATCTGTAACAACAGGAGGTGCATTGTACTCTGCTTAATTTGTGTGCATTCTGTTCTTATTCGTGACCCAGGGGGTACAAGTATTGGTTAAGAATGCACAGCAGGCCAGTTCCCATCTCTCACACACACACGCACACACACACGCACACACGCACACGCATATGCACACACATACACACACACACATAAAGTACACACACACATAAAGTACACACAGACCTTATTCTCACCTTTAACTCTTGTTGCTATGCCTTGTACAAATGTCAGGAATATCATTTTAACCCTTAGAATGCTCTGCCACACCCTCGCTGGGTCGCCAGAATAGACAGATAGGGGTTAGAGATTGTGACTGGGGTATCTTAACATTGACAGTCTGACATCGTAGTGTAGGTTTCAGCTGTAGGAGGCAAACACAGTAATGGTTGGTTTGTAATTGACAGTAAAAAAAAGTTGACCCAAACATCTACAAAAAAAGACATGACTACAGTAAATTATTGATTGGACTACCCAGCTAGCACATTTGGCTCCTTGGAAGTTGTGGGAATGTATGTTTTTGGTTTCCCATTGGTTCTGGGAACGAAACCATACGTTTCCTGATCAGTAAAATTGAAAGTGAATGTTCATTTTTGGGTTCCAAGTAGGTTCTGAGAAGGTTTTACTATGGTTCCCTGAAAGTTTTCCTGGAGCGTTTTAGTAACGTTCTGAGAATGGAAATTGTAGGTTATTCGAAAGTAACTAAATAACGTTCTGAGAACATGTTTCAATTTTAATAACACTGCTAGCTTAGGTGGAAATGGAAATATATTTTCTTCTGCAATAATCATGCAAAGATATATTTTTATCGTGGCACGGCATCTGTGAGATTCAAACCTATGAGCTTCTGTTCTCTGTCCATGGAATTAGTTCACCACACCATCAAGAGGGGGCTAGCAGCATGCCGTGTTTTTTTTTTACTCACTCAAAGAAGTTTATTTGAGTATTTTCAAACAGACCACATTTCAAAAGAAACAAGCACTCATTAAGATCAGGTTTGGCCAATTAGTGGGCGTGGCCCAAAAAAATCAACACTTAACAAGATAGAGGATAGAGAGTTTTGTTGATGCTGAGAACGGAATGTATATGTTTTTAAACAACATTCTTAGAACAGTCTCTGAACGTTGCAGAAGTTTTCTTGTGTTTTTTATGGAAAGTTTTCTTAAAGTTCTCAGAACAATTTGAGACCATGACTTTAAATAGAACCATGAGCAAACCTGTAGGAAATGTTATGATGAAAGTTCTGAAATTCCCACAAAAGAACGTTGTTTCTTAACGTTCTCGGAACAATTTGAGAACATCACTTTAAACCTGCAATATGTAACTTTTTGTGATAACCCAAAATCTAACTGCCTGTAGCACAGGGCCTGAATCAAGGATATGCCTATTCTTGGTACCATTTGAAAGGAAACACTTTGAGATTTGTGGAAATGTGAAAGGAATGTAGGAGAATGTAACAAAAATACATCTGGTAAAAGATAATAAAAAGAAAAAAACAAACGTTATTTTGTATTTTTTTTGTACAATCATCTTTGAAATGCAAGAGAAAGGCCATAATGTATTATTCCAGCCCAGGGCAAATGTAGATGTTGGCCACTAGATGGCAGCAGTGTATGTGCAACGTTTTAGACTGATACAATGAACCATTGTGTTTCTGTTCAAACTGCCCAAATGTGCCTAATTTGTTTATTAATAACTTCTCATGTTCGAACTTGTGCACACTCCTCAAACAATAGCATGGTATTCTTTCACTGTATTAGCTATTGTAAATTGGACAGTGCAGTTAGATTAGAAATAATGTAAGCTTTCGGCCAATTTCATATATGTCTATGTCCTGGGAAATATTCCTGTTACTTACAACCTCATGCTAAACGCATTTGCCTACGTAAGATCAACCATCCCACGGATGGGACACCGATCCCGAAGAAGTTCTTAAGGATCCGCCACTGATCCTGAAGAAGTGAAGATGTTAAACCATGAAATGCGTTGATTGGCCAGTGAATTTATTTATTATTCAAAACCCAGCCCTTTCGCAATATTGCCAGCTATTGCACTCATAATTCCCACAGTGAAAATAGCAAAAATATTTCTGCCACACCCCCGGACCAAAAGCCAGCTCTAAGATTTACCATTGTGTTTGTTTTTTTCCGATAGTGCTCCCAATATTTAAAAGGGGCGGCGGTGTCAGGTGGGACCATAGGAGCTAATAAACAGAGTAATGGAAGACAACTTCCTAGGTACGACCCATATACTCCCCAAAGAAAAGAAAGCAACAAGGCACTTTGTAATGCCACCTGGCTCATGTCAAACACACACCCACACAACTTTACTACAAGGCAATTAGCCGCTCCTTTAAACAGTAGGGGGTTCACTGTATGTAGTAGTCATGTCTTCAAAGTGTGTCTGGGAGCCTGGGACATGCACCTGCACCTATGCACACCCACCTACGCATGCATGCACGCACACAAACAGTCTGTACTAATAAGCCACATACATAAAATGTTGCATATGTTCAAAACATTTATTTTGGACATGGAGTGCCATTATATTTACAACAAATAACATTCTCTATTTTGTGTGAGCGTAGCAGGAGATCTACTGTATATTTGAATATATTCCGTATTTCTGTAATCTGCATGTTTGTGTTGGATCAGGACATATTTTCTCTGCTCAGCAAACTGCCTTTCAATACCAACAACCATAAAAGGTTCACAAATTCTTGAAAACGAGCTGTGAGAAAAGCTGCCAACGGAGGATCATACTTCAACAACCTCTTCATTATTCTCCTTTCAGTCTGTTTTAGACATTCATTCTGGTACAATGGCATTAAGGTTTTGGTTTTATAAAGCACCTGTGTTTTGTCCTGATCTTAGGCTGTTCCAGGTTCCTGCTGTTGCTGTGAGGTGTGTAAGGATACTTTTGTAATTTAACATTTTGCAAAAAGTGCTGTCAATACAATTTTAAATTAAATCTTCATTATTCTTCTCCTTACCAACTTATTTCCTCATTTCCTCATCATTCCTCATCCATCCCCTCCTCCTCCCTCTCCTCCTCCTCCTCCTCCTCCTCCTCCACCTCCTTTCTGGGATGGGGCCACAGTGTGGGTAGGCCTGGCTCAAAGGTGAAACTCATAGACTCAGTGGCCAAACTGGCAAACAATAAAGAGAGGAAGCTCTGAATGGACTTGACAGACACACAAACACACGCACACACAAACACACGCGCACACACAAGCACACACAGGCACACAGGCACACACATAATGGAGGTTTTAGCTGATCACGGGAAAGAGAAGCAAAAACCAGGATCAGAATAGGGATGAAACTTGGGTGAATGGACTGGGAGAGAACTGGGAGGATATCGGGATGAGATCACTGGTGCAGATCGATCAATTCCTAAGCCCCTCATCTCCTCCCTTCTGCCCTGTTGACTCCAACCCGGTTGCCAGTCCTTTTTCTCACTCTCCACATCCTTTCCCTTAAAAAGGTCCCATTCTCTCCCTTTCCCTTTCTCTCCAGTGACACAAGAAGGAATGTCATTCAGAACTTTAGCCCCTGGTTCAAGGGTAAGTGTGGTATTTTGTACACACTAAATATACTCTCCCCCCACATAGCTGGAAATATATTTTGTTTCACTGCTTATGTTTGCCTCCTACAGCTGAGACTTCCACTCTTCTGTCAGACTGGGATGTTAAGAGATCCCAGCAATATGTCAGAGTGCCAGAGTAGCTACTCCTTTTGGTTTGTATCCATCCCTATTTTCAATGAGCGCCTCTTTTCTGGTTACGCTCTCCTCCCAACAAATTATTCAGTCCTTTAAAGCCATATCAACGGCCTAGGCTATATCTTGCTTATTGAGAACATGCCTCACACATACAATCAGTGGTGGAAAAAGTACTCAATTATCATACTTGAGTAAAAGTAAAGATAACTTCATAGAAAATGACTCAAGCAAAAGTGCAAGTCACCCAGTAAAATACTATTTGAGTAAAAGTCTAAAAGTATTTGGTTGTAAATATACCTAAGTACCTGCTCTGCAGGTAGGACTGTGTGAATTGTAATAATGCAAAAGCATTACGGCAGAAGCCTCACGAGTAGGCCATTTCAAACCCTTTTATCGATAGGCTACTTGGCTAATGAATGGCCAGGAGAAGCAAGACAGCAGGCACGTTGCTGTCCAATCAGCTTTCATTAAAGTAAGCTAAGGGTAGCCTAAGGGTAGCCCATTTCAAATGAAATGGAAAACAAGCAAATGCTACAGTAAAATAACTTCAATGTTTCTAAATACAAGTCAATGGATTATATCATGTTTCGTTCCATGATGGGCATATAGCCTAGATGGAGTTTTTTTTTTTACACACAACCAAGATAACAACAGGAGCTGTTTAATAAAATAATCTACTATAGCCTTCATAGATAAAAAGAGGATGCTCCAAAACTGAATCTTTGAATAAAGATTTGGTGATTACGAATTACTTCAAAGGGGTCTCACGAGCCAAACCCTTTATGATAGTCTTGACTACTTGGCTAATGCACTGGGCAGGACACCTAAAAAAAGCCTTCTTTGAGGGAGGGGAGGCTACTCTTGGTTTTTAATTCAATTAAACGAAATGGGTAAAAAAACGAAAACATTTTACGTTTCTAAATAAAAGGTTTATGGCACATAATGATATCTCACTTGTTCCAAGCTCTTATGAGACAGGTAAATTACCAATCATGGCACTATGGTTTGAAAACAGAGGAGTGCCTGCTTTAAAAGGTCGAAATTGCAAACAAGTGTGCGTTTAACAATTGCGTTGACTTAATGCCAGCCGAAAATAGAGCCCTCTCTGTTTGAGCTACAGACTGCTGTTCAGAGGGTAGTTGTGCTGGTGAACTCCCATGTTGCGAAGCCTCCTAATTGCGGTTTAAGAGTGAAGAGAAACAGATGCAGTAATTAAACTCCCCACTTGGTTTAGAGTGGAGTAGACAGACGGGGTACAAACCCAGACGGTTGTCTGTGATGGCTGATCAAAAACATGACCCCTATCAAGGCTGTAATGCCAACACGTGTTTGGTCTTATTCATAACTAAATAACATTTTTTAACAAGCTTCCATTTTATACCAGAGTGGCTGGATATGTTTTGTATATCAAATTTTAAATTGTGCACCTTGGTTGGACTGTGAGGTAGCTAGAGGCAGCAGACTTTCTCTGTGTGAGATGATTGGTCACGCAGCACTCTAGCTGGCACAGGGTGTGACACAGGGGGATGTAAATGGGTGTGACACAGGAAATGCCTATTTTAGACAGAAATAGTTCAAATCAAATAAAAATATATATATATTTTTTTCAAATCAAATGTATTTACATAGCCCTTCGTACATCAGCTGATATCTCAAAGTGCTGTACAGAAACCCCAAACAGCAAGCAACGCAGGTGTAGAAGCACGGTGGCTAGGAAAAACTCCCTAGAAAGGCCAAAACCTAGGAAGAAACCTAGAGAGGAACCAGGCTATGTGGAGTGGCCAGTCCTCTTCTGTCTGTGCCGGGTGGAGATTATAACAGAACATGGCCAGCATAAATGACCAGCATGGTCAAATAATAATAATCACAGGCAGAACAGTTGAAACTGGAGCAGCAGCACGGCCAGGTGGACTGGGGACAGCAAGGAGTCATCATGCCCGGTAGTCCTGAGGCATGGTCCTAGGGCTCAGGTCCTCCAAGAGACAAAGAAAGAGAGAAAGAGAGAATTAGAGAGAGCATACTTAAATTCACACAGGACACCGGATAGGACAGGAGAAGTACTCCAGAAATAACAAACTGACCCTAGCCCCCCGACACATAAACTACTGCAGCATAAATACTGGCGGCTGAGACAGGAGGGGTCAGGAGACACTGTGGCCCCATCCGATGACACCCCCGGACAGGGCCAAACAGGAAGGATATAACCCCACCCACTTTGCTAAAGCACAGCCCCCACACCACTAGAGGGATATCTTCAACCACCAACTTACCATCCTGAGACAAGGACGAGTATAGCCCACAAAGATCTCCGCCACAACACAACCCAAGGGGGGGCGCCAACCCAGACAGGAAGATCACATCAGTGACTCAACCCACTCAAGTGACGCACCCCTCCCAGGGACGGTATGAGAGAGCCCCAGTAAGCCAGTGACTCTGTAATAGGGTTAGAGGCAGAGAATCCCAGTGGAAAGAGGGGAACCGGACAGGCAGAGACAGCAAGGGCGGTTCGTTGCTCCAGAGCCTTTCCGTTCACCTTCACACTCCTGGGCCAGACTACACTCAATCATATGACCCACTGAAGAGATGAGTCTTCAGTAAAGACTTAAAGGTTGAGACCGAGTTTGCTTCTCTCACATGGGACCATTCCATAAAAATGGAGCTCTATAGGAGAAAGCCCTGCCTCCAGCTGTTTGCTTAGAAATTCTAGGGACAATTAGGAGGCCTGCGTCTTGTGACCATAGCGTACGTGTAGGTATGTACGGCAGGACCAAATCAGAGAGATAGGTAGGAGCAAGCCCATGTAATGCTTTGTAGGTTAGCAGTAAAACCTTGAAATCAGCCCTTGCCTTGACAGGAAGCCAGTGTAGGGAGGCTAGCACTGGAGTAATATGATCAAATGTTTTGGTTCTAGTCAGGATTCTAGCAGCCGTATTTAGCACAAACTGAAGTTTATTTAGTGCTTTATCCGGGTAGCCGGAAAGTAGAGCATTGCAGTAGTCTAACCTAGAAGTGACAAAAGCATGGATTAATTTTTCTGCATCATTTTTAGACAGAAAGTTTCTGATTTTTGCAATGTTATGGAATGGAAAAAAGCTGTCCTTGAAACAGTCTTGAAATGTTCTTCAAAAGAGAGATCAGGGTCCAGAGTAACGCCGACTCAGTTGTGAGTCAGGAAACACTACACAATGATATGTATACAGTACCAGTCAAAAGTTTGGACACACCTACTCATTCAAGGGTTTTTCTTTATTTTTACTATTTTCTACATTGTAGAATAATAGAGAAGACATCAAAACTATGAAATAACT
This sequence comes from Oncorhynchus clarkii lewisi, assembly GCF_045791955.1. Lineage (NCBI taxonomy): Eukaryota > Metazoa > Chordata > Actinopteri > Salmoniformes > Salmonidae > Oncorhynchus > Oncorhynchus clarkii. The sequence goes on from NC_092162.1 coordinate 61,255,137, forward strand.
CATATGGAATCATGTAGTAACCAAAAAAGTTTTAAACAAATCAAAATATATTTTATATTTGAGATTCTTCAAAGTAGCTACCATTTGCCTTGGTGACAGCTTTGCACACTCTTGGTATTCTCTCAACCAGCTTCATGATGTTGTTACCTGGAATGCATTTAAATTAACAGGTATGCCTTGTTAAAAGTTAATTTGTGGAATTTCTTTCCTTCTTAATGCCTTTGAGCCAATCAGTTGTGTTGTGACAAGATAGGGTAATAGACCAAGTCCATATTATCTATCATTACTTTAAGACATGAAGGTCAGTCAATCTGGAACATTTCAAGACCTTTGGTAGTTTCTTAAACTGCAATCGCAAAAACCATCAAGCGCTATGATGAAACTGTCTCTCATGAGGACCGCCACAGGAAAGGAAGACCCAGAGTTACCTCTGCTGCAGAGGATAAGTTCATTAGAGTTACCAGCCTCAGAAATTGCAGCCCAAATAAATGCTTCACAGAGTTTAAGTAACAGACACATGTCAAAAGCCACTGTTCAGAGGAGACTGCGTGAATCAGGCCTTCATCGCCAAATTTCTGCAAAGAAACCACTAGTAAAGGACACCAATAATAAGAAGAGACTTGCTTGGTCCAAGAAACACGAGCAATGGACATTAGACCGGTGGAAATCTGTCCTTTGGTCTGATTAGTCTAAATATGAGATTTTTGGTTCCGATCGCCGTGTCTTTGTGAGACACAGAGTAGGTGAACTGATGATCTCCTCATGTGTGGTTCACACCATGGAGCATGGAGAAGGTGGTGTGATTTTGTGGGGGAGCTTTGCGGGTGACACTGTGATTTATTTAGAATTCAAGGCACACTTAAGCAGCATGGCTACAACAGCATTCTGCAGCGATACACCATCCCATCGGGTTTGCGCTTAGTGGGACTATCATTTGTTTTTCAACAGGACAATCACCCAAATTAAATGGTTTGGAATGAGTTGAACCGCGGAGTGAAGGAAAAGCAGTCAAGTGCTCAGCATATATTGGAACCCATTCTAGACTGTTGTTAAAGCATTCGTCATGAAGCTGGTTGAGAGAATACCAAGAGTGTGCAAAGCTGTCATCAATGCAAAGTGTGGCTACTTTAAAGAATCGAAAATCGAAAAAATATTTAGATTTGTTTAACATTTTAACATTTAACTTTTTTTTGCTTACTACACGATTCCATATGTGTTATTTCATAGTTTTGTAGAAAATAGTGAAAATAAAGAAAAACCCTTGAATGAGTAGGTGTGTCCAAACTTTCGACTGGTACTGTACATTACCACAACGTATGGTGCTCAATTGTAGTAAGCTACATATTTATCTCATCAGTCTCTATGATATCCATGCCAGCTGTAAAAGTATGAAAGGGTGTAGTGTGTGTATGTGCATTCATGCATCGGCCTATTTTGTATGTATACCTACTTAATGTAGGATCCCAGACCATAAGAGATAGGGCATTTTGATTGCACTCTACATTGGTGCATTCTCTGCCTTCGATGGGCACAAACAACCAACCCAGAACACAAACTGCATATCTCTCATACAACGATTGATATACCCTGTTTGGAGAGCTCTCAGATCACTGTCTGGTTGCGGTGAGGTTTAGCATAGTGTTGGCTACTGGCACCGACCAGCGCCCTTTCTCTCTGGTTAACTGGGTTGTTTTTATATCTAATTGCTTGCCGCAGATGTGACAAATGATGCCAGATACCACAAGGGAAATAAAACCAGCCATACATTATACACACACGCAAACACACACATGCACGCAAGCATGCACCCACGCATCCACATACCCATAAACACACACACACACACACACTTTTACCATATAAGATTTATGGGTTTGGTGGGGAATAGTGGGGCTTATTTATAGAATGGTGGTTACTAGTTGTGGCCCCAGGGAATGGAGAGTGGCCAGAGCCTGTGCCAACAGTCTGTGGCACGTGGGAACAATTAACTACTTTCCCTGCTAACAATAATGAGTCGTTAGGACGTCAAGAAATGGTCATCTAAAAGTCCCCAGGACGTTGTGTCATGGTCCCCTGAAAGTTTTGTCTAGTTTACTGTGGTCCCAGAGGATGTTTATAGGATGTTCTTGGGACGTTGTGGCATGGTCCCCTGGAGGTTTCTGTCGGGTTCCCGGTTTGACCTGGGGACTTCACCTGATGGTCTCAAATAAACGTTGTCCCCTTACAAAATAAATAAAGCACCCCCCCCCCACAAACAGTGTTTCGAACACACTGTGATTTACATTGTGTATGTTAATTCATACTGTAATTATTATTAAACATGTACTTTTTACTCTATTCATTTTCCCTGACACCCAAAGTACTCATTACATTTTGACAGGAAAATGGTCCAATTCACACGCTTTGTTTGTAAATTATGTCTGAGTGTTGGACTGTGCCCCTGGCTATTCGTCAATAAAATAAAATAAATACAATTGTGCTGTCTGGTTTGCTTAATATAAGGAATTTGAAATTATTTATACTTTTACTTTTACTTTTGATACTTAAGTATTTTTAAAACCAAATACTTTTAGACTTTTACTGAAGAAGTATTTTACTGGGTGACTTTTACTTGAATCATTTTCTATTAAAGGTATCTTTACTTTGACTAAAGTATGACAATTTAGTACTTTTTCCACACTGTATATATATATAAATATATACTTTCACTATATATACAAAAGTATGTGGACACCCCTTCAAATTAGTGGATTCAGCTATTTCAGCCATACCTGTTGCTGACAGGTGTATAAAATCGAGCACACAGCCATGCAATCTCCATAGACAAACATTGGCAGTAGAATCTCCTTACTGAAGAGCTCAGTGACATTCAACGTGGCACCGTCACAGGATGCCACCTTTCCAACAAGTCAGTTTGTCAAATGTCTGCCCAGCTAGAGCTGTTAATGTGAAGTGGAAACGTCTAGGAGCAACATTGACTCAGCCTCGAAGTGGTAGGCCACATAAACTCACAGAACGGGACTGCTGAGTGCTGAAGCACGAAGCGAGTAAAAACACTCACTACCGAGTTCCAAACTGCCTCTGGAAGCAATGTCAGCACAATAACTGTTCGTTGGTAGCTTCATGAAATGGGTCTCCATGGCTGAGCAGCCACACACAAGCCTAAGATCCCCATGTGCAATGCCAAGCGTTGGCTGGATTGGTGTATAGCTTGCCACCATTGGACTCTGGAGCAGTTGGAAGTCGTTCTCTGGAGTGATGAATCATGCTTCACCATCTGGCAATCCGACGGACAAATCTGTTTTTGGTGGATGCTAGGAGAACGCTACTTGTCCGAATGCATAGTGTCAACTGTAAACGTTTGGTGGATGAGAAAAACATGTTCTGGGGTTGTTTTTCATGGTTTGGGCTAGGCCCCTTTCCACTAGATGTTGGAACATCGCTGCAGGGACATGCTTCCATTCAGCCACAAGAGCATTAGTGAGGTTGGACACGGATGTTGGGTGATTAAGCCTAATTCTAATTCTAATTCATCCCAAAGGTGTTTGATGGGGTTGAGGTCAGGGCTCTGTGCAGGCCAGTCAAGTTCTTCCACACCGATCTCGACAAACCATTTCTGTATGGACCTTGGTTTGTGCATGATGGCATTGTCATGCTGAAGCAGAAAATGGCCTTCCCTTTCCTGCATGTGTAGGTGTGTGTGTTTGTGGCTGAGAGGGAGATCAGTGAATCTACATCCCATAACTTCTCTTTAAGGGGAGATCAGTGACGACAACTGAGTGACAACTGAGTGACAACTGAGTGAATCAGAATCTACCAAATTACTGTGCCACTGAATCAGTTCATTGATGCCTCTTATTAATGGAGGATTGTTGGCCAAAGTGGACACACTTATTTCTCCATATGTCCATTACAAGCTAATTTATCCTTCTTGTTAGCACATTTCCTGTATGTCTGACTTTAGGTTTAACACCCTGCTCGTTCTGTATCTGTCCCTGTGTCTCAGAGAGATTAATAGACACTCTATCCTGTCCTATCTGCTCCGCTCTCTAAAGACACAAGTTCTATCACTTCTATATTGGTTCCTCTTTTTCAAATAGATAGAGAGAGCGGCTGTCTGTTGTTTTGTACTCATGTCTTCAAGAGATGGGTCCTGTCCTTGTACTGTCAGATCTCTATCTTATAGAGAAAGATACATACTTACTCAGGGCTCTGCTACGGCCTAGCCCAGCCCAGAGCTCATATTCTGCTCCAGTGTTTTAACTGGCGGCTGTGTGTTTCATGGTTTGATGCTGTACCTCTTGCATCCTGTTTCTGCTCCTAGGTATGCAGTCCAGGGTTTACTTACGTGGTGTATGTGTGTGTGTGTGTGTGTGTGTTGCGCGTGTTTGCGTACGTACATGCGTGCCTGCATGCATGCGCATGAGTGTGTGTGTGCGTGCATGCATATGTGTGTGTGTGTGTATGTGCCCCAGACTGTGGCCCGTATGAGGCAGTCTTTACTACATGCCGGCCTAACAGGAAATTGAGAAAAAAGCCAAAGCTTTAACTCTCAGACAGAGTTTTATGAAAATGTGAGGTGTGTGTAGTTTTCTTTCTGAGTTGAAAGAGTTGGTACCTTTATTTTCTCAAATGTTTTGTGTTGATTGCAATCACCTCAATTAAGAACCTCAAATAAAGCTTTAAAACAAAAAACCCAAAAATACAAAATGTAAATATCTTCTACAGTATGTGTGGAAAAAATTAGCTTATGTCAAGTGTCAATGACATAAGCCCAGTTGGTCATTTCATTATATTACGTGTGGTCTTGAACCCGTTCTCCAGTTAGGGGATTAGTTATAGGCATTTAAAAACCCATCTACCACATCATTGCTTTGAAAGTTCTACCATAAATTTACCTGACAGAGGACTGCTAAAGTATTTTACTAGAAAAAAGGAAGGAGTGGTTGGTGAGAACAAGCGAGAGAGAGAGAAAGAGAAACCGACTGAGGGAGGGAGGGAGGGAGGGAGGGAGGGAGGGAGGCAGGCAGGCAGACAGACAGACAGGCAGGCAGGCAGGCAGGCAGGCAGGCAGGCAGGCAGACAGGCAGACAGACAGGCAGGCAGGCAGGCAGGCAGGCAGACAGACAGTCCAGTGTCCAGACAATGTAAAGGATAGAGCGATAGAGGATAAAAAGAGAAGCAGACCCAGACCCAGATCACAGGGTGGTGAAGAATCCTCCGGTTGTTGCCAAATCCTCTCCTCTGCCTCTGGGGTTCAGAGGCACCGAGAGGTAATAAAATCAGCACAGGGACAGCCTACTGTGGACAGGGCTATGGAGAAGAGGAGGGGAGGGGAGGTAAAGGTGGACAAACCAGGCAGTTGTCCCCTGAGCCTGTGTGTGTAAGTGCGCTCGCACTTGTGTGTGTGTCCACAGACTGTGGAGGTTAAGTACTGTATGTAATCCTCCCTCTGATCCTTCACACGGCAGGGGAGGCCTGTCTTAAATCACAGAGACAGTCTTGTGGAGAGAAGAGAGCACATTAAAACTGTCCAAAAACAGTTGGTTTTGGGCCCCAGCAATGCTGAGGCACATTCTTCACAATTGCATTTGAATCTGTCATCTAGAAGAAGATCATACTCAGTCCCACTTTATTGCCACTCAAAACTGTTGAAAAAAAATGATCTTAGTGATGTGAAAGGATAAACACAGTAGCAGAAACACACATTATTGTCAGTTCAGGGTCAATCAATTGACTGTGTAGAAGTTCTCCCACCAGCCGACCCCCATTCAGGGATCTGATGGCTGTCAGTGCGAGGCCTGAGTAAGGGCAATGCTTCATTGATGGGGCGTGCATGGAGGGAGGGAACTCTATTCCCCTCATTCAGACTCAGAATGGCCTACTCCAGTATATAGACCTGGGAAGGGCTATTTTAGTATGCAGCATCGTGGGATAGTCACTTGACCAGCCACCTTTGAGTTTACCATCAAACCCCACTGTTTGTGTGGCCCTGAAGTGAATAACACTTTGGATGCTGAAGGTTTGTTGTAAGATCAATGGTTGAGGAGACCATTCAGTGGAAATCTCTATATAGCCAGTCCAGGGCCTCATCCAGCTCAATACAACCAAACACTGCTGCTGTAGATTTGGGGGTCAGAATATATTTTGACACCAAGCGCTTTGTTCTATTCCAAAGGTTTCTGGGCTGTCTTTGTCGTTGTCTCTCCAAGCTCCTGGTTCTATGGTTCTACTCCAAACATTCCCCAGTCTTCTTGGCCCGTTCCCCAGTGTTTTGGAAAGCAGTGACATTGGTACCGCGCAATACTTCAGAATCAGCTTAGAACCCAAGCCAAGCCAGTGGCCAGGGAGAAACACTGGTCAGCCCACAGAACCAAACCCCTCTAGTATGATGAGAAATGGGGGTTAGGGGTGGAGGGGTGGGGTTTTGGGTGGAGGGGTGGGGTTAGGGGTCGGTGGGGCTTGGGGTGGGGTGGTGGGGTTTGGGGTGAGTGAGGGTGTGACTAAAGGGACAGATTTCTGGTCTTGGGGAGGTTGGTGGAGTGAGGGAAGGGGAGGAGAAGGTAGTGGGTAACATTCTCAGGCCAAGATTGAAGGGGTCAAAAGGAAGCAAGGAGAGAGTGTGTTGGTGTGTTACTCTATTTTAAAATACCAAAACAAAATGGATGGACTCATGGCCCTATATAAGACAAACACATTCACTTCACACACCACCTACACGGTCTGTTTAGGGGACCTTGAGTGAACCGGACACATGCGCACACAGACAAGCACGCGGGTGCTCACCGCACACACTACGCACGCGGGTGCTCACGCGCACACACTATGCACGTGCGCGCGCACACACACACACACACACACACACACACACACACACACACACACACACACACACACACACACACACACACACACACACACACGAATCTAGTGCCAAACCATTAGAATGATAGGCCCACTTGCAGAACATTGACCCCGAAACCACAAAGGAGCAAACACATTTATTCCAGGCCCCTTCACTGACTACGACAGGACAACACCCCTCTTATCAGGAGCAAGTGTAGCTTGGCTTGATTTATTTTCCTCAAGTGCCTGATAATATAATCCTCAATGATTTACGTAACTCAAGCCACAGCACGGTTGAAGTTTTGGTTCTCTGTTAAGTTCACAGCAGAGAGAGGGTAGGCATATGTGTGTCCACACAAAGCAAAGTGTTAAACCCATTGAACTTGACTGGCTCAACCATTTCCAAACACAGCTTCCAGACCCTCCATATGATGCTGGGCTTTGCCCTTTCATGTGTGTATCTATAGTCTTATTGGAGAGGAATCAGAGAGAATGTAGAAAGTAAGAACTTCTCCCTCACACATGGACACAGTTATGCCACTTCACACAATGTGGAGTATAGTGCTATCATGAGGATCTGCCTTCGAGGTAGTCCCACAGCAAAAACACATACCCTGCACATTCCCATCAGATCCCTGGATACCGACCCACAAAACCGGAATAATATTTAGCCTTGGAATATTCATTACACAGGCCGTTTATTAGTGGTATGAAAGGGAATAACATTGACTTATTGCAAACTTCTTGCCTTTTCAGCTCAGCCTCGATTTGTGAAGGTCATCAGTGGGTTGAACTGTCCTAAAAGGTCACATACATTTCTCTGACTCAATATACAGGGGAGGCAAAATATGCAAGGAGCTAATTTACACTAAATGTTGATTGAAACTGTATACTGGTAGAGGGGGGTAAATCAATCAAACATAAGAAGATGATATTTCCACACACTGCTTGTTATATTGTGTTCTCAATGACCTACCAGGCTCATTGCAGTTTTTTACAAACACTTTAGCACTAATTTCAGAACCTTGATGTCATTTTTCAAAACTCTAGACACAAAACTCACAACTGATGATCAAAATGCACATTTTTCAAAACTGAAACACTTTTTCCAATTGCTTGGATACAATAAACATAAAGCTAAGATCATTTGTTCGTTGAACTAAAATCAACTGTTCAAAAGCACACAACTTAACATCAAAGTACAGTATTACCATTTCAAAATGCAATTCACACACTACATCTGAGACGACTGTCTATTATTTCATTACAATGAGCTAACTATCAATTGATACAACTGCTCCAAATGATAAGTATCTGTTGCATTACTCTTAAAACTAACAGACAATGTTCCATGTTAAGATCGTGAAAGTTTCAGGATAACAAGATCCATTGTGTAAAAGTGCGCCGGGAAAATGAGTCAGGAAGCAAGTTCAGGGAGCGTGTTTTAATAAATAAATGTAACGTAATACAAACCACAACCAGCGCACAGACAAGAAACAGAAACAATGACACCTGGGGAAGGAACCAAGGGGAGTGACATATATAGGGCAGGTAATCAATGAGGTGATGGAGTCCAGGTGAGTGTCATTATGCGCTAATGCACGTAACGATGGTGACAGGTGTGCGCCTTAACGAGCAGCATGGTGACCTAGAGGCCGGAGAGGGAGCACACGTGACACATTGACACCAATTACCGTGGAACATGAACCAATTGGACTACATTATCTATGGATGTAATATTTCATCATTATTCTTTATCAGACACTGTTTCTATGGTCCCATAGACTTTCCCAGACCATGTTTTAAGATTTGACATTACCGTACACTCACCGGCCACTTTATTAGGTACACTTGTCTAGGATTGTGTAGGACCCCCTTTCACCTACACAACAGCCTGAATTATTCACGGTGTTGTACGTTAAGAGATGCCCTTCTGCACACCACTGTTTTAAACAGCTGTTATTTGAGCATTTGTGGCCTTTCTGTCAGCTTGAATGAGTCTGGACATTCTCCTCTGACCTCTCTCACTAACAAGGTGTTTTTTCCCACAGAAATGTTGCTCACTGAATGTGTTTTCGCATCATTCTCTGTAAACTCTAGAGACAGTAGCGAGTAAAAATCCCAGGTGGGCAGCTGTTTCTGAGATGCTGGAACCAACATGTGTGACAACAACAATCATACCACCATCAAAGTTGCTTAGATTACACATCTTGCTCGTTCTGTTTGGTCGAACAACAACTAAAGCTCTCTACTCTATATACTCTATATATTGAGTTGCAGGCAGCCACATCATTCGCTATTCGAAAGGGGCAGGCTATTTGTGTTAACACGCAGGTATACCTAATAAGGTGGCCGTTGAGTGTATGTATGCAGGCCTTTGTAATTGCTTTTCCAATACTGCCAACTCTTTACTGATGATTTAATTCCCATTGTGGTACGAGCATATAGTGATAACAACAACATAGCTATAACATGGAGCCGGCAGGTGATCCAGGTCACAATAGAGGTCAAGCAGTGGGAGAAGGAAGACAAGGAAGACGTGGTGGTCAACGGAATGGCAGGGGACAAGCACCTCTTCTGAGAGGTGGTCGTGGGCCTCGTTTGAGAGGTGTGGGGGAACGGCCACGGACCAAGACAGCAGCAACAGCAAAGAGTGTCCAATGAAATCTAAGCAGTAGTTGTAGACCATGTCGTAAATCATGGCATGATAATGACTGAGGCAGCTACAATGATATCATTGTGTGGGATAATGTCAGGTTCCATCATGCTCAAATGGTGCAAGCATGGTTTCAGGCCCATCCACAATTTACCACCCTGTACTTACCCCCATACTCTCCTTTCCTTAACCCGATTGAGGAATTTTTCTCCACATGGAGGTGGAAGGTATATGATAGGCGCCCTCACGAACAAGCCACCCTTCTCCAGGCCATGGATGACACATGCTATGACATCATGGCAGACCAGTGTCAGGCCTGGATTCGCCAAGCCCGAAGAGTCTTCCCAAGATGTTTGGCTAATGAAAACATCCATTGTGTGGTGAATGATAATCTATGGCCAAATCCACAAGAGTTGAGGGAAATATAGAAGTACAGTAATCAATGCTGTGTTTTGCTTTTTACAGTAAGCCAGGTGAGGAACACTGCAGTTGACATTTACTGTAGTTTCTTTATTTTTTGTAGCTAATTATTTTTGCTTTGTGTCACGTTCTGACCTTAGTTCTTTTGTTATGTCTTTGTTTTAGTACGGTCAGGGCGTGAGTTGGGTGGGTGGTCTATGTTAGTTTTTCTATGATTTGCTATTTCTGTGTTTGGCCTGGTATGGTTCTCAATCAGAGGCAGCTGTCAATCGTTGTCCCTGATTGAGAACCATATTTAGGGAGCCTGTTTTCTATTGTGTTTGGTGGGTGATTATTTTCTGTTTTCTGTTGTGTGTCTGCACCAGCCAGAACTGTTTTCTGTTGTGTGTCTGCACCATCCAGAACTGTTTTCTGTTGTGTGTCTGCACCAGCCAGAACTGTTTTCTGTTGTGTGTCTGCACCAGCCAGAACTGTTTTCTGTTGTGTGTCTGCACCAGCCAGAACTGTTTTCTGTTGTGTGTCTGCACCAGCCAGAAGTGTTTTCTGTTGTGTGTCTGCACCAGCCAGAAGTGTTTTCTGTTGTGTGTCTGCACCAGCCAGAAGTGTTTTCTGTTGTGTGTCTGCACCAGCCAGAAGTGTTTTCTGTTGTGTGTCTGCACCAGCCAGAACTGTTTTCTGTTGTGTGTCTGCACCAGCCAGAACTGTTTTCTGTTGTGTGTCTGCACCAGCCAGAACTGTTTTCTGTTGTGTGTCTGCACCAGCCAGAAGTGTTTTCTGTTGTGTGTCTGCACCAGCCAGAAGTGTTTTCTGTTGTGTGTCTGCACCAGCCAGAAGTGTTTTCTGTTGTGTGTCTGCACCAGCCAGAAGTGTTTTCTGTTGTGTGTCTGCACCAGCCAGAAGTGTTTTCTGTTGTGTGTCTGCACCAGCCAGAAGTGTTTTCTGTTGTGTGTCTGCACCAGCCAGAAGTGTTTTCTGTTGTATGTCTGCACCAGCCAGAACTGTTTTCTGTTGTATGTCTGCACCAGCCAGAACTGTTTTCTGTTGTATGTCTGCACCAGCCAGAAGTGTTTTCTGTTGTATGTCTGCACCAGCCAGAACTATTTTCTGTTGTATGTCTGCACCAGCCAGAACTATTTTCTGTTGTATGTCTGCACCAGCCAGAACTGTTTTCTGTTGTATGTCTGCACCAGCCAGAACTGTTTTCTGTTGTATGTCTGCACCAGCCAGACCTGTTTTCTGTTGTATGTCTGCACCAGCCAGACCTGTTTTCTGTTGTGTGTCTGCACCAGCCAGACCTGTTTTCTGTTGTGTGTCTGCACCAGCCAGAACTGTTTTCTGTTGTGTGTCTGCACCAGCCAGAAGTGTTTTCTGTTGTGTGTCTGCACCAGCCAGAACTGTTTTCTGTTGTGTGTCTGCACCAGCCAGAACTGTTTTCTGTTGTATGTCTGCACCAGCCAGAAGTGTTTTCTGTTGTGTGTCTGCACCAGCCAGAAGTGTTTTCTGTTGTGTGTCTGCACCAGCCAGAAGTGTTTTCTGTTGTATGTCTGCACCAGCCAGAACTGTTTTCTGTTGTATGTCTGCACCAGCCAGAACTGTTTTCTGTTGTGTGTCTGCACCAGCCAGAACTGTTTTCTGTTGTGTGTCTGCACCAGCCAGAACTGTTTTCTGTTGTGTCTGCACCAGCCAGAACTGTTTTCTGTTGTGTGTCTGCACCAGCCAGAACTGTTTTCTGTTGTGTGTCTGCACCAGCCAGAACTGTTTTCTGTTGTGTGTCTGCACCAGCCAGAACTGTTTTCTGTTGTGTGTCTGTACCAGCCAGAACTGTTTTCTGTTGTGTGTCTGCACCAGCCAGAACTGTTTTCTGTTGTGTGTCTGCACCAGCCAGAACTGTTTTCTGTTGTGTGTCTGCACCAGCCAGAACTGTTTTCTGTTGTGTGTCTGCACCAGCCAGAACTGTTTTCTGTTGTGTGTCTGCACCAGCCAGAACTGTTTTCTGTTGTGTGTCTGCACCAGCCAGAACTGTTTTCTGTTGTGTGTCTGCACCAGCCAGAACTGTTTTCTGTTGTGTGTCTGCACCAGCCAGAACTGTTTTCTGTTGTGTGTCTGCACCAGCCAGAACTGTTTTCTGTTGTGTGTCTGCACCAGCCAGAACTGTTTTCTGTTGTGTGTCTGCACCAGCCAGAACTGTTTTCTGTTGTGTGTCTGCACCAGCCAGAACTGTTTTCTGTTGTGTGTCTGCACCAGCCAGAACTGTTTTCTGTTGTGTGTCTGCACCAGCCAGAACTGTTTTCTGTTGTGTGTCTGCACCAGCCAGAACTGTTTTCTGTTGTGTGTCTGCACCAGCCAGAACTGTTTTCTGTTGTGTGTCTGTACCAGCCAGAACTGTTTTCTGTTGTGTGTCTGCACCAGCCAGAAGTGTTTTCTGTTGTGTGTCTGCACCAGCCAGAAGTGTTTTCTGTTGTGTGTCTGCACCAGCCAGAACTGTTTTCTGTTGTGTGTCTGCACCAGCCAGAACTGTTTTCTGTTGTGTGTCTGCACCAGCCAGAACTGTTTTCTGTTGTGTGTCTGCACCAGCCAGAACTGTTTTCTGTTGTGTGTCTGCACCAGCCAGAACTGTTTTCTGTTGTGTGTCTGCACCAGCCAGAACTGTTTTCTGTTGTGTGTCTGCACCAGCCAGAACTGTTTTCTGTTGTGTGTCTGCACCAGCCAGAACTGTTTTCTGTTGTGTGTCTGCACCAGCCAGAACTGTTTTCTGTTGTGTGTCTGCACCAGCCAGAACTGTTTTCTGTTGTGTGTCTGCACCAGCCAGAACTGTTTTCTGTTGTGTGTCTGCACCAGCCAGAACTGTTTTCTGTTGTGTGTCTGCACCAGCCAGAACTGTTTTCTGTTGTATGTCTGCACCAGCCAGAACTGTTTTCTGTTGTATGTCTGCACCAGCCAGAACTGTTTTCTGTTGTGTGTCTGCACCAGCCAGAACTGTTTTCTGTTGTGTGTCTGCACCAGCCAGAACTGTTTTCTGTTGTGTGTCTGCACCAGCCAGAACTGTTTTCTGTTGTGTGTCTGCACCAGCCAGAACTGTTTTCTGTTGTGTGTCTGCACCAGCCAGAACTGTTTTCTGTTGTGTGTCTGCACCAGCCAGAACTGTTTTCTGTTGTGTGTCTGCACCAGCCAGAACTGTTTTCTGTTGTATGTCTGCACCAGCCAGAACTGTTTTCTGTTGTGTGTCTGCACCAGCCAGAACTGTTTTCTGTTGTGTGTCTGCACCAGCCAGAACTGTTTTCTGTTGTGTGTCTGCACCAGCCAGAACTGTTTTCGGTCGTTTCTCTTTGTTATTTCCGTGTTCATTCTAATAAATATGGACACATACCACGCTGCACCTTGGTCCTCACCTTCTTCCACCAACAACAGCCGTTACTCTTTGACTCAAAGAAACCTGTTGTGATTTTATTTTATTTCATCAATACATTTCAATACATTTGTTCAGTGATTCCACTGTCTGTAGTATTCTCTCTACTAGTCATTTTACAGTAATGTATTTATGTGTAGTAGCATAATGAAAGAATGTTTCACATAATTTGTACTACAATATTTAATAATTGTATGAACAACTACACAGTGAAACTATCGGTATCTTGTGTGTGGGTGATCTAAATGAATCTTCCTATGGTATTTCATGATAAATGAGTTATTTGAACCAATGATTCTGCCAGTGCAAGGTTTCTTTAAAGATGTGAATATGCGATGTTTTGAACATTGGATATGCTGTGTTACAAGTGATGACCGTTTTCAGTTTTGTGTCTAGATTTTTGAAAAATGACCAAGGTTCTGAAATTAGTGTCAAAGTGATTGTACATTTCTGTAATAAAGTGAGCACGATATAAAGTATGACCTCAGCGTTACCATGGGATTACAATCAGCACTCTACCTGCCTCCTGAAAAACCTGAGAGAGGTTTTAAAGTGGTCTGGATACAGTGCATGCCCTGTGCATTGTGAAGGCAGTATGTTTTCTCTGCCAGACCTGGAAGGTGTGTGAACATCAGCATTGGTCACAGCTCCGCGGCCAGGGCAGCAGGAGGATTGCGTCAGAGGTAAAAAGAGGAACAGGACTGGTCCTGGCCAGTAAACTGCTCTTTAATTGCCATGCAACTGAGAGCACATTGGTCTGGAAAACAAGGGGCCCATTGTAAGAGCATGTTCATCTCAACACACCTCATATTTTCAACACACCAGTTCTCCCCAGCACGCCTGCCTTCCAGCCCCGCCAGCACCACCAGCACCACTCTACACACACACACACACAAACCCAGCAAGAGTCCACAACATTTACGAGCTAACACAAACAGAACAATTAGGATACATGAACGCAACAATTAAGATAAAGGATCCCAGTCCTACACGCACACACACATACATATGTGTGCAGGTACGCACACAGCAGTAACAGTAGTAGTTAGGTCTGATAGCCTACAGCCAGCTCTTTGTCCAACGTCGTGAGGGGATTGAGGTATGTAAATTGTAAACTTGGCTCTATCCTTAGATAAAAGCAGACATTGTGCTTGGGTTTTTCAGGGACTGGAGAGCGGTATAATGAGGTACGGAATATGGCTGAGATGATGGCTGTGTGTGCGTGTCTGTCTATTGTGTGTGTGTGTGTGTGTGTGTGTGTGTGTGTGTGTGTGTGTTCGTGTGTGTGTGTGTGTGTTTGTGTGTGTGTGTGTTCGTGTGTGTGTTTGTGTGTGTGTGTGTTCATGTGTGTGTGTGTGTGTGTTCGTGTGTGTGTGTGTGTGTGTGTGTGTTCGTGTGTGTGTGTGTGTGTGTGTGTGTGTGTGTGTGTGTGTGTGTGTGTGTGTGTGTGTGTGTGTGTGTGTGTTGCAGTAGTTGTGGGGAGGGTGGTGGTGGTCTGCGGTAATCAAAGCCTGATGTTGAGTAGACTATTGTACCCCCTGGAGAGAGAATGGCTCTGTGTGTTTCTATGTCTCTGTGTGACTGTGTGTGTGTGTGTGTGTGTGTGTGTGTGTGTTTCTACAACGTGACAGAGAGAGTGTTGATGATAAATTCAATGTAATCACAAAGCCATAATGGCAGACCAGGGATGTCGTGCAAGTTAGCATGAGCTCATGTCTCGTATGGATTGATTCATCAATCATATGGATTTCATAGAATAACTGTACCGATAAGGACAGCTTGGCAAATGGAAAACATACATCTATGTATCTAGATCTGTGATTCAGACCTCTTTTACTGTAGATGCATTTGGATCAATTTTGACATGTTAACCTAACAAGTGACCTGGACAGATTTAATCAATTTAATCTGTTGACCCATTTAGACGGAATTACATTTGGAGGCATTTTGATTTTTGGTAAGAACTATTTATTTTTTCACAAATGCTTTTGTGTACCTTTTTTTTGTTAACAATTCCACCACTGTTGCATAGGTGTCATGACTTCCTCCTTGTTCGGGCGACATTCGGTTGTTGACGTCACCGGTCTTCTAGCCATCGCCGAGCCACCTTTGATTTTACATTTGTTTTGTCTTGTCTTCCATCACACCTGGTTTCAATCCCATCAATTACGTGTTGTGTATTTAACCCTCTGTTCCCCACATGTCCTTGTCCGGTATTGTTGATTGTAAGAGTTTGTGCACGTTATGTCTGGCGTGCGAAGGGTTTTGTCCCATCGTTTTTATTTATTTGTGTTTGTTCTCTGTGATTTTATTATTAAACTGCACCGTTGTAACATAGTCTTTGCGCCCGTCTATTGACTATCGGGGTCTGAACCAGCTGTGAGGTATAGTTACCCGCTATCGCTCATAGCCACAGCGATTGAGTCAATGCACAGGGCGCGCTTCTTCACCAAACCAGATCGCTTACAACCTGGTGCGTATCCAGGAGGGAGACGAGTGGAAGACGGCAGACGGCTTTCAGTACCACCTCAGGGCACTATGAGTACCTCGTCATGCCTTACGGGTTGATGAATGCGCCATCAGTCTTCCTTGCCTTTGTAGACAAGATTT
This sequence comes from Oncorhynchus clarkii lewisi, assembly GCF_045791955.1. NCBI lineage: Eukaryota > Metazoa > Chordata > Actinopteri > Salmoniformes > Salmonidae > Oncorhynchus > Oncorhynchus clarkii. The sequence goes on from NC_092162.1 coordinate 61,271,075, forward strand.
TCAGGGACCTGCACGGGCAGGGTGTAGTGGTGTATAATGATGACATTTTGATATACTCCGCTACACGCGCAGAGCATGTGTCCCTGGTGCGCAGGGTGCTTGGTCGCCTGTTGGAGCATGACCTGTACGTCAAGGCTGAGAAATGCCTGTTCTCCCAGCAGTCCGTCTCCTTCCTAGGGTATCGCATTTCCACCTCAGGGGTGGACACGCCAAATGGAGAATGCAGGCTCTCGACCCGAAACCTGCCCCTCTGCCTGCCCTGCCGGAAGCTGCGTCCACGGTTTGTGGGACCATTTAAAGTCCTGAGGAGAGTGAACGAGGTTTGTTATAGGTTACAACTTCCACCAGATTACCGTATTAACCCCTAGTTCCATGTGTCTCTCCTCAGGCCGGTGGTGGCTGGTCCGCTCCAGGAGTCTGAGGTGCGAGAGGTTCCTCCACCCCCTCTGGACATCGGGGAGGCCCCGGCGTACTCCGTTCGTTTCATACTGGATTTGAGGCGCCGGGCAAGGGTCCTTTAGTATCTCGTGGAGTGGGAGAAGTACTGTCCGGAGGAGAGGTCGAAATGGAAAAACCTGGATAGGATTCGAGACTTTTATGAACCTTTATTTAACCAGGGGAACCCATTGAGACCAGGGTATCATTTCCAATGGTGCCCTGAGAACAACAGTTCAAGCATGATCATTACAAATGTAGTTACAACATTTCTAATAAATTATGTTACATTCAAAAGGGCAGTAGAAACAAATATATACAATCAATCAAAACAAGTGCCGTTTTCATTGGTCACATTTCTTTTTTACCTAAATTGATCTTTTGGGACCAAAGAATCAAGTTTAAGAGTTCCAGGACTGAGGGGTATAGTAACCGAAAGCAGTTTCCCTAACTCAGAGGAGACCTGCGGAACCTTTTCAACCAACCCATCTTGAGAGCGATTGTGAACAGCAGTTTTCAGTTCTTTCCACAGATTCTCGATTGGATTCAGGTCTGGACTTTGACTTGGCCATTCTAACACCTGGATATGTTTATTTTTGAACCATTCCATTGTAGATTTTGCTTTATGTTTTGGATCATTGTCTTGTTGGAAGACAAATCTCCGTCCCAGTCTCAGGTCTTTTGCAGACTCCATCAGGTTTTCTTCCAGAATGGTCCTGTATTTGGCTCCATCCATCTTCCCATCAATTTTAACCATCTTCCATGTCCCTGCTGAAGAAAAGCAGGCCCAAACCATGATGCTGCCACCACCATGTTTGACAGTGGGCATGGTGTGTTCAGGGTGATGAGCTGTGTTGCTTTTACGCCAAACAACACGTTTTGCATTGTTGCCAAAAAGTTCAATTTTGGTTTCATCTGACCAGAACACCTTCTTCCACATGTTTGGTGTGTCTCCCGGGTGGCTTGTGGCAAACTTTAAACTGCACTTTTTAGGGATATCTTTAAGAAATGGCTTTCTTCTTGCCACTCTTCCATAAAGGCCAGATTTGTGCAATATACAACTGATTGTTGTCCTATGGACAGAGTCTCCCACCTCAGCTGTAGATCTCTGCAGTTCATCCAGAGTGATCATGGGCCTCTTGGCTGCATCTCTGATCAGTCTTCTCCTTGTATGAGCTGAAAGTTTAGAGGGACGGCCAGGTCTTGGTAGATTTGCAGTGGTCTGATACTCCTTCTATTTCAATATTATCGCTTGCACAGTGCTCCTTGGGATGTTTAAAGCTTGGGAAATCTTTTTGTATCCAAATCCGGCTTTAAACTTCTTCACAACAGTATCTCGGACTTGCCTGGTGTGTTCCTTGTTCTTCATGATGCTCTCTGCGCTTTTGACGGACCTCTGAGACTATCACAGTGCAGGTGCATTTATACGGAGACTTGATTACACACAGGTGGATTATATTTATCATCATTAGTCATTTAGGTCAACATTGGATCATTCAGAGATCCTCACTGAACTTCTGGAGAGAGTTTGCTGCACTGAAAGTAAAGGGGCTGAATCATTTTGCATTTTGCACATTTTTCAGTTTTTGATTTGTTAAAAAAGTTTGAAATATCCAATAAATGTCGTTTCACTTCATGATTGTGTCCCACTTGTTGTTGATTCTTCACAAAAAAATACAGTTTTATATCTTTATGTTTGAAGCCTGAAATGTGGCAAAAGGTCGCAAAGTTCAAGTTGGCCGAATACTTTCGCAAGGCACTGTACATGTATGTATAATGGGGGACTAGCTCAATTTGGACTCTTCTCAAGGTGCAGATACGCAGGTCTTTAGGATACATTGTACAAGACCCAGAGAAAAACATAAACTTGGTTGTATCAATGTTTAGCACTAATTTAAGATCAGCGAGTGATTCTTGGATTGAATAAAAGCCATGCTGAAGGTCATGAAGGACCTGCTGCACTGAGGGGTCACGGTAATAAATAACTGTGTCATCCACAAAGAGATGTAAGCCCCAGTTCTTATTATTCATGGAAAAACCAACATTATTCATATAAATAGTGAACAGTAATGTAGTAGTTTGGTAATCTGCATCAGACTCCGTGATGACTGCTGTTTTGTATTGGACTTTAGTCATCAAACAACATCTTACAATGTGTTCCTGTGAGAACAGATTCGTCTCTGTTTCAGCCTGTCTGTTGTCATAAATATCTCCAGTGTAGAATAGACACACAACTCTTTGACAGAGTCCCAGCGAGAGGTAGTTAACTACCTCATACACCTGCACATCGACTCAGTACTGGTACTCCCTGTATAGCCGTGTAACTTTTACTCGTTATTGTTATTCCTTATTGACTGTGTATTTATTCCTTGCGTCACTATTTCTATTTGAATCTTAATCTTTTTTTGCATTGTTAAAAAAAGACTGGTTAGTAAGCATTTCAATGTTAGTCTACACATGTTGTTTACGAAGCATGGGACAAATAACATGGGATTAGATTGAACTAACTGCTTTACTTCATAGAAAGATAATGAGAGAGAACAACTCTCTGTTTCACCTCACCCCTCTGTGACAACACCCTCACCCTCTTCCCGTGCCCCCATGCCCTCTTACCCCTATTCCCTCCACACCTCCACCACAAACCTAACAGAGGGTGAGTAGTCATACACACCTGTCACAGGGGCACTAAAAGACACGAGGGACTGTGTGTGTTGAACAAAGGAAAGAGGAAAGGAAAGAGGAGCATTGGTTATATGGTGAAATTTTGTTCCATTCCCACACCTATCTATGTCATATCCCCTTGGTCTTATTGTGCAGAAAGATATATCATTTCATCACAGGAAGCCAACCTGTGAACCTAATGAAAATGCATTTGTCCCTCTATCTGTGGGTGGCAATAGGGCTGGTCTACAGGGCTGGTCTATAGGGGTGGTCTACAGGGCTGGTCTATAGGGGTGGTCTACAGGGCTGGTCTATAGGGGTGGTCTACAGGGCTGGTCTATAGGGGTGGTCTACATGGCTGGTCTATAGGGCTGGTCTATAGGGGTGGTCTACAGAACTGGTCTATAGGGGTGGTTTACAGGGCTGGTCTATAGGGGTGGTCTACAGGGGTGGTCTACAGGGCTGGTCTACATGGCTGGTCTATAGGGCTGGTCTATAGGGGTGGTCTACAGAACTGGTCTATAGGGGTGGTTTACAGGGCTGGTCTATAGGGGTGATTGTAGGTAATCTAGGTGTTTGTATACTGTATGCCACACACACGCATACACACGTGTATGGGATAAAATATTAATGAAGTATTCTAAATGGTGCTCTTCTCATGGGGGACAATGGTAGATAAATAAAAAAAAAGACATATTTAGCCTTCATCAAGGTACTTTTTCCTCTGCTCCATGTGAATGTCCACCACCCACCAACCAGCCGTTACCCTGTATGCCCCCCCTCTTTGCGGAGATCATTTGTGGGCCTTTAATACCAGTGGTGTGTAAATTGGGGGGTAATTTATTGCTGTTCATCGTGAGCGGTTAAAGATGGGGGTCTGATTTTACAGTTGGTGTCAAATGTTAACAGCCAGGGTTTATAGTGGATGTGTGTGTGTGTGTGTGTGTGTGTGTGTGTGTGTGTCAGATGGTAGCCCTTTAACTCCTACCTGTATTCGGGGTGAAAATGGCCACTAATAAGCGCCTAAACTGGAAAGTAGTGCCTGTACATAGATACATGACATCAGACCTCTGGCTCTGCCTTCAGAGTGCTGTGTGGGTATTGACTGCCTTGGGTTGCCCCCATCCCTCCCACTAACTGGGCAACTTTTGCATATTTTTGTTGTCTAACTGAGGGAAATATTGTAAATTAAAGGAGAAGTTAACACAAAATCCAGAAACTTCCCAGTGATTCCATACATTGAAACTTGCGGCGATTTCCCTCTCCCCTCTCTCTCTGGAATGCAGACAGCTGCAAAAACAGGTCACTTGTGACGTTGCTGGTTGCAGGCCTCGCTCTGCTCCATTGTCAGTGAATGCATGATTCACAAATCCGCAAACTGTAGACAAATTCATTGTTTAATTGAAAGCGTAAGGCCAAATTAGCTATTTTTGTCAAAAGTACTATCACTTTTGAGTCAGGAAATCTGTACTTTTCCACCTAAAATATTTGTTAATATTTTATATCATTATTTTATGTAGCCAACTGCCACAGTAGCCGAGATGTGTAACTGTGCATGTGTGCCCTCATGGGGGAAAGCCTGCCCGCAATATGCCCTTATATGGAGCTTGACGTCACAGATTTATTTGGTGGGAGAAGGAGTTGGTGCAAAAGTTGATAGAGTTATATCTATCGCAGTAAAGTTAGTTTCGCCGAGTGGAAAAAGAGATGGTATCAAGAGCAGGCTGGTGTTCAGTCTCTAGCTGCACTTTATACAGGAAATCAAGGGAAGGAGGCACCAAATGTTGTTGTTTTCCAGTAAAAGATATATAGAGATGCAGAAGATCAAATCAAATGCCTTCAATATCCTTACTACTTCTACCCTCCAAACACATGCGTTTCTGACATCAATCTCCATATAAGGGCATATTGTGAAGTTCCTACGTAGCAGGGTTTCCCCTACGAGAGCGTTTATGCTCAGTTGTTACCCATCTCCACTGCTGTGTCGGTCTGCTACATTAAATAATTACATAAAATAATAGCAAATATTTTAGGTGGAAAAGTACAGATTTCCTGACTCCAAACTGATAGTACTTTGGACCAAAATAGCAAATTCGGCTATTCGGTACTCTTTCAATAAAACAATGAATTTGTCCACAGGTCGTGTAATTGTAAATCATGCATTCACTGACAATGGAGCTGAGTGAGGCCTGCGTCAAGCAACTTAACAAGTCATGTGACCTGTTTTTGCAGCTGTCTCAGTTCTGCCCTCCAGAGAGAGAGAGGGAAGAGGGGAAACTCCACTGAACTAGTTGCAATACATGGAATCACTTGGAAGTTTCGGGATTTTTGGTAAACTTCTCCTTTAAGATGACTGGATGTAATTCGAAAGATACAATGTTGAGAATTATAATAAATACCGCGTTCATGTCATACAAGCAAACACGCATGAGTCCAAATGTGCAAATCATAAAACTCAGTTCATATTCATTGTCAACGTTTATGATCACTATGTTTAATGTGCAGTTACAAGATGACATGGCGTCATACCCTGGGTTGTTCTGAACAGAATGAGCCTGTTAGTGTATTGTGAAGAAAATTTGCAGCGGAACACACACCTGAATGCACTCATGACTACTTTCTATGCTCACCAAAATTAGGTGAAAGCCTAACACTGTAAGATCGTATTTCATAACTTAGCTAGACATGTTGACAATAGAACAAGCTTCAAATCATGCCCACCTGGCCCAGAGTGAGATTTATAATGGACAATTTTGGGATTGCGTAAACAACAACATTAATTGTGTGATGGCGGGGATGCAGAGTTATGTTCCAAACGAAACAACTACAATTGTGCTTGCTCTAGTTCCTCAACGGCACAACTAGGAGAGCTCAAAAAAGCACTATATAGTTGAACTCTTCTTTCAGTCATAAAAGTGGATTGAAATGACTTAGGAACTGAACACACTTTGGAGATGTGTGTGGCAACTTGGAGACACCAGTTAGTCCTCTCACCCAAACCCTTGTCATTTTTTGTGTTGCACCTACCCCACATTTTTAAAGAATAGTCATCATGTTACTGAATGTATCCAGAGTATTTTCAGACTTTGTTATCAACAAATGCGGCGAAAAGTACATTAAATGTAAAATGCAAAAAAAAAACAGCAGTGTAATGTTTGAATTCAGTCTTGTGTCAGGTGAACGGTTGTGTACTCACCTTTGGTCTAATAATGTTCCATTTTACTTCCAAACGGTCCCCTTTCAGTTGTTCCCATGATTATGCATATGATTTTCATATTTCTTCTGTAAGAAACATTTACATTTTGCCCTATCCGTAGAGGCCAATTCCCAGGAGTAAAGGGTTAATGCCAGGGTTAAAAGAGTAAGAGAGGTCAAATCACCTAAAGTGTATGTCACACGAGGCAGACCTTATACTTTCTTTTACCTCACAGTTTTTTAGTTGATACAATAATCAATGAAAACTGAAGTTCGGGCTACGTTGAAAACCAACAATCACACGTGCAAACACGCATGCACACACACTCTCCCTCTCTTCCCTCATACACCACAAATGGCCCCATGTCCATTGGCAGAAGCATGGCGAAGGGAAATCAACATATCACCATATGTTAGAACTGATTATGTACACATGTGACCCAGGCCCATTCTCCACTCTGGCAGCTGCTGCTGTGCTGGAGCGAAATCCACATGCCTATGAAATCCATAATAACTTAAATAAATATCCTCTCCTTTTTCTTCTTCCCTCTCTTTATGGAGAGAGGGTCGTTTCCCAGGTCACTACTATGAGAATGGATCGAGTGTCCTAACTCTGAAATAAAAGGCTGATGTCACAACCCAGGAATCTCTCTCTGTGTGTCTCTGTGTCTCTGTGTCTCTGTGTCTCTGTCTGTCTGTCTGTCTGTCTGTCTGTCTGTCTGTCTGTCTGTCTGTCTGTCTGTCTGTCTGTCTGTCTGTCTGTCTGTCTGTCTGTATCTCTGTCTGTGTGTCTCTTTTCTGTCTGAATCTAATAGAAGTGTGTCCAGAAAAGGCACAGGCTGATAATAGGAGGCAGTGATGGTCATAGAAGGGTTACAGTAATGCAACTAATTGAGTGGTGTACTGTTTCTCTAAAGTGGTTTCATTAAGCCAGTCTCTGGTGGCTCTTTCAGCGCAGGACTGTTCACACTGTGTTGTGGGACCATAGCTGACAGTTGGGCTCAGGGAGCTCTCTAGACTTTAGAGTAGTGCTGAGAAACCTTGGAAAGCATTTGACATATTCACAAAGTGAACAATAGGAGGCCAATGTATGGATGTAATTGGTTTGTTTTTCTCTCTTAAGTTCCCTTGGAGGTATGGACGCTATTTGTCCAGATAGATAAGAGTGCTTATCTGGAACGGCACACAAACGTTTTATAAAACTATGAAGCTACGAGGAATCTGGGTACCATATTGGACTGATCTACACCAAATCACAGAGAAATGACCAGAGAGAAGACGCATCAAATCAAGAGAAAATCAGGAGTATTACTATGGATTCCCAGGATTCCTATCACCTTCATTTGTTTCTTGAAGTTTGTTTTATAACAACTTACCAATTTGATTAAAGTTCATAAACCTGACAGCACAAATCACTCCATGTGCACACCTGCACTGACTAAACAGCAAAGCAAGAAAGCTCCCAGAAAGCAGAAATCTAACAGAAAGCAGAAAGCTCCCAGAAAGCACCCAGAAAGCAGAAAGCTCCCAGAAAGCAGAAAGCTCCCAGAAAGCAGAAAGCACCTAGAAAGCAGAAAGCTCCCAGAAAGCAGAAAGCTCCCAGAAAGCAGAAAGCTCCCAGAAAGCAGAAAGCACCCAGAAAGCAGAAAGCTCCCAGAAAACAGAAAGCTCCCAGAAAGCAGAAAGCACCCAGAAAGCAGAAAGCACCCAGAAAGCAGAAAGCTCCCAGAAAGCTCCCAGAAAGCAGAAAGCACCCAGAAGGCAGAAAGCTCCCAGAAAACAGAAAGCTCTGCTACAGAACATAGTCAAATATGTATTCTTCCATTATTTGATCTACTTTAGATTGTCAATATAATCAACATCTCCGAATCAACACACGTAAAAGTGATTTAGTGAGTTAGCGGACAGCTAATTTATCCACATAGTCTCTGACTGGATAGGCTAGGTCTTAATAGCATCTGGTTTAGGAGTGGCTTGGTTGGAGACAGCCATCAAAGTCTCCTGTCGGTGATCCACCAAAAAGATGGCTTCGAAACACACTTCTCAAATGATCTCTCACTGCCAGAAAATACAAAGTTTAGAAACGGTTTCCTCTTCAATTTTCACATTTGTCTTGTCTTGGAGGTGACACTGTCAAAAACAGTTTCCTCTTCACTTTTCACATCTGTCTTGGAGGTGACAGTTATGGGGGTGACAAGGGGTGAATCTTCACCAACTGCCTCCGTAGACAGAATCAGTGTGTGTGTGTGTGTGTGTGTGTGTGTGTGTGTGTGTGTGTGTGTGTGTGTGTGTGTGTGTGTGTGTGTGTGTGTGTGTGTGTGTGTGTGTGTGTGTGTGTGTGTGTCAGTTATTGGGAAGACAGAGAGGGAATCTTCATCAGCTTCCAGAATCTAGATCAGCGGCAGCATGAAGCTGCAGCGAAACAGTTCTGCAGATACCAACCCTTTAGGCTTTTTGGACGAACACAGTGTGTAACATTTTTTGTTTGCTAAACAGCTCTACCAGTGCATCGCTTTTATGAGATAAATACCATTGCAAATGTTGAGTGATATTCTTTGTGCAATTCAGAGGACAGAAAATGTGTGTGTGTGTACCTTTATGTGTGTGCATCGTTTAGAATACTGTGAGGTGCTGTTTTCCTTTTACAATGGCTTACAAATGAAGAGCAAACAAGACAGTGTAAACTATAGGCACAGTGGAAAGAAGGGTCTCCCACATCAAACACTCATACACCATTCTCTCCCTTCACCACTCTCAGGATGCTCGACTCTCTTCTCACAGTCAACAATAAGACACAGTTTGGGAGGAGGGAAGGGAAGTGACATTTAGTGCCCTAAACCAGGCACAGGTGACCATCTACTTACTGGTTATTTATCCAGGTGTGTCCCAATGACATTGCTATATTTTAAGCTGATAGGAGATATACAGAAAGCAAGGCGGTGTTTAACTGATAAGAGATATACAGAAAGCAAGGCGGTGTTTAACTGATAAGAGATATACAGAAAGCAAGGCAGTGTTTAACTGATAAGAGATATACAGAAAGCAAGGCGGTGTTTAACTGATAAGAGATATACAGAAAGCAAGGCGGTGTTTAACTGATGAGAGATATACAGAAAGCAAGGCGGTGTTTAACTGATAAGAGATATACAGAAAGCAAGGCGGTGTTTAACTGATAGGAGATATACAGAAAGCAAGGCGGTGTTTAACTGATAAGAGATATACAGAAAGAAAGGCGGTGTTTAACTGATAGGAGATATACAGAAAGCAAGGCGGTGTTTGACTGATAAGAGATATACAGAAAGAAAGGTGGTGTTTAACTGATAAGAGATATACAGAAAGAAAGGCGGTGTTTAACTGATAGGAGATATACAGAAAGCAAGGCGGTGTTTAACTGAATAGAGATATACAGAAAGCAAGGCGGTGTTTAACTGATAAGAGATATACAGAAAGCAAGGCGGTGTTTAACTGAATAGAGATATACAGAAAGCAAGGCGGTGTTTAACTGAATAGAGATATACAGAAAGCAAGGCGGTGTTTAACTGATGAGAGATATACAGAAAGCAAGGCGGTGTTTAACTGATAGGAGATATACAGAAAGCAAGGCGGTGTTTAACTGAATAGAGATATACAGAAAGCAAGGCGGTGTTTAACTGAATAGAGATATACAGAAAGCAAGGCGGTGTTTAACTGAATAGAGATATACAGAAAGAAAGGCGGTGTTTAACTGATAAGAGATATACAGAAAGCAAGGCGGTGTTTAACTGATAAGAGATATACAGAAAGCAAGGCAGTGTTTAACTGAATAGAGATATACAGAAAGCAAGGCGGTGTTTAACTGATAAGAGATATACAGAAAGCAAGGCGGTGTTTAACTGATAAGAGATATACAGAAAGCAAGGCGGTGTTTAACTGATAAGAGATATACAGAAAGAAAGGCGGTGTTTAACTGATAGGAGATATACAGAAAGAAAGGCGGTGTTTAACTGATAGGAGATATACAGAAAGCAAGGCGGTGTTTAACTGAATAGAGATATACAGAAAGCAAGGCGGTGTTTAACTGAATAGAGATATACAGAAAGCAAGGCGGTGTTTAACTGAATAGAGATATACAGAAAGAAAGGCGGTGTTTAACTGATAAGAGATATACAGAAAGCAAGGCGGTGTTTAACTGATAAGAGATATACAGAAAGCAAGGCGGTGTTTAACTGATAAGAGATATACAGAAAGCAAGGCAGTGTTTAACTAAATAGAGATATACAGAAAGCAAGCCGGTGTTTAACTGATGAGAGATATACAGAAAGAAAAGCGGTGTTTAACTGATAGGAGAAATACAGAAAGCAAGGCGGTGTTTAACTGAATAGAGATATACAGAAAGCAAGGCGGTGTTTAACTGATAAGAGATATACAGAAAGCAAGGCGGTGTTTAACTGATAGGAGATATACAGAAAGCAAGGCGGTGTTTAACTGATAAGAGATATACAGAAAGCAAGGCGGTGTAAAGGGGTAAAGGGAAGGTGGGGTTAAGGAGGGGTGAAGGGAAGGAGGGGTTAAGAAGGGGTAAAGGGAAGGAGGGGTTAAGGAGGGGTAAAGGGAAGGAGGGGTTAAGGAGGGGTAAAGGGAAGGAGGGGTTAAGGAGGGGTAAAGGGAATGAGGGGTTAAGGAGGGGTAAAGGGAATGAGGGGTTAAGGAGGGGTAAAGGGAAGGAGGGGTTAAGGAGGGGTAAAGGGAAGGAGGGGTTAAGGAGGGGTAAAGGGAAGGAGGGGTTAAGGAGGGGTAAAGGGAAGGAGGGGTTAAGGAGGGGTAAAATGAAGGAGGGGTTAAGGAGATGTAAAGGGAAGGAGGGGTTAAGGAGGGGTAAAGGGAAGGAGGGGTTAAGGAGGGGTAAAGGAAAGGAGGGGTTAAGGAGGGGTAAAGAGGAATGAGGGTAGGTTAGGTGGGTGCCTGCCTGGATTGCTCTGTTTTTCGATTTGAGTCTGGTTGGAGAGAGAGAGAGATAGTGAGAGAGAGAGAGAGAGAGAGAGAGAGCGAGAGAGAGAGAGAGAGAGAAAAGAGAGAAGAGAGAGAGGGAGAAGAGAGAAGAGAGAGAGAGAAAGAGAGAAGTGAAAGATAAAAAAAATAGGGGTTGTTCCCCTGTGTCTGGGCTGGGCCACATGTCAGGCCAGGGGTAGAGGCTGGGGTTTGGGAGGGATATGCAAATGACTGCTGCCTGTCAGCCTGCCCCCTCAGAGTCAGTAGTGGAGCACGCTGATCCACACACCTCACACACACACACACACCCACACAGCATACAGAAGGCTGGGGAGCTTAGTCAGCACGTCCCCCGCTCACTCACACACTCGTGTTTGTGTATGGAGCTGTGGCATTCCTAGAGACCATCTCTATCTCTCACTCTCCTCTGTCTGTCTCCCCCTTTTTCACCTGTCCTTTACTTTACATTTGGTTGTGCTCTCTCCCTCCTTATTTCCCTCTTCCCTTCTCCATCTCATTATCTAGGTTTTCTTCTGTTCTGCCTATTGCTGGCAGCTGTCTGGGAGAGATGTGTTGAAGAAGAGAGATGCAGGACAGGTCAGATTGCTGTTGACACTGCAGATGTTTGGACTAGAGGTTTCCCTCAGGGCTGACTGAAGACAAGACAACAACACTGCAGAGGTTTGGACTAGAGGTTTCCCTCAGGGCTGACTGAAGACAAGACAACAACACTGCAGAGGTTTGGACTAGAGGTTTCCCTCAGGGCTGACTGAAGACAAGACAACAACACTGCAGAGGTTTGGACTAGAGGTTTCCCTCAGGGCTGACTGAAGACAAGACAACAACACTGCAGGCACCTGACACACAGCTCTTTTTTAAAATCTCCTTTCTAGATATTCCTTAATCATTTATATTGGTCCTCCTTTTTGGTGCTTTTCCACGGGTGCTATTTTGGCAGCCTCTACAAAGAGAAAATGAGGTCCAGGTTTTCTCAAGCTGCTCTGCAGCCCTTTATTCTAGGAGTGTTCCTGTCACTGGTGGACACCAAAGGAACATTCTATGGAACAGGCCATGGGAACCCGTTCTTTGGAGGAAGTCATGGCAACAGATACAACCTGTACAAGGCTGGAGTCAACCCACACTACACCCCAGGAAAACCCATGACCCGCCACAAGTAAGTGCATCTCCTGAAACTGCGTCTAGCTTCAACTTTACTAGTCATACATTTATACAGCACCTCTCCAAGTGATTTACAAGGCAATAAGGATTTCCATGGCAAATAGAATATGGGCTTATAGCTCTTTTCCACATGAATCTTATATCTTAACCCATGTCACGGATGGGTAATACAAATATGCTTTCGGTTACTGTATCGCTTCAATAACACTGGCTGAATTGACTCTGTTTCTCTCTCTCTCACACACTGTCAGCCTATCTCTGCAGTTAAAACCATCTGTGACTGAAGATAAACATTATGAAGAAACAATGACATGCTGCATTATGGAGACAAAGAGCTCATTATAAGAGGAGAGCTGAGCTGATGTCAGGGGTATTGATCTTCTGAGCTCTGTGTGTTTGTGCACGTGCACGCGGACGTGTGTGTGTGTGTGTGTGTGTGTGTGTGTGTGTGTGTGTGTGTGTGTGTGTGTGTGTGGGAGCTCAATTAGAAGCAGACATGCAGCTGGGTACCCCTAGCCAGATGGGAGTGATGCTAATAGAAGTCTAAACCAGTACCAAGGCTTGTTGCTTTTGGATCCTGTTTTAGTCATGTAGTAATTCACAGCTCAATTCAATCAAACCCTTATTGAGGTATGATATATTTTGTGAAGGGAAAACCTACTACTACTACTACCTGACAGGCTTCCCTCACGTTGAGTCTTGGGGCTTGTGTCAAAATAAGAAGTGTGTCTATGCTGGCTAAAGTTTGGTCATGAAGACATGACTGTGGTGAATTTGATTGAATTCCAGCCTCAGTGTAATTCAATACCAGGCTACAGTAGATTTACAGTAAGGCGTAAACATGTGGGGACATACTTTGTGCTCCGACGCAAGTAAAGCTTTTGATCTCTTCTAGTCACCACCAAATACTTACCCAAGTGATAAAATAGCTGGCTCTGGGGGGATAATCTCTCGCTCCACTTCCTGTGGTTCTCTCCCTCGTTTTATTATAAAACCTAAAAAAGACTATCATGGCAATTCATTGATCATACACACGAACATAGGAATTGTTAGGTTGTTTGTCCCTGGGATCTTTCTGCTGTCTCCTTTCTCTCATTCTCCTGCTTGGCTTCCCCTGAGAGATGGACCACTCTGGACAGCTCCCTGCTGTTTTCCTCTACCAGCCCCAGCAGACAGAGCCTGGCCCTACTTAGACTTTACCCTCACCCTCCTCACCACTCCCTCACCCTTCCATCACCCCCTCTTTACTCACCACTCCCTCACCCTTTACCTCACCCTGCTCCCTCCTCCCTACTCACCACTCCCTCACCCTTTACCTCACCCTCCTCCCTCCTCCCTACTCACCACTCCCTCACCCTTTACCTCACCCTCCTCCCTCCTCCCTACTCACCACTCCCTCACCCTTTACCTCACCCTCCTCCCTCCTCCCTCCTCACCACTCCCTCACCCTCCTCTTTACTCACCACTCCCTCACCCTCACCCCTCCTACACCCTACTCCTTCCTCACCCCTCCTACACCCTCACCCCTCCCTCACCCTACTCCCTTCTCACCCTAATTCTCCAAGCAGACAGACCCTGACCCAGCCCGACGTAGTCTTTATTCCGACTCTTAACCTGCCTCTATCACCTGCCTCACCCATACCCAGAGGTGGAAAGTAATAATTGAGTAGCTTTTCCAAGTACTTTTTGCAGTATTTTTCAAAGTATGTAATTTGACTTCTACTTGAGCAGGATATTTCAGTATTCTTTCCACCCCTGGTGAGGGAGTGAAAGGGAGTTTGTGAGTGAGGGAGTGCGTGAGGGAAAGAGGGAGTGAGTGCAGTGAGGGAAAGAGTGTGAATGGGTGAGTGAGTGAATGTCAGCCGGTCCCATGGAGAAACAGAGGGGTGAACGAGGGATTGAATGGGTGAAAGAATTAGACATGTTTATTTCTGTAGTCTGAAGTATATTGAAGTCTGGCAATTTTATTGTTTATGCACCTCATTTTGCATTGCATTTTTATTTATTAAAACATTTTAATTGCTTTGAATGTTTAATGTTAATTGCATATTTTTGACAAATCCTTAATTTTCTTTTACATACAGATGTACCTTATTGCAACTCGTATAAGAAAACGTAGTTCCTACTGTACATTCATTTCCTCTCTTCCTTTTTCAATGTAATGCATTGAAAAGATAATGTGTAACAATGTTCAGGTAACCTTAGAAAAATTAGCTAATTATCAAGGTCACATTTTTTATTTTTTTTAAAAGTAACTCAATTACTTTTTCTCTGAGTACTTTTTAAATGAGCTACTTTTTACTTTTACTTGAGTCAAATGTAATTGAAGTAACGATACTTCTACTAGAGCAGGATAGTTCAGTTGTCAAGGCTCAGGAGAAGACCCTAATGCAGACACTTTCAAAGTCACAAAAGTTTATTACAAAAACAGGGGGGCAGGCTCAGGGCAGGCAGAGGTCAGTAATCCAGGGTGGTGTGACAAGGTACAGAACGGCAGGCAGGCTCAGGGTCAGGGCAGGCAGAATGGTCAAAACTGGGAAAACAGGAACTAGAGAAAGATAGGAGCACTGGAAAACCGCTGGTAGCCTTGACGAAACAAAACGAACTGGCAACAGACAAACAGAGAACCCAGGTATAAATACACTGGGGATAATGGGGAAGATGTGCGAGACCTGGAGGGGGGTGGAGACAAGCACAAAGACAGGTGAAACAGATCAGGGTGTGACATCAGTACTCTTTCCCCACCTGCCCTTATCCTTACCCTTATCCTTTCCTCACATTAATTGACCAAGAGAGGTCTCTCCTAATGTTGTCTTTATCCCACCCTAATCCATATATTCACCACACCATTCCTCACTAGAACTCACTCTCTCTCCCCTTCCTCAGTCTCTCTACCCTCAATCAATCACTCGCTCACTACCTCTCCCTCCCCCTCTTCTTCAACCACCTTCCTCCTTGTCATTCCGTCTCACCCTCAACCTCCCCCTTCCTCCCTATCTCTGTCACTCCGTCTCACCCTCAACCTCCCCCTTCCTCCCGCTCACCCTCAACCTCCCTCCCTATCACTCCGTCTCACCCTCAACCTCCCCCTTCCTCCCTATCCATCCCTCTCACCCTCAACCTCCCCCTTCCTCCCTATCCCTCCATCTCATCCTTGCCTTACATCTCCATAGAGACAGTAGGTGTTTTACAGTGAAGTCTAAAATGGTTGAAATGCCACTGCAACTGTGCTGTCACGAGACAGGGCCTAGTGCTCCTTTATAGTGGCAGATTATTTGGTTTACAACAGGGACACTGATGCCAATAGGTTTAAATATACACACAGGAACACACACATATGCATTTCCAGATTCATGGTCTATAACCTTGGCATAGGAGTAGAATAGGCACTTGAACCCCTGCAGCCAATGAGTCTCTAAAGAGTTGAGTGTGGCAATCTTTAATTCTTTGCCTTTAGCTGCAGTGGAGACATAGTTGAAGGTAAACAAAAAGAGACAGGTGGACATCTATCTATCCTCCAGTTGTATTAATAGGCTGTCTAACTCACCCAGGTCATACAGGACCCTGGGGATCTGTCACAGGCAAACAGCCACCGTAGATATATGACTTCAGTTGGTGTCTGGGGCAGTGGATATGCCCTATATAACCGAAAGTATGTGGGCACCTGCTCGTCAAACATCTCACTACAAAATCATGGGCCTTAATATGGAGTTGGTCCCCCCCTTTACTGCTATAACAGCCTCCACTCTTCTGGGAAGGCTTTCCACTAGATGTTGGAACAAATTAACAAGGTACACCTGCATTCCAGGTGACTACCTCATGAAGCTGGCTGAGGGAATGCCAAGAGTGTGCAAAGCTGTCATCAAGGAAAAGGGTGGCTACTTCGAATAATCTCAAATATAGAATATATTTTCATTGTTTTTAGTTTTTATTACCACATGATTCCATGTTATTTCATAGTTTTGATGTCTTCATAATTATTCCACAGTGTAGAAAATTGTAAAAATTAAGATCATGAGTAGGCGTGTCCAAACTTTTGACTGGTACTTTACTTTAATAATATCACACGAGCTGCAATGAGCCTGTGTGTGTGTGTGTGTGTGTGTGTGAGCGAGATTATCTGGAATTTCTAACACCTAGAAATACCAGTAATAATATAACACACATGTACAAAGCTACATAACAAAATACATTTATTTCCGTAGGCTACTAGTCACTAAATGGAATTAACACATCGCAACGTTCTCCGTCTAGTCTTCAGCCGTTGGTGCGTTGCCCGTTTTTCTTGTTTTGCTTTTAACTGTCTTGTTGCAATGGAGCATGTGATTTGACAGCCGTTCAGTCCCATTCATGCCGACTATTTCCTGGTGGGAGGGAATGTGGCCCTCTCCTCATTGGTAGTAACAAGGTAGAAAATGATCACAATGCCTACAACTGGACTGCATGGGGACTTACACAGACCATAGAGGGCTACAGGGGGAGTATTGGGGAAAATGTTTGTTTGCACTCCAACTTAGCTCATTGGGATGTTGTTTGTGGTGTATTCTACTGCTGCCATGTTTCTGTCTTCATTTTAACATAACTCCAGAAATGTAGTGGTTGCAGACACAGCATTCAGAGGGAGGGCTCCACAGGAAACTTATGGAGTGCGGCCTCAAGCTAGATTCACATGGGACTGTATGGTCCTGTGTCATTCATCTCAAACCAACCAGTCAAGCCAATTCAATGCAAGTTTAACGTTTTGAGGTATTTCCATGTGAAAATATCATGGGATGCTGCTTATGATGGTACTGCTTTTTGCTTGGTCGTGTTCTGTTTTATTGGTGGCCCTACTCACTGATGGTAAACAAATATTACAGTGTTAAACTTCTTCGGGATCGGTGTCCCTTCCACGGGACGGTTGAGCTAACGTAGGCTAATGCAATTATCATGAGGTTGTAAGTAACAATAACATTTCCCAGGACATGGACACGTCTGATATTGGCAGAAAGCTTAAATTCTTGTTAATCTAACTGCCCTGTCCAGTTTACAGTAGCTATTACAGTGAAAGAATACCATGCTATTGTTTGAGGAGAGTGCGCAATTTTGAACATGAAAGGTTATTAATAAACAAATTAGGCACATTTGGGCAGTCTTGATACAACATTTTGAACAGAAATAAAATGGTTCATTGGATCAGTCTAAAGCTTTACACATACACTGCTGCCATCTAGTGGCCAGAATCTAAATTGCAGCTGGGCTGGAATAATACATTATGGCCTTTCTCTTGCATTTCAAAGATGGTAGAATTTTTTTTCTTCTTTTTTTTTGTTTCTTCTTTGTATTATCTTTTACCAGATCTATTGGGTTGTATTCTCCTACATTCCTTTCACATTTCCACAACCTGTTTTGTGTTTCCTTTCAAATGGTACCAAGAATATGCATATCCTTGCTTTTGGGCCTGAGCTAGAGGCAGTTAGATTTGGGTATGTCATTTTAGGCAATAATTTTTAAAAAGGGGCGGGTTCTTAAGAGTCAGCTGATTCTCACAAACATCTTGTCAATAGACTCTGAAAATGGTTATGTGAGCCAGACCCAGATATGGGTACCAGTGGGTAGGGGGCATAGGCTATACCGGGTCTGTCTGTCTGTCCGTCCGTCTGTCTGTCCGTCCATCTGATAAACTTGACAATTACAAGTTGTGTATACAGTATATTGTTAGATTTGCAGAGATGACAGCAGTGATAGATATTCTTGACATTCTCCAAGATCAAATCAAAACAAATCTTACTTGTCACATACCACAAATACAACAGGACTTTACAGTGAAATGCTAACTTACAAGCCCTCAACCAACATTGCAGTTAAGAAAAATAAGTGTCAAGAAAATATTTACTAAAATAAACTGAAGTAAAAACGATAGACAAAGTAAAAAATTAGAAAATAGAAAAATAACAAATAAGTAAATGGCAACAATAAAATAATAGTAGGGGGGGGGGGGGTCAATGCAAATAGTCCAGGTAGCCCTTTGATTAGCTGTTCAGGAGTCTTATGGCTTGGGGGTAGAAGCTGTTAAGGAGCCTTTTGGACCTAGAATTGGTGCTCTGGTACCACTTGCTGTGTTGTAGCAGAGAGAACAGTTTATGACTAAGGTGGCTGGTATCTTTTGCAATTTTTAGGGCCTTCCTCTGACAGTGCCTGGTATAGACATCCTGGATGGCAGGAAGCTTGGCCCCAGTGATGTACTGGGACATAGGGCGTTGCGGTTGGAGGCAGAGCAGTTGCCATTCCAGGCGGTGATGCAAACAGTCAGGATGCTCTCGATGGTGCAACTGTAGAACTTTTGGAGGATCTGAGGACCCATTCCAAATCTTTTCAGTCTCCTGGGGGGAAATAGGCATTGTTGTGCCCTCTTCACGACTGTCTTGGTGTGTTTGGACAATGATAGTTTGTTGGTGATGTGGACACCAAGGAACTTGAATATCTCAATCTGCTCCACTACAGCCCTGTCGATGAGAATGGGGCTGTAGAGGCTTTGACATGGATGCATTCAGCTATAGTCAACTCTGCTGCTGTGTGCTGTATGGGTCCATAACGGAGAACCAGAGGTTAGAAATAACTTTTTAATACTCTTTAATATTTCTCATCAAGCAGTTGAGCTTGTCACTATGAGTTTTATACTGCTTTCTCTTTGCTCACTCATAATGTGAAGTAGATATCCGACAGACAGGCATGCATTATACTGTAGCAAACACAACATACTTTCCCACGATGGCAGTCCTTTTACTCCCGGACTGCAATCCCTTAGTTTTAGTAGCTATAGCCTAAAGTAGATTAAATGCATCAGGAAATACCTTGGGCTAAAGAGAGGTATTTAAATGGGCTAGCACAAGAACTGCCAGTATTTGAGTCTTACTGTGCTTCCAAAAGTAAACAAGCTATAGGAAATGCACTGTATACGTCTGAGCTGAGTTCTGGAAAAACAGTACCTGCATCGTTTAATTGTTCTAAGACAGGGATGGGCAACTGTGGCCCGCAGGACCTACCCCCTACCCAGGACTTTTCAAGGCTCTTTGATTTATTTTTGGGGGGGGCTCAACTTACTTTAATTTTTCTAAATTTGGTTGTGCATCATCTATTTATCTCTCGTTATGTAAGTCACTGATTAGCCCACGCCAACTAACATTTTTCAGATTGCTAAGTTAGTTTAGTGGCCAGCAATGTAAACTCGTATTATGGTTAAATAACCTGCTGCGGGACCCCTATTGATTGTCTCACTCAGATATCATATTAAAAACTGCACCTGCATCATTTCATTGTTCTAAGACAGGGACGGCCAGGAATTTAGTTATAAAATTGCAAAATGTTTATAATTGCATAAAAAGTACTCTAAAATGGGGGGGGGGGGGGGGGGGGGGGCAACTGCGGCCCCTCGTGATGAGTTTCAGAAGAGAGAGATAGAGAGACCGAAGGAAAGAGAGAGAGAGATCAGGAAAGAGATTTTGGGGATCATATGCAAGACTGATCATACGTTGAAACTTTTTGGAAAGTTTCTTCCCTGGTCCACAAATAAATCTGTTTGAGGGACAGGTAGGCAAGACCCTTGCTGTTGAGAACAACATGTTAAAATCACACTTCACATTGTCACTACAACTATGGAAGACAGCAAGAGAAGGTGTAGAATTTTCAATGTTGGACATGAAAGACTGTAAAATCAGGAGGAAATCAGCAGTGATTTTAATTTAAGAAATCTGTCCAAGTATTTCCACGCATCATAGAGTGACACGTGATCGTATACAAATGTTAGCAAGGTTTGAACTTATGTTATAGTCAAACATATCTGTTTGGCTTCTTACAAATGATTAGTAATTATGTTTCGGGTCCTCCAACCACCCACTCCAGAAAAGTTGATGATCCCTGGAGCATAGTGTTTGGGGAGGAGAGAGATTGTGAGAAAGTTAGGAAATTAAATAGAAATTGAGAAAGAGAGAATGAGGATGACGAGGAGGAGGAGCAGAGAAAGAAGGAGAACAAAGGGGAAGATGGATTGAGAGGTGAGTTGTTTTGGGAGAGGTTGAGGGACTACTTGCAATAATATTTGCCAAAGCGCTCCATAGGAGAGTTTGAAAGGGAATTATCCTTTCCCCTTCGGAGACTCAGAGGGGATTTAGGAACTATAAGGATATACTGGAAATATTTACAGTGGGACCAGACCTACACCAGAAAAATGACTTACTCACAGGCTGAATCACACAATTGGCTAGCGTCAAACCCAATTTTGATAAACTCCCATATCTACTGGGTGAAATACCACAGTGTGCCATCACAGTAGCACAATATGTGACCTGTTGCCACGAGAAAAGGGCAACCGGTGAAGAACAAACACCATTGTAAATACAACCCATATTTATGTTTATTTATTTTCCATTTTGTACTTTAACTATTTGCACATCGTTACAACACTGTACTTAATATGACATTTGAACTTTTGTGAGTGTAATGTTTACTGTTAAATTTGTATTGTTTTTTTCACTTTTGTTTATTATCTACTTCACTTGCTTTGGCAATGTTAACATGTGCCAATAAAGCCATTAAATTAAATTGAGAGAGAGAGAGAGAGAGAGAGAGAGAGAGAGAGAGAGAGAGAGAGAGAGAGAGAGAGAGAGAGAGAGAGAGAGAGAGAGAGAGAGAGAGAGAGAGAGGGGAAGTATTGGGAGAAAGGGTGAGGAAGGGGCTGTGCTCTGTCTTTTGGGGGAGGTTGGGGGGAGTGGTGTGAGGTGAGGTATAGAGAGAAAGAGGGTGAGGCAGGGTGGGGTAAGGTTGAAGAGGAAGGTTTGTTTTGGGGAGAGAGCTTGGAAGGTGAGATATCTGTTTTGGGTGGTGTGGAATGGTTGAAAAGAATGACGAGAGAACTGTCTTTCAGGCAATAGCATGTAGGGTTATCGACAGATCTCTGTTGTGTACACATCTCTGATGGTGAAGATGGAAAGACTGAGAACAGTGTGAAGTTTAATCCTCTCATCTCAGATCCTGGATCAGTCCATCCCTGTTCCCCAGAGTCAGGATTAACGCAGTTTTACCACAATTTAATCCTCTCATCTCAGATCCTGGATCAGTCCATCCCTGTTCCCCAGAGTCAGGATTAACGCAGTCTTACCACAATAGACCAAGTCCAAATTCTCAGTACCAGGACAGCAGCTGAGCCAATCACTCACTCACTCTCTCTCACACACACACACACACACACACACACACACACACACACACACACAGCTGTGAAGCCCTTGTAATCTTTACAGCTCTTGCTTTGCGGTCTCAGTGGTTGTGAGGCGAGGAGGTCAGATCTCCAGTAAGTGTGTGTGTGTGTGTGTGTGTGTGTGGTGCTGTTCTCAGGTTTATCGCTTCATCTCCATTAACGTTCTCTGTTTCTCATTGACCCTATTTGCTGCTTTCCAAAGCAGATTGATTGGCCTTGAGGTGCTCTGGCCCAAATCACTGTCTGTAGAGAGACACACTGAGTTCACAGTATCTTAGCTCTCTCTCTCACACTCTCTTTCTCTCTCTCACTTTCATGCTCCCCCACTCTCTCTTTTTACCCTCCCTCCATCTCTCTGTCTCACTCTCTCTCTGTATGTCTTTGAGACACCTGCTAGGAATGAATAACACACAGAGACCCAAATTACATTGACAGACCCATGAAATGGGGGGCTGGAGAGAAGGGAGGAGGAGGTAAAAAAAGGGGGGTGACAAGTTGGAGAGAAAGGAGAGAGTAAGTTTGAGGAGAAAGTAGAGGAAGAGGGAATGGGAGAAGGATGAGGGAGATGGAGGGTAATCAGAGTGGAGGAAGTAAGGAGAAGGAGGAGGGGAGAGAGGGATGAAAGCAAGCAGGGAAAGAAGGAGAGGAGGGGAGCAGAGGCTTTCTGGTGGCTGTGCCCATTTGGATTCCTGGTCTTTAGGCCTCAGTGATAAGAATCTGAAGGTTGCTCACTCAGCCCAGATGTGCACCTGACAAAGAAATCTGGGAGTGTAGTCTGTTTTCCCTCCTCCATCTGACACCACACACACAAACACAGCCCCCTTTCCATCAGCTGTCAATCACCTTAACTTCTTAACCCTAAAACAGGCCTTCTCCTTGCACTCTCATGAATTAACCAATAACAAGAAGTAAAGCTGTTTCATACTGTCAATATATCCAGCCTTTATAGGGAGGAAACTACCAGCATAAAATCCTCTTCAGCATTTTACTGTATGATTCTAAAACCAGTTGTGATGTTGTGCATTTTACTGTATGATTCTAAAACCAGTTGTATGTTGTGCATTTTACTGTATGATTCTAAAACCAGTTGTATGTTGTGCATTTTACTGTATGATTCTAAAACCAGTTGTATGTTGTGCATTTTAGTGTATGATTCTAAAACCAGTTGTGATGTTGTGCATTTTAGTGTATGATTCTAAAACCAGTTGTGATGTTGTGCATTTTACTGTATGATTCTAAAACCAGTTGTGATGTTGTGCATTTTACTGTATGATTCTAAAACCAGTTGTGATGTTGTGCATTTTACTGTATGATTCTAAAACCAGTTGTATGTTGTGCATTTTAGTGTATGATTCTAAAACCAGTTGTGATGTTGTGCATTTTACTGTATGATTCTAAAACCAGTTGTGATGTTGTGCATTTTACTGTATGATTCTAAAACCAGTTGTGATGTTGTGCATTTTACTGTATGATTCTAAAACCAGTTGTGATGTTGTGCATTTTACTGTATGATTCTAAAACCAGTTGTGATGTTGTGCATTTTACTGTATGATTCTAAAACCAGTTGTATGTTGTGCATTTTACTGTATGATTCTAAAACCAGTTGTATGTTGTGCATTTTACTGTATGATTCTAAAACCAGTTGTGATGTTGTGCATTTTACTGTATGATTCTAAAACCAGTTGTGATGTTGTGCATTTTACTGTATGATTCTAAAACCAGTTGTATGTTGTGCATTTTACTGTATGATTCTAAAACCAGTTGTGATGTTGTGCATTTTACTGTATGATTCTAAAACCAGTTGTATGTTGTGCATTTTACTGTATGATTCTAAAACCAGTTGTATGTTGTGCATTTTACTGTATGATTCTAAAACCAGTTGTATGTTGTGCATTTTACTGTAAAGGAGGTCTTCTACATGAGTGTGGGTGTGAGGGGGTGGGGGGATGTGTGTGTTCATGTTTGCCTTTGTCTGTGTACGTGTGCACAGTGATTTGCATGTGCACTTTCTTGCTTTTTGTTATTTTGAGAAAATGGACACAGACTTTTCCAAGGGCACAATATATCTCTCCCACTAGAAAGTGGCGTTGGTGCAGTCCATTGACTCGAAGAACATCCCATAATACTTCACCAGGTCAGGTCACACGACAGCACAGCTAACCACTTCCTTGACGACGCACACCCCGGCAACAGGTTTCCTGCTCTGTATGAAAGGAGCCCAGTCATTCCTGCTCCAGTCCCCTATCAATAGAGTCAACACATGGAGAGAGCGAGAGTTCACACACACACACACACACACACACACACACACACACACACACACAGAGAGAGAGAGAGAAAGCTAAGGGATGCCTAAACCAATAAGGCAGTGGTTTCTCATAATTTCCGACAGCCTGTCCTCTCTCTTTGCCCCATGAACCTGTTAACTCGGCATACACACACTTCTCTGCCTCAAACCTATTCCCTCATTTTCCTCCAAAACACTTCTGTGTGCCCTGGAACTGCTGTGGAGCAGTGCTACGTTTCACACTTAATAATAAGTATCCCTTGGAACCCCAACAACATCTAACGTCCTAAAGAAGCCGGAGCACTGCTTCCTGTGTGGACCGGCCTAGGAACATTTAGCAGTTGCTATAGTTGCACTGGCGTCAAAGTGACAGAATGAGCCTGCAGAGCCTCTTGGAGACAGTCGATGGCTGAGTCTCAACAACACATATGTCTTCATGTAGGATTTTGGCCTCAAGTATAGTAAATGCGGGAATCAGTGTCATTGGAAATGTCTAACATGGGCCAGAATTCAACTTGATTTTCATCTCTGCACTTTCAGAAAGTGTGGTACGGAATGAGTGAATTCCAACCTTGGCCATTGTGAAGAGCTGCTGTGTGTGCTGGAGTGGCAACCGTCACTAATGCTGTTATGGACAGAGTTCTACAGGAGAAACAGCATTGGCTTGAGGACTTGATGATATCCTGTTGTTGTTTTTGTCGTTATTGATATTCTCTCTCTTTTTTCTATTAGAAACCACTGTGCGTATGTGGTCCAGAAGAACATCACGTGTACGACGCAGGACGGTATGGACACTTACGTGACAGCAGAGTACACGACCAAGTGCATCTGGGGGCAGAAGTGTCCTGTCGTCATGTAAGTACACTTCACTTGCTCACGCGCACACATTTACACTGACTCAGCGCACACACACACAGGCACACATACTCACATGCAATCATCACATACGCTGCTGCTACTCGGTTATTCATACTGTATCCTGATGCCTAGTTACCTTACCCCACCACTCCAGTATCCCTGCATATTAAATATGGTATTGGCACTGACCCTGTATATAGCTTACTTACTTTTAATAGCTCACTTCTTTTTTTATGGAACTATTGCATTGTTGGGAAAGGACAATTAAAACATAAAACTGGAAACCATATAATTACTGTAGAGAATTCAGACCCAGCAGCCTCTGACACTCATACGAACTGTAAGAGGGGGCTGAAAAGGATACTGACAATGAGACTCAACCATTGTTGTACACTTTCCATGTATTTTTGACGAGCATGGCAATGCAGTCAGTGTGCTTTGCATTTGGACCAATGATATATATAAATCATGGATGACTGACAGGGGGCGCTGTTTGGAAACAATCGTGCAGCCATGATGGTACTCCTATTGCAAACAAGATTTTGGAAGCTTTAGAATGACATGTTATAATATCTACATTCGTTTTTGACGAGTATATTTTTTGCATACTTTAAAATTATATTATGTGAACTGATCATTTAAAAAAAATAAAATGTTAAAAATCTTTTCCTTAAAGTGTTTTTTGTGCTGCCCTCTGGTGGTGTGAGTGTGTACTACTAGTTAACGCCATACTGTCCCCCCAGCTGCACACCCAACTGTGTTGTTTTGTCAGTGGCTCTGTGACTCTGAACCGGCCACAGGGTTTGAAAGTGTTGTTTGACCATTTATTTTCATCCCAGTGGATTATAAACAAACATATATTATGGTAATTCATGTAATGAGGGTGTGAGCTGGGATGTCATATTCTCTCTGGTGTGACTGAAGCCTCTCAAAGGTCCTCTGTAGTGACCTCAAAGAGATAAATAGTCAAAGGATTTCTACTTCAAATAAAATGGAGGGAATCAGAAATACATTTTTTTTTTTCAATGACAACCTACCCTGGCCAAATCCTCCCCTAACCCGGACGACACTGGGCCAATTCTGCGCTGCCCTATGAGACTCCCAATCACGGCCGGTTGTGATACAGTCCGGAATTTGAACCAGGGTCTGTAGTGACAGCTCTAGCACTGAGATACAGTGCCTTGGACCACTGTGCCACTTGGGAGATGGAGGGAACGTGAGAGAAAGAAAGAGAGTAGAGATTACTATTCTTCATTAGAAGAGTAGTGTAGACCCTTTAGTGAGATAACAGGCGTAGTGAGGGTAATAAACCTGGTAACAATCCCTCACCTGAGCCTGTATAATCTCCACACTACACCATCTACTGTTTATACCCTCCACCATCTCATTATACACACCCTAATCCTTTGATCTATCCTGTCCTGTCCTGTCTCCTCCCATCTCACTTCCTGATCTCTTATCTGCTCTCTCCTCCTCTCCATCCTCCACTCTTTCTCTCTCCTCTCTCCATCCTCCACTTCTGCTCTCTCCTCCTCTCCATCTTCCACTCCTGCTCTCCATCCTCCACTCCAGGTACCGGACCTTCTACAAGCCTAAATACAAGGTGGGTTATAAAACCATCACTGAGCTGGAGTGGAGGTGCTGTCCTGGCTACTCTGGAGAGAACTGTTACGATGGACCCACCTCCCTGCCCGATATGATGCCCCCCTTCAGGGGTGGTGCCCCCCACCGCCCAGGAACGAAGGGATACCCTCACGGGCAGCCCCGACCCCCCTTGGACCACAAACCTGTCCCTGGGGGGGCTAATTTGGAGCCTGGGAGGCCCTTCCCAAATCAGCCTGATAGTAGACCCATTCCCACTGGACAACTTCCCACCGGGAACGGCAAACCCAACTATGGTCAGACCAGACAGGGGTGGAATATTAACCAATTTATATTTTCAAACTCTGATTTACTCTTCCCTTTCCTTCCCTTGCCCTATGTAATCATCATTTTCTTTCTCTCTAGGTTATAAGGTTGGTGTTAGTGGAGAGCGTCTGGACCGTATGGAGGTGGACCTGCGTCGTCTAACCCAGGGTCTGGACATTCTGAACGGGGTGGTGGCTGGCCTGGAGGACCGTCTGCGCCTCTCTCTCCGGGAGGATACCACCAAGATGCTGGGCTCCCTGCTCTCCAGTGCCCCCCGTCTCTCTGACTCTTCCGTTGGCTTCGGGGTTATCCCAGACGGGACTCCAGACGGCCTGAAGGGGGGAGAGGGTTTCCCGGGGTTTGGGGATCTGGCTGGGAAGGTGACGGAGGTGAAGGATGAGCTCAGAGCCAAGGGACACATGCTGGAGGAGATACAGGTGGGTGCTAAGGTTTTGTGATTAGAATAGTTTATGCTAGATTATGGAAATGTAGAAAAACAAGTCATGTCCAAATCAGTAATCAAACTTGTGGCACAATGCCAATCAGAACAATCCTGTACATCTTTGACTCCGCACTGACCTATTTCCACACAATGTCAAGAGTTTGAGGAAAGTGCTACCTAAAACCAAACCATTGTCATTCTCATTCATTAGGGTATGGTTCTGGGCCATGACTGGCAGCTGAAGAGGATGTTGGAAGCTGCGACCGGCAGGCCCATCCCTGGATCGGGCTCTCCCTCCATCATGGAGCTGCTGGATGCTAAGCTTGCTGGCGTCCGCGCTGAGATCCTGGACGGCTTCGAGAGGCGTCTGTCTGGCCTGGAGAACCACTGTGAGGAGAGGATAGGAGAGGTCCAGAGACAGTGTCATAATGAACACATGAACGGACAGGAACAGATTCAGCAGTCACTGGACGGCAGAGAGACTGGCCTGAGAGAGGAGCTGGGTACTCTGCAGGCCCAAATACAGGGACTGACCCTCACTGAGAGCTGCTGCGGACAGGTACCAATTCACTTTGGGGCTCTATTCAATCCATATAGCTGAAATTTAAAGGCAATCGTCCCGCTTTAGCAGAGAATGCATTCACAGTAAATGCTGCATATGACAGCTCAATCGAAAATGTACTTTACATTTCTATCACACAATCTGTAACACACAATCTGTAAATGGCTTAAACATGTACATGACTGGCTTATTGCTACACTATATGCCTGACATGTCACTGTCATTGCAGTTGAACAGCCTGTCCCAGCGGATGTTGATGCTAGAGGAGTCAGTGACGGGGTTAACAGAGTCTCAGCGCCAGCTCCAGGCTGCTCTCACTGACCAGACTATCCACATCGAAACCCTGATAGAGGCCCGTCTGGAGAACATGGATGCCCGGCTCAATGCCACAGAGTCTGGGGAAGTAGGGGTTGCCAGGGTGCCTTGGGACCTGGACGGCTTCAAGACCCTGGAGGACAAGCTGAAGACCCTGGAGAACAGGGTGTTTGTGGCCGTGGAAGAGCTGAGAAACGCCACCGCCCCAGCTCTGCTGGAGGGTCAGGTGGTGCCCGCCCTGGAGACAGAGATCGAGTCAGTCAGGAGGAGGGTGGAGGGAGACCTGGACGGCATCCAGAAACAGCTCACAGACCTGGAGCTCCTCTGCACCTCCTCCTGCTCCCCCGCAACTACCCCTGAAGGAGGCACGGGGACAGGCCTAGCGGAGGAGGAGTGTGAGGAGGTGGAGAAGAAGGTGTCAGGTCGTCTGGACTCCCACGCCGACCAGCTAGACCATCTCAACACCACGCTGCAGACCCTTCTGAACCGTATCGCCCAGGAGGATGAGGAAGGCTCTGTCCAGGGAGAGATCACCCTCCTCAAGATCAATGTCAACTCTGTCAACCGCACCCTGAAGGGTCTGAGGGACTCTGTTAGCTTGTTCACTAAGGGAGTGGGCCAAGCTAATGCCACATGGACACACAGGGAGAACCAGCTAGCCACCGAGGTCCAGGGCATCACCCAGCTTGTGGGGCGCCAGGCCTCCCTCCTAGGGGCCGGGGAGCGCCGACTAGCCCAGCTGAAGGGGGAACTGGTGGGCCTGAGGAGGAGGCTGGCCGGAGAGCTTCAGGGCTGCTGGAGCACGGCCCTTGGGGTTCAGAGGGAGGTGAAGGAGGTGGATAGTCGTGTGTCCCAGGTGGAGGGACAGTGTGGCAGCCTGGGGGAGCTGGCGGACCACCTGGAGAGGATCAGAGCAGAGCTGGAGAGACACTCTGACTCGTACCTGTCACAGGTGAATGGAACGCTGGCCAGTCACTCTACACAGCTAGCCGAGCTGAAGGGAGAGATCAAAGACTGTGTCGGGAAGGGCTCAGCCAATCATAGGGGAGACCAGTAGCAGCCGAGCTACGGAGAGTGACTTGTGTGTGTCAGTAGTGTGAAGAGGATTCTCATTTTCATCTGCTTTCCTTCATCTCCTCTGATGGGAAAGGTGAGAAGAAATTCAGAGCAGGATTCCATCATATTGCTTTGACCTACCCTAACTGTTCAGATCAGGGAAGGAGAGGAGATGAGGAGAAGAGGCTATTTGAAACTATTGACATGCACCCTTGATTGTATAGTTGGGCAATATTTTCCCTAAAGGGATATTTTTGTTGTTGTTTTTCTGATATTTTTGTTGTTTTGACATTTTATTTGGATTTTTAACTGACTTTTTAACTTATATGAAGAAAAGATGGTTGCATTGTTATACTTTACGTATTAGAGATATGTGTAAAACCAATAACAAAAACAAAGTGAATGATGTAAGACTAATGAGCAGCTATGGGTTTCTACTGGCAAACACACTCCACTCTCTGTGTGGACTCTTCCTTTAAAAAGACTGGAGCCTATGTCAACATGAAAGGTGCTATAATATTTGTAAACATTTTGTTTTTTTTATTGTAAAAAAGAAATGTATTTCTCCTTAAAGTTTTGTGTTTTCTTCTTTGGTCATTCTGATGTCTAAGACGGAATAGTATTATGCTGAAGAGTTTTGATACTAAAGTGAACTAGTAGCCTGGTCCCAGATCTGTTTGTGCATCTCCATCTCCATTGCTCATTGTCAAGCCAAACAATGAGTGACGGGCAGTTGACATGATGGCACAAACCGACTGGCACTCATACTAGGTCACTGGGCCTACTCATACAAAAAACCTCACATTACCCATGCAAGCTAAGGTAACTGAACTAAATGACTATCACCCTGTAGAACTCACCTTTGTCATCATGAAGCGCTTTGAGAGTCAAGGACCATACAACCTTCATCTTAAATGACACCCTAGACCCCCTACAATTTGCATACCACCCCAACAGATCCATGTATGATTAAATCGCTTAAGCACTGCACACCGCCCTATCCCACCTGGACAAGAGGAATACCTGTGTGGGAACGCTGCTCATTGACTACAGCTCAGTTTTCAACACCATAGTGCCCTCCAAGCTCGTCACTAAGCTCATGGCCCTGGGTCTGAAGTCATCCCTGTACAACTGGGTCCTAGACTTCTTGACAGGCCAACATCAGGTGGTGAGGACAGGCAACAACACTTCTGCCATACTGAGCCAAAACACAGTGCTTGCTCTTACCCTCCTGTACTCCCATGACGGTCTGGCCGATCACGACTCTAACTAAATCATCAAGTTTGCTGAGGACACGACAGTGGTAGGCCTGATGACCAGAACAACAAGACAGCCACCAGGGAGGAGGTTAGAGCCCTGGCGAAGTATTTCCAGGAAAATAATCCCTCCATCAACGTCAACAAAGCAGAGGAGCTGATCGTGGACTACATGAGACAGAAGAGGTAGCACGTCCCCATCCACATCCACGAGCCACAGTCTAGAGGTTAAAAAGCTTCAAGTTCCTTGGCTTGCACATCATTGAGGACCTGAAATGGTGCCACCACACCGACACTGTGGTGAAGAAGGCGGAACAGCGCCTCTTCAACTTCAGGCGGCTGAAGAAATTTGTCATGTCACCCAAGCCACGGTCTGTTAACTCTGATACTGTCTAACGGAGAAGGTACAGGTACATCATAGCCCGGACTGAGAGACTGAGAAACAGCTTCTATCACCAGGCCATCACACTGTTGAACAGCCACCACTAGCCGGCTACCTGCCCGATACTCAGCTCTGCATCTTGAGACTAATGTCCATGTGAGACATTGAACACTGGTAACTTCATATACTGTTTATATACTGTTGCTTACTCACTGTGTATGTATATACTGTATTCTCCACATAGCCCATCCTAATATACCTACTATTGTACATACCATTTTCTTTTCCAAATGACATGCTGTCTATACAAACATCACGTATTTATATACTGTAACTGCTCACGCTAATATACAGTATCTTTGGATTATTAATTGGACTAGTTGTGACAGTTCTTGATTTATTGATTATTTGTGTATTTGTATTGTATTTGAGAGACATTCTACTGCCCTGTTGGAGCTACTAACATAAGACATGCTACTGCCCTGTTGGAGCTACTAACATAAGACATTCTACTGCCCTGTTGGAGCTAGTAACATAAGACATGCTACTGCCCTGTTGGAGCTAGTAACATAAGACATGCTACTGCCCTGTTGGAGCTAGTAACATAAGACATTCTACTGCACTGTTGGAGCTACTAACATAAGCATTTCACTGCACCTGCTGTAACACTTGCAAATCTACGTATACAACCAATAAACTCTGATTTGATTTGATTTCTCATGTTCTGATGCAGATCTAAGAATAACCAGCAGGAGGCATCAAATCCTCTGATAATGACAGAAGTTGTGGTTTATTCTTCAGAATTTCAGTAGTATTTCCAATACACAAGAACAGTATGTTAAACCCTTCCTCCTTATCAGGGACTGCACATTGCATGCCATTCACTAAACAGAACAAAATGTTTTCCGTGCCAGGTGGACTAGACTGTCAGACTACAGGGTAAACAGGAGGACAGGATGTGACTCAGCACTGTCACCAGGATGGGGAGGCTCCAGAGGAGAATGAAAGGGTGGCAGCGAAAGGAGGGGGAGGACGGGTGAGAGTAGAG
Source organism: Oncorhynchus clarkii lewisi (assembly GCF_045791955.1). Classification (NCBI taxonomy): domain Eukaryota; kingdom Metazoa; phylum Chordata; class Actinopteri; order Salmoniformes; family Salmonidae; genus Oncorhynchus; species Oncorhynchus clarkii. The sequence continues at coordinate 61,302,862 of NC_092162.1, forward strand.
AGATGGGAAACACTGCTGTGGTTGGCAGTGTTAGAGATGGAAGGGTGAGAGGGAGGAAGAGGGGGAGGAAGAGAGGAGAGTGTTTGAAGAGCAGATGGATGAACAGGCGTCACTCGTGTCCCTGACAGATATGCAGGCAGGAGTCACAACAAGGCTGTGGAATTACTGATGGAATGCACGCACACACAATATATATATATACATACAATTGAAGTCAGAAGTTTACATACACTTAGGTTGGAATCATTAAAACTTGTTTTTCAACCACTCCACAAATTTCTTGTTAACAAACTATAGTTTTGGCAAGTCGGTTAGGACATCTACTTTGTGCATGACACAAGTCATTCTTCCAACATCTGTTAACAGACAGATTATTTCACTTATAATGATAGGATAATTGACATCATTTTGAGTCAAATGGAGGTGTACCTGTAGATGTATTTCAAGACCTACCTTCAAACTCAGTGCCTCTTTCTTTGACATCATGGGAAAATCTAAAGAAAATCAGCCAAGACCTCAAAAAGAAATTGTAGACCTCCACAAGCCTGGTTCATCCTTGGGAACAATTTCCAAACGCCTGAAGGTACCACGTTCATCTGTACAAACAATTGTATGCAAGTATAAACACCATGGGACCACGCAGCAGTCATACCGCTCAGGAAGGAGACGCGTTCTGACTCCTACAGATGAACGTGCTTTGGTGCGAAAAGTGCAAATCAATCCTAGAACAACAGCAAAGGACCATGTGAAGATTCTGGAGGAAACAGGTACAAAAGTATCTATATCGACAGTTAAACGAGTCCTATATCGACATAACCTGATAGGCCACTCAGCAAGGAAGAAGCCACTGCTCCAAAACCGCCATAAAAAAGCCAGACTACAGTTTGCAACTGCACATGGGGACAAAGGTCGTACTTTTTGGAAAAATGTCCTCTGGTCTGATGAAACAAAAATAGAACTGTTTGGCCATAATGACCATCATTATGTTTGGAGGACAAAGGGGGAGGCTTGCAAGCCGAAGAACACCCTACCAACCGTGAAGCACAGGGGTGGCAGCATCATGTTGTGGGGGTGTTTTGCTGCAGGAGGGACTGGTGCACTTCACCAAATAGATGACATGAGGGTAGAAAATTATGTGGATAATGAAGCAACATCTCAAGACATCAGTCAGGAAGTTGAAGCTTGATCGCAAATGGGTCTACAAAATGGACAATGACCCCAAGCATACTTCCAAAGTTGTGGCAAAATGGCTTAAGGACAACAAAGTCAAGGTATTGGAGTGGCCATCACAAAGCCCTGACCTCAATCCTATAGAAAATGTGTGGGCAGAACTGAGAAAGCGTGTATGAGCAAGAATGCTACAAACCTGCCTCAGTTACACCAGCTCTGTCAGGAGGAATGGGCCAAAATGCACCCAAATTATTATGGGAAGCTTGTGGAAGGCTAACCGAAACACTTGACCCAAGTTAAACAATTTAAAGGCACTGCTACCAAATACTCAAATATGAATTGAGTGTATGTAAACTTCTGACCCACTGGGAATGTGATGAAATAAATAAAAGCCAAAATAAATCACTCTACTATTATTCTGCCATTTCACATTCTTAAAATAGGATCATCACTTTAACTGACCTAGACAGGGAATTTTAGGATTAAATGTCAGGAATTGTGAAAAACTGTGTTTAAATGTATTTGGCTAAGGTGTATGTAAACTTCCGACTTCAACTGTATGCATGCATGCACGCACACATGCGCACACACACACACACACACACATACACACCCTAATAGAAAACACACAGCAGGATAGAGCAAACACACAGCAGGATAGAGCAAACACACAGCAGGATAGAGCAAACACACAGAGTGAGCAGGGCCCCATGGGCAGGGAACAGCTGGGTGCCCGCTCCAGCAAACTTTACCCTCTCCCTCCCTGGGGACGCAGCGAGGCACAGAGGGACCCAACCATGGATGACCTAGAGAACAGACACAGGATGGAGAGAGAGCAGCTCTGAGGCTTGTCACTTTGTGTGCTGATATGAAGGGAAGTGACTGAAACACACCAAAACACACACACAGAATAGGAACAGAGTGCTACCCATAGAATCAGGAATTGCCATTCATCAGCACTGAAGGCCAAGTCTTAGTGGCATAAAGACTACTGGAGAGAGGCACAAACGCACGTACATACATATACTGAACAAAAATATAAAACGCAACATGCAACGTCAAAGATTTGACTGAGTTACAGTTCATACAAGAAGTAAATTGAAATAAATTAATTAGGCCTTAATCTATGAACGTCACATGACTGGGAATACAGATATGCATCTGATGGTCACAGATCATTACAAAACAGTTGGGGCGTGGATCAGAAAACCAGTCAGTGTCTGGTGGGACCACCATTTGCCTCATACAGCACAACACATCTCCTTCACATAGAGCTGGTCAGGCTGTTGATTGTGGCCTGTGGAATGTTGTCAAAACTACTCTTCAATGGCTGTGCGAATTTGCTGGAAATACCTGTCCATACCATAACCCCACCGCCACCATGGGGAACTCTGTTCCACAACGTTGACATCAGCAAACCGCTCGCCCACATGACGCCATACAAGTGGTATGCGGTTGTAAGGACGTTTGTACTTACTGCTAAAGTCTCTAAAACGACGTTGGAGATGGCTTATGACAGAGGAATTAACATCAAATTCTCTGGCAACAGCTCTGGTAGACATTCCTGCAGTCAGTATACCAATTGCACACTCCCTCAAAACTTGACATCTGTGGCATTGTTTTGTGACACAAAACTGCACATTTTAGAGTGGCCTTTTATTGTCCCCAGTACAAGGTGCAACTGTGTAATGATCATGCTGTTTAATCAGCTTCTTGATATGCCATACCTGTCAGGTGGATGGATTATCTTGGTAAAGGAGAAATGCCCACTAACAGGGATGTTAGCTTTTTGTCCATATTGAACATTTCTGGGATCTTTTATTTCAGCTCATTAAAACCTGTGAACAACATTTTACATGTTGCATTTATATTTTGGTTGAGTGTACATACGCACATTCCCCAGGCACCGATGAAATGGACTTCGATTAAGTTAAATGTGGAAGACACATTGAACGCATTCAGTTGTGCAACAGATTAGGTATACCCTTTCACATTCAAACACGTTTTTCTAATAAAACTGTCAAAATAATTGTGTGTCACTGCACAGAGCGTATATGAATGAGCAAATATGGCCATATGACACAGTACAATTCTGTGGCATGTCTCCTAGTGGTTTTAGACGATTGAATGGAGCCAAATGAAAAGGCGGGTGACTGCAGTGGGCTAACCTGAGATGCGCTGTTGTTGATGTTCTAAATGTCGCCCACTAAATGCAGCTGTGACCCTCCTCTAAGACTCTCTTTCTGCTCCCTGCTGTGACAGATGACACACACACAAAATTAAACAACCAAAACCTTTGTCCCAGTCACTGATCTGATACAGAACAGCTGTGCAGTGGAGAGAGTTCTGTTAACAGGAGACATGATTTGGTCTAGTTTTCCTACAGTACTGGTGTGACTAGCTCTGACCGCTCCCTCTTCTCCTTACTCCTCCCATTTCTAGCCCTTTTCTGAGCCAACATGGCTCCATTAATTATAATAATTTCAGAGCACATGGACATCGTTTAAAGTTAATTTTATTGGAGTACTTTGACAATAACGATGGTAAAAAAAATAATCATACAAAAGATAATGCAGACAGACAGACATAAGGCTGACATCGAGTTTTACAAGTGGCTTCAAATGGCTTCAATTCAAGGAGAAATAAAGTCCTTACAATCAGAGAAAGATATATTAGTAATATAGTCATGTATTTTTTCATCTTTTAATTTGCCTTTATACAAAAACACATTTTGGGGGTGTATAATCTGGAGTTGGTAGCAGTTGGAACATGGTTTCGCTTCCTTGTCCCATTACTATAAACATAATGGTGTTTCTGGCTGATGTAGTTCTCCCTATACCCTATAAGCAGTACTTGACTTGGACTGAAATAGGTTCCGGTACTCATTTTGGGTGCCGGTACCGTTTATATTTAGGTGCAGGAGCTCCACAATACTTTTGAGCTGATATTCTATAAGAGGAACAGGAGCTCAAGCAGGAGAACATTTGAGGTGTCAGTACTCAGCTCTGGTGAGCTCCTCCCCAAGTCAAGCACTGCCTATAAGCTACACCTACACCTTACCACTTTAGACTACTGAGATGACCCACATCATCTACCTCATGACAATGGGAACTATTCCAGAACGCTGATGGGTTCTAATGCTGATGGACTAACCCTTACATTATTCCTTATCTACAATGAGTTTGGAACCAATAATGTGAAAGTGATTATGTAGCGCTTGATGAGGGTAAGTAGGTCCATGGCACCAGAAGGAACTCAGCGGAACCCCTTGTTCGTTAAGCATTTGTCGGGATTTAAGACCTTTAATTTCTCTTTTCAATAACACTAGACATAATAATATTTACAGAGTGGACATTTATCTTATATGCACCTTTTCCATCAATTTAAATAGATTTGCTCATAAAAAAATGTAAGCGTGTGAAAACAGTGAAATAAATGAAAGAGGTTTTTATTAAGGCTTGCCAGTCTGTCAGGGCGTCAGTGCTCATCTCTGAGACGACTAGCCTCCATGATTATCCAGTCTGCTACATGTACATCTAGACAGAATAATAATAACAGTGGCTAGTCATACCAGGGAGGAGCAGCACTGAGCCCTTCATTTGGACTGGCACAGAATGGATCAGATCATGGCTCTGCTCAGTCAGAGAGGAGCCTGACAAGACCGGGGTGTTGCAGCACACCCTGGCTGAGCTCTGGGCATACCACACTGACACAGGATCAGTTAGAACAACAATCTAAACCACATTGTCTTCCGGCAGATGGCGTTATTCTAACGGGACACGCCGTTAAGACGATCGTTGGGTTATCTGACGTAAGACCATGCCTAAACCAAGGTGTCCCCAGTCCTAATCCTCGAGAGCTGCAGCACTGTAAAGACCAACCAATGTCACTGACAAGACAGTATACTACAGTACATGTTTACTTGGTTTCCCAGGTCTAGGTCACTCACTGGTTCAAGGCAAAGGAACAGAACCAGAGGCTGCAGGCCTCGGGTCTGGACTGGGACTTACCTTGAAGGTCTGGGGTTAACCTAGAAGTGACAGACAGCAGGGTGATTCACACCCAGGCCTCAAGTTAGCACTACTACTGGGTTTTATTCCTCTCCTCCAGCAGTAGTGGAAACCTTAGGGCTCGAATCAGAACACTCCAGCCTACAAACTCAGGCTCTGAGCAGAGCAGAGCTTGAAAACAAAACAAAACCTAAATATTTACAAACAAAAAACAACAACCTCTTGTAAATGACACCTGGGCCCCTGGCATTAACAGGCTCCACCATTTCAATCAAACACACTCGAAGAGGAAGACTTTAGAGAAACTAGCAGCTAATGTCAACAACTCTCCACTAAGCACCTCCAACGTGATTGGCCACAGTAGGTAAGTAAACACATGCTTCTAGTTGGGTGACATTAAAAAGAGGAAGGATTAACCAATAAGAGGGGTACTTCCTGTAGCTATCTACACACAGGATTGGTTCCCAGGCAGCACGTAGTGAGTGGCTCCCCCAATCGAAGGGCAAGCAGATCAGCACCATTGATTATCGATGAAGAAACAGAAGGTGCTTAGCAGGAGGAAGTGACTTTATAATTAGGCGTCTTCCTCTTCCTGTGGTTGTCACACAAAATGGCCTACGTCTACATTGCCGGTTCAGCTGATTTAACGAACATATAAAATCCAAAATGAACCTCTAGATCCTAATCTCTATGCATGTGTATAGATCCAAGTGGATTGGACAGGTATAAGCAATATGGCAGACATTCCAACTAGCATTTTAAAAAGGCATGGTGGAGCCCTTACCATTTTGCTAATTGTTTCAAATCTAAGTGCATAGAGTTTAGGGGCAGGGGTTAATTTGGAACATCTTTCCACACAGGTTGAACTTTCAATCTCACGCCCACAAGTTTCAGTGCTTCTAACACAGCCTGTCTCACAGCAAGTTTACGGAATCATCATCATCACCACCACAACAAAATCAATCAATCAATCACAGGAAGTCATCTTTAAAAGATTAAATAAATAAAAGGAGGTCCCGCCTCCGTCATATCATGGGAACACAAAAAAACTTTTTTTCCCCAATGATAAATCTGAAGAAAGTCAATGATTTGACAAGGCGATGTGTGTGAAATGAACTATCAGTATATTAAAGCTATGGAGACACCAAGACATGGAGAGGCCGGTGTGTTGGAATATAGGCCTTTGAACAGAGACAACAGTAGGACCACATTTGATGTTACTTCAGTACTGTGACAAAACCAATTCACTCAAACACTGCCACACACACACACACGCTAGCACATGCACTCTACACACACACGCTAGCACATGCACTCTACACACACACACACACGCTAGCACATGCACTCTACACACACGCACTAGCACATGCACTCTACACACACACACACACACACACACGTATGATGGGATTATAAATGTTCTACTGTAATAATGTTGTATGATGTACCGTTTTATTTTTGCCTTCATTTGTTTGGACCCCAGGAAGAGTTGCCATAGCAGCAGCTAATGGGGATCCTTAAGAACTACAAATACAAAAATACACATATCTACACAGACGAGAAGACGAAGGGCTGGAATTGCTGAAGATATTTGGAGTGGTGAATGTACCTTAGTTTGTGAGGTCTCATGTAGCATACCACCCAAACACAAACGCCAGTATTCAGACTTTTCCCACACACAGGCATACACACTGGCTAAAGATTAACCACTTGCTAATGACTTAATCTGTGTCTGCAGTTACTTTCTGACCTTTGAGCAGTGCCTAAGGGCACCGTCATCATAGTCCAGCAGGATGGGGGGGGGGGGGGGGGCTGGAAAGCGTTGCCACGGTGTCTAACCAACGTCAGAATGACATTACACAAAGCAGCTGCAAACACAGTGCAGTGTCTCTTTAAATAGACACTAGTGAAAGTGCCTCTGCAGGCTCCATCGCAAGTGACCCTATAGATGAATAAACATTTCTGTTTAGGTAAAGGGGATAGAACAGGGTCTCTAGTTTTAGACTGCCTCTCAAACATCATCCTATTCCTATACAGTGTTACACATTATTTTGGAACACACAGGCCTATAGGGAAAATAGTGTGAATTGGGAGACAGGCTTAAACTGCATGACATGATGTGAACAGTGAACATTTCAGTTTAGGAGACTCACTAAACATGTGTCTGACATCAGAAATCCCTCAAAGCAGTGAAAACAGGATGCTGACAAGCCCATGTGCATAGCTATCTCTCTCTCTCACACACATACATAGCTATGCCTCTCTCACACACATACATAGCTATGCCTCTCTCTCACACATACTTAGCTATCTCTCTCTCTCACACATACATAGCTATCTCTCTCTCTCACACACATACATAGCTATGCCTCTCTCTCACACATACTTAGCTATCTCTCTCTCACACACATACATAGCTATCTCTCTCTCACACATACATAGCTATCCCTCTCTCGCACACATACATAGCTATCCCTCTCTCGCACACATACATAGCTATCCCTCTCTCGCACACATACATAGCTATCTCTCTCTCTCACACATACATAGCTATCCCTCTCTCTCACACATACATATCTCTCTCTCTCTCACACACACATACATAGCCATCTCTCTCACACATACATAGCTATCCCTCTCTCTCACACACATACATAGCTATCCCTCTCTCTCACACATACATAGCTCTCTCTCTCTCACACACACATACATAGCCATCTCTCTCTCACACATACATAGCTATCCCTCTCTCTCACACATACTTAGCTATCTCTCTCTCACACACATACATAGCTATCTCTCTCTCACACATACATAGCTATCCCTCTCTCGCACACATACATAGCTATCCCTCTCTCGCACACATACATAGCTATCCCTCTCTCGCACACATACATAGCTATCTCTCTCTCTCACACATACATAGCTATCCCTCTCTCTCACACATACATATCTCTCTCTCTCTCACACACACATACATAGCCATCTCTCTCACACATACATAGCTATCCCTCTCTCTCACACACATACATAGCTATCCCTCTCTCTCACACATACATAGCTCTCTCTCTCTCACACACACATACATAGCCATCTCTCTCTCACACATACATAGCTATCCCTCTCTCTCACACACATACATAGCTATCCCTCTCTCTCACACATACATAGCTATCTCTCTCTCTCACACATGCATAGCTATCCCACTCTCTCTTACACATACATAGCTATCCCTCTCTCTCACACATACATAGCTATCCCTCTCTCTCTCACACATACATAGCTATCCCTCTCTCTCACACACATACATAGCTATCCCCCTCTCGCTCACACACATGCATTGCTATCCCTCTCTCTCACACATACATAGCTATCCCTCTCTCACACATACATAGCTATCCCTCTCTCACACATACATAGCTATCCCTCTCTCTCTCTCACACATACATAGCTATCCCTCTCTCTCTCACACATACATAGCTATCCCTCTCTCTCACACACATACATAGCTATCCCCCTCTCGCTCACACACATGCATTGCTATCCCTCTCTCTCACACATACATAGCTATCCCTCTCTCACACATACATAGCTATCCCTCTCTCACACATACATAGCTATCCCTCTCTCTCTCTCACACATACATAGCTATCCCTCTCTCTCTCACACATACATAGCTATCCCTCTCTCTCACACACATACATAGCTATCCCCCTCTCGCTCACACACATGCATTGCTATCCCTCTCTCTCACACATACATAGCTATCCCTCTCTCACACATACATAGCTATCCCTCTCTCACACATACATAGCTATCCCTCTCTCTCTCACACACATACATAGCTATCCCTCTCTCTCTCACACATACATAGCTATCCCCCTCTCTCTCACACACATGCATAGCTATCCCTCTCTCTCACACATACATAGCTATCCCTCTCTCACACATACATAGCTATCCCTCTCTCACACATACATAGCTATCCCTCTCTCACACATACATAGCTATCCCTCTCTCACACATGCATAGCTATCCCGCTCTCTCTCACACACATACATACATAGCTATCCCCCTCTCTCTCACATACATAGCTATCCCTCTCTCACTCACACATACATACATAGCTATCCCTCTCTCACTCACACATACAGAGCTATCCCTCTCTCACTCACACATACAGAGCTATCCCTCTCTCACTCACACATACAGAGCTATCCCTCTCTCACTCACACATACAGAGCTATCCCTCTCTCTCACATATACATAGCTATCCCTCTCTCTCACACATACATAGCTATCCCTCTCTCTCACACATACATAGCTATCCCTCTCTCACTCACACTGTACTGTCAAATATTTTCAATTTGCTAGGCTAGTATGTTTATTTAGCTAAAGGTGTGTCTACTGTGACCAGTCAGCCACTCTGCACACAAGTCAGTCAAGCTAATGTTATACCTTTGTCCACAGCGTCTCTCTCTCCCTCCATGTCCTACACAGAGCCAGCTGTGAGGACCTACTCTGTGTGTGTCTGTTTTTCACAGGTTCAATAAGTCAATGAAAAATATTCAGATCAAATATTCAAGGTCAAAATAAAATCAAAGCCTAGGGACTGTGTCAGCAGATTTGTGTGTACAACCTAACTCCTTCAGCCACATACACAAACTACACTACTGTCCCCTCCACACCACAGACCTATAGAGGGAACGTGTTCCTGTTTCCCTTATGGTTACAGTTGCCATTGTCTCCATGAGTGAATTAATGACTTACTGAACACATTAATGAAAGAATGAATGCTAAAGGCCCAAAATGGTGTGGAGGGCAGGTGGAGACAGAAGAGTGGAGAAGCCCGGATGATAGAAGCAATTGATGGACCACAGCACAAAACGAGTGCGGCTTTCTCCTTACATGTCACGAGGATTGATCAATCAACACCGTTCTGCATGTCTTTTTTTGCTTAAAAAAACTGAATCAAAGTAAATTAACTAAAAAGTCCTAAGGAGTGCTGTGACTGGTGAGATATGGCTGACGTCCATAATGACTTCGTTTCCCCGGGGGGCTGTGTGGCCCGCTGCTTCCTGGTCAGTTATAGTCTGCTATAGGGGCTAGCTTCCTGCTCAGGCTGACTGATATGTTGGTGTAGAGAGGCCTCCGGGACAATAGGGGGGAGTACCGCAGGTTGTTGAGCCCATCCAGACTCTGTCTCTCCTTAGAGCGCCTTAGAAGAGTGTACCTGGGAGGACAGAAGAAAGACAGGGATCAGACAGAGCAGAATAAAGTCTGCCGGCCACGAGCCTAGACGCTGTTCCAAGGTCAGTTTGGGTCCCAGAGAAGATGAAGTAGAAGAGACCAGAAGGAAGTCATGGTAGACTATTGGGAAATACCCCAGGTTTACGACAGCTCAATTTGACGTGGTCGACCAACTGCTGACTTGTAAAAGATGTTAAGTATTTAGGAATGAGAGTAGAGAGGATATGCTTGGAATGCAGCTCCCAAGCAAGTCACATGCAAAATCTTTGGAGCAGTGGAGAAATCCCTGAAAGCCACTAACTCGGACTCTTCATGTGACTGGCTCACATGGGCCGGGGCTGCATTCCTCTCACAAACACCCTCTTTATCCAAATCCCCAAGTATCACCGGGGATGTGTGTTAGTGTACTAGAGAGTGGCGTGTGTGTGTGTGCGTACGTGCGCGTGTGTGTGTGCGCACGTGCGTGTGTGTGTGTGCGCGTGCGTGCGTGTGCGTGTGTGTGTGAGCGTGCGTGCGTGTGCGTGTGTGTGTGTGTGAGTGAGAGACTAACCTTCCCAGGAACTGCACCTCGCCACGGTGGTGGTGTGGGATTGACATGTAACGACCCAACTCTCCCTGCGGCCGACTGACCGTGTAGTTAGCGTACTGCACCCTGTCAGACACACAGTAACACTACAGAGTCACACACTCACAACGGCATGGTATAAACAATTCAAAAGACACAGCACAAACTGTACAGTACATACTGTTGTCAGTGATTGTGTAAAGCTTGGGGCGCAATAGACACATCTGCTTCAGTGGGAGTGGACTCTGAGTCGTGTGTGTGTGTGTGGGGGGATAACAATGCTGTATGGCAAAGACAAATGGAGGAAGAATGCCTGCTGTGTGTCCAACTAGTTCTCACAGTCTCACTACACAACAAATTTCTAAGTTGTCCCAAATGTCAAAATTAGAAGTTTAATGTTTTGGATAGGGTTAAACATTAAGTTTAGGCACTCATTCTGAATGGTTAATGTAAAGGTTTAGGCAGTGGTATTCAAACTTTCTCTGGGGACCCACTTTTTCTCCCAAGAATTGATTGAGACCCCAACCCACCTCAAATCTAATGCACAACCTTAAAAATAAATCTGTCAATTTCGATTTTTACATCAACAAATAAAAAAGCAATGAATTGAAGGTTCTCTCTTATTAAAATGAAAAGAAACCAATAAATACTCAATTTACTCAATAACATGTGAGAATGCTGTTCCTCGACTACAGCTCAGCAATTAACACCATAGTACCCTCCAAACTAGTCATCAAGCCGGAGACCCTGGGTCTCGACCCCGCCCTGTGCAACTGGGTCCTGGAATTCCTGGCGGGCCGCCCCCAGGTGGTGAGGGTAGGTAACAACATCTCCACCCCGCTGATCCTCAACACTGGGGCCCCACAAGGGTGTGTTGTCAGCCCTCTCATGTACTCCCTGTTAACCCACGACTGCGTGGCCATGCACGCCTCCAACTCAATCATCAAGTTTGCAGACAACACTACAGTGGTAGGCTTGATTACCAACAACGACGAGACGGCCTACAGGGAGGAGGTTAGGGCCCTCGGAGTGTGGTGTCAAGAAAATAACCTCACACTCAATGTCAACAAAAACAAAGGAGATGATCGTGGACTTCAGGAAACAGCAGAGGGAACACCCCCCTATCCACATCGATGGAAGAGTAGTGGAGAGGGTAGTAAGTTTTAAGTTCCTCGGCATACACATCACAGACAAACTGAATTGGTCCACTCACACAGACAGCATCGTGAAGAAGGCGCAGCAGCGCCTCTTCAACCTCAGGAGGCTGAAAGAATTTGGCTTGTCACCAAAAGCACTCACAAACTTTTACAGATGCACAATCGAGAGCATCCTGTCGGGCTGTATCACCGCCTGGTACGGCAACTGCTCCGCCCATAACCGTAAGGCTCTCCAGAGGGTAGTGAGGTCTGCACAACGCATCACCGGGGGCAAACTACCTGCCCTCCAGGACACCTACACCACCCGATGTCACAGGAAGGCCAAAAAGATCATCAAGGACAACAACCACCCGAGCCACTGCCTGTTCACCCCGCTATCATCCAGAAGGCGGGGTCAGTACAGGTGCATCAAAACAGGGACCGAGAGACTGAAAAACAGCTTCTATCTCAAGGCCATCAGACTGTTAAACAGCCACCACTAACATTGAGTGGCTGCTGCCAACACACTGACTCAACTACAGCCACTTTAATAATGGAAAAATGTATGTAATAAATGTATCACTAGCCACTTTAAACAATGCCACTTCATATAATGTTTACATACCCTACATTACTCATCTCATATGTATATACTGTACTCTATACCATCCACTGCATCTTGCCTATGCCGCTCGGCCATCACTCATTCATATATTTTTTTATGTACATATTTTTAGTCATTCCTTTACACTTGTGTGCATAAGGTAGTTGTGAAATTGTTATGTTAGATTACTCGTTGGTTGTTACTGCATTGTCGGAACTAGAAGCACAAGCATTTCACTACACTCGCATTAACATCTGCTAACCATGTGTTTGTGACAAATACAATGTCAAATCAAATTGTATCTTTCTCAAAAACGTATTTAAATTGTCTCATACAATATGTGCTGTGACCGAACTGAAATTCTCCCGCGACCACACTCGGGTTCGTAACCCCGACTTTGAATTGCAGGGCCTCCCGGGTGGCGCAGTGGTCTAGGGCACTGCATCGCAGCGCTAGCTGTGCCACGGCTGCGCCCAGGCTCTGTCACATCCGGCCGCGACCAGGAGGTCCGGGGGGCGACGCACAATTGGCCTAGCGTCGTCCGGGTCAGGGAGAGTTTGGCCGGTAGGGATGTCCTTCTCTCATCGTGCACCAGCAACTCCTGTGGCGGGCCGGGCGCAGTGCATGCTAACCAAGGTCGCCAGGTGCACGGTGTTTCCTCCGACACATTGGAGGAAACACTGGCTTCCGGGTTGGATGCGCGCTGTGTTAAGAAGCAATGCGAGTTGGGTTGGGTTTCGGAGACGCATGGTTTTCGACCTTCGTCTCTCCCGAGCCCGTACGGGAATTGTAGCGATGAGACAAGATAGTAATTGCTAACAATTGGATACCATGAAATTGGGGAGAAAAAGGAAAAAAAAAAAAAAACTGAATTGCAATTAAACAATGTCAACACTATCGACAGCCTCACACTGTAAACCTGTCACAGGGGACATGGTGTGTGTATGGAGGTGTGTGTGTTGTTTATGCTCTGTATGAGTACAGGAAGTAATAAAAGGGAGGAGTGAAGCGTGTGGACGTTCTCCTCACCTGTTCCAAAGGTCGTCGTCTTCCCCTCCCCAGCCCCAGAATGCATTGGGAAAGCCATTGATCTTGGTGAACTGTTCCACTGTTAGACCACTGACGCCACCAAAGAACTCATTGTACGGAAGCCTAGAGGACACACACACAGAGTTAGCATTACACACACATATCTAAGAAATGGTTAGGAGAAACCTGGACAACTCCAACTAATGGAAAAATTGTGTATGTGTGTGTTAGCACGTGACAATACACACACGCGTGTCTGAAAGTTTGTGAGAGACTCACATGTAGGAGTACTTGTTGAGTTTGACAGCGAAGTGGCGAGGCATGTTTCCACAGCCGTAGTAGTTCCTGTCGTTCTCCAGCATGTGGTCTACATCGTGGAACACCATACAGTCCCAGTCCAGGTCCCGCATAGCCTCCCGGAAGCCCACGTTAAACAACATGGCCCTATTGAAGGGCTCACTACCAACCTAGGAGGAGAGGGAGGAGTGGTCCGAGGGAGGGAGGAGAGAAAGAGGTTATCCAGTGAGCCACACATACCCAAGCAGTTCTGTGGTTATCCAGTGAGCCACACATACCCAAGCAGTTCTGTGGTTATCCAGTGAGCCACACATACCCAAGCAGTTCTGTGGTTATCCAGTGAGCCACACATACCCAAGCAGTTCTGTGGTTATCCAGTGAGCCACACATACCGAAGCAGTGTGTGCATGCGTGTTTACCTGCTCTACAACATAGAAGGCGAACTGTAGCCTCTGTCTTTGTAGTGCTGGTATCAGGTGTCTGAGTAAGATGGGCAGGTGCTCATGGCGGTTTCGGAATGGGACCAGTATCGCCACCTAGGGATAGGGAGGGGAACAACATTATTACACATCAGATAAGGCCACTACAGAAGTAAGGAAGAAGGCATTTAAGTATTTCAACAGGCCTTTCAAAAATATAAATGTCACACAATCAGATATGGCATTTACTGATCATAGCACGGGGATAGGTGGATTGAAGGTCACTCTGGAGAGGGCCAACTAAATGCTTTCCCTGGTTTTGGTTTTTAGAAGAGTCATCTTAGTAACAGCAGCAGCTTTAAAGAGATTCTCCAGTACTTTTGTATACTTCTTAGCCAGTAGTTCTGAATGAAGTGCTCACAAGCCAAAACTGATCCCAGTAAATTGCGTACTTGTGCAGAGATGTGCACCACGTCATTGCTCTCTTTCTCGCTCTGCTGTGTGTGCATATAGTGGTTAGCTGTCACTCAAATGGCAAGGGGCTGAAGCTCATTGGCTAGAACTCGAATTGCTAGAGGGCTGGCCTATGTGGGGGAACTTGTATGGAAAATGGTTCAGCACAAGTTCCAGAAAAACGGTCACTTTCAAACTAGGGTTACGTGGCTAAGTGAGGTAAGACCGTAATTATTCTCAGAGATGATGCATGTATGAACTACACATTGACACATCCATCCCAAAGCAGGAGGTAAAAACAAAAATAATAATTGCCAAAGTTCCAGAACATGTCTTTAGGTTTCCTTTGAGCCTGAGTAGGGAAATGGAGATGTCAACCATCAAACCCCCTCTGTCAATCAGCTGTCTTCCTGCAGAAACAGTGTCTGGTTCACACACATCTAGCTGGAATTTAGTGTCACTGTTTGGCTGCTCTGTTTTGCGAATGTGTTTGTGTGCCTTAATTTCCTTGAGAAGAAGTTAGACATGGGAGGAATGTAGTCCTGGCTGCACACTCTTGAAGTGCAATATATATTTTCAGTTCAATTTTAAAAAGACTAATAAATACATTATCCAGGGCTGATGTGTTGATCCAGACTGTACAGTACAGTGCCTCCATCAGAGTCCTATACAGGCTACATGCATGTGTAGTATGACAGTGCGTGTGATGGACTGCACCAATCACTAACTCACCTTCCAGCGTGGGACACAGTCCCTGGGCTTCCAGTAGCCCCCCAGGGTCATGCTAGGCTCAGCATTCAACAGAACCCTCTCCACATCCTCCAGAGCCATCTCACTCATATTCACCTCCAGCCTCCCCTCTGAGTGAGTGAGTGAGTAAGTGAGTGAGTGAGTGAGAGCGAGAGAGAGGTCAACACTGAATGAACAGGACAGCACGCAACCATATATACACTCGTAAAACTAAATAAACTGACATTCAAGAACTGAGGTAACAGTCTTTCACTTAACTAGCTAGTGGAGCACAAAGCCCAGAATAGAACTCTATAGGTATAAAATACCAATCTCATTGTGAAGTGAACTCTTTGAAAGTAGTGCTTGAAATAAATCAAACATGTGTACCATGTGACTAGCTAATGGTTTAAGGCCAATATTCTAGAGTGTGTGTTTATGGTTTTACTATCCTTGTGGGGAACAGAAGTCCTCACAAGGATAGTAAAAACAAGGAAACAAGTGGGGACATTTTGCCGGTCCCCACAAGGAAAAAAGATATTGTAGGCTTAGGTTTACAATAGGGTTAGGTTTAAGGTTAGGGATTTGGGGTTAAGGTTATAGAAAATCAGATTTTTAAATGGGAATCAACCTGTTTGGTCCCCACAAGGATAGTAAAACAAACATGTGTGTGTGTGTGTGTACTCACTCATGGAGGGCAGTCTCTCTGGGCAGATCTGTGAGGACAAATAGGTGAAGCTGTCGGGGAGGTATGTGGTGGGCGGCACATCACTCTCACTCAGGTTGAAGTCATAGGCATAATCTGGTCCCAGACAGAAGGAGAAATCAATGGCCTAACCTAAATACATTTCCACTACTGCCAGTATGTTGCTCAGTGTTAATCGTCCGGACACACAGACTGTGTACAAAAACGGCACACTATTCACCTTGTGCTGTGGTCAAAAGTAGTGAACTATAAAAAGGAATAGGGGGCCTAGACGCAGCCAGAGAGAACTCATTAATTATGACACCTTAGACTACTACAATGAGCTCCAAAGGTATTGGGTTTTTGTTCTGTATTCCAGCACTTTGGATTTGAAATGATACAATGACTATGAAGTCAAAGTGCAGACTGCCAGCTTTAATTTGAGGGTATATTCATCCATATCGGGTGAACTGTTTAGAAGTTACACATCTCAAAAATTGTACAGCGTCTCCCCATTTTAGGGGACCAAAAGCATTGGGACAAATTCACTTACAGTACCAGTCAAGCGTTTGGAAACACCGACTCATTTCAGGGTTTTTCTTTATTTTAATGTTTTATACATTGTAGTGAAGACATCAAAACTATGAAATAACACATATGGAATCATGTAGTAAACAAATCAAAGTAGATTTTATATTTGAGATTCTTCAAAGTAGCCACCCTTTGCCTTGATGACGGCCAATAATGTGCAAAGCTTTCTCTCAACCAGCTTCATGAGGTAGTCACCTGGAATGCATTTCAATTAACATGTGTGCCTTGTTAAAAGTTCATTTGTGGAATTTCTTTCCTTCTTAATGTGTTTGAACCAATCAGTTGTGTTCTGGCAAGGTAGGGGTGGTATACAGAAGACAGCCCTATTTGGTAAAAGACCAAGTCCGTATTATGGCAAGAACAGCTCAAATAAGCAAAGAAAAAGTAATGATGGACTGTAAATTTAAGACATGAAGGTCAGTCAATCCGGAACGTTTAAACTTTCTTCAAGCGCAGTCGCTAAAACCATCATGTGCTATGATGAAACTGGCTCTCATGAGGACCGCCACAGGAATGGAAGACCAGGAGTTACCTCTACTGCAGAGGATAAGTTCATTAGAGTTACCAGCCTCAGAAATTGCAGCCCAAATAAATGCTTCAGAGTTCAAGTAACAGACACATCTCAACATCAACTGTTCAGAGGAGACTGAGTATCAGGCCTTCATGGTCGAATTGCTGTAAAGAAATCCCTACTAAAGGACACCCATAAAAAGAGACTTGCTTGAGACAAGAAACACACACAATGGACATTAGACCAGTGGAAATCTGTCCTTTGGCCTGATTAGTCCACATTTGAGAGTTGGTGAATGGATGATCTCTGCATGTCTGCAGGTGTGATGGTGTGGGGGTGCTTTGCTGATGACACGGCCTTTATTTAGAATTCAAGGCACACTTAGCATGGCTACCACAGCACTCTACAGCGAAACGCCATCCCGTCAGGTTTGCGCTTAGTGTGACTATCATTTGTTTTTCAACAGGACAATGACCCAAAACTCATCGCCAGGCTATGTAAGGGCTATTTGACTAAGAAGGAGAGTGATGAGTGATCAGATGACCTGGACTCCACAATCACCCGACTTCAACTCAATTGATATGGTTTGTGATGTGTTGGACCGCTGAGTGAAGGAAAAGCAGCCAACAAGTGCTCAGCATATGTGGGAACTACTACTACTCAAGACAGTTGGAAAAGCATTCCAGGTGAAGCTGGTTGAGTGAATGCAAAGAGTGTGCAAAGCTGTTATCAAGGCAAAGAGTGGCTGCTTTGAAAAATATTAAATATATTTTTACTACATGATTCCATATGTGTTATGTGATAGTTTATATCTTCACTACTATTCTGCAATGTAGAAAATAGTAAAAATACAGAAAAAACCTGGAATGAGTAGGTGTCTCCAAACATTTAACTGGTACTGTATACGTGAATTAAAGTAGTCAAAAGTTTAGTATTTGGTCCCATATTCACAATGATTACAACAAGCTTGTGACTCTACAAACTTAATGGATGCATTTGCTGTTTTTCTGGGTTTTTTTAGAAGGTAGAACAGCTTTAATATTGCAGATAGATTGTGGGTTCCATCAATTCAATTGTCTGCATCATTTCCAATCCCCATTAATATTTGTAAGTAAATAAATATTTTCCTTTATTATTTTCCCCTAACCCTACCACCCCTCCCCTAATTGGAGTAAACTTATGGACAACAACACTTAGGCTTCTACTTCTAGCTTATACATACATTTTATGGACACAGTACACTTTACAATAGTAGAGGTTGGGCCTGTTTGTTTTTAGTCCCACCCTTCAGCTCCCCCCAACCCCTCCCATTTATCTCTGAACACCATCCAGTTTTGATTTCAATTTGCCATATCCTTTTCAACTGTGCGATTTCACAAAAGTTCTGAACTTCTATACATTTTACGGGCACCGTATATTTGACATTGCGGACACCGTATATTTGACATTGCGGACACCGTATATTTGACATTACGGACACCGTATATTTGACATTACGGACACCGTATATTTGACATTACGGACACCGTATATTTGACATTACGGACACTGTATATTTGACATTACGGACACAGTATATTTTACATTAGTTATGTTGTTTTTTAGCCCCACCCTTCAGCTCCCCTCAACCCCTCCCATCTATCTCTGAACACCGTACAGTTTCTATTTGGCATATATTTTTCCAACTGTGCTTAATTTTTCTATTCTTAGTTTCTACAGATTGTAAATTAAAGATAAAATGTTTCGCTAAGAGAATAATTATATTATTGATCGATTGACTATAACTTTTTAAATTACCCATTTGCTGTTTGTTTTGGTTGTGTTTCAGATCATTTTGTGCCCAACAGAAATTAATGCAAAATAATGTAGTCACTTTATTGTAAAGAATATATGTTTCTAAACACTTCTACATTAATGTGGATGCTATTATGAAGAATCCTGAATGAATAATGATGAGTGAGAAAGTTAGATGCACAAATATCATACCCCCCCAAAAAATGCTAACCTCCTATGGAGTGATGCACCGATATTAAAATTTTGGGCCGATACCGATATTTCCTTGCCAAAAATCCCCAGATATAACCAATATGACATTTTTTTGCTGCCTTTTAAGCATTCCAGTACAGTTAAATAGTTAACCTCTTTGATCTCTAGGGGCGCTATTTCATTTTTGGATAAAAAACGTTCCCGTTTAAAGCGCGATATTTTGTCACGAAAAGATGCTCGACTATGCATATTCTTGACAGTTTTTGAAAGAAAACACTCTGAAGTTTCAGAATCTGCAAAGATATTGTCTGTAAGTGCCCCAGAACTCATTCTACAGGCGAAACCAAGATGATGCATCAACCAGGAAATGAGCAGAATTTCTGAAGCTCTGTTTTCCATTGTCTCCTTATATGGCTGTGATTGCGCAAGGAATGAGCCTACACTTTCTGTCGTTCCCCCAAAGTGTTAGCAGCATTGTGACGTATTTGTAGGCATATCATTGGAAGATTGACCATAAGAGACTACATTTTCCAAGTGTCCGCCTGGTGTCCCTGCGTCGAAATTGGAGCGTAAAGCCAGGTGCAATTATTTTTCCATTTGAGAGCAAGGAGAAACCAGGCTTCCACGAAGGATATATCATTGAAGAGATATGTGGAAAAACACCTTGAGGATTGATTCTAAACCACGTTTGCCATGTTTCAGTCGATATTATGGAGTTAATTTGGAAAAAAGTTCGCGTTTTGAGGGCTGAATTTTCGTTTTTTTTTTTTTTTTTTTTTTTTTTTTTGGTAGCCAAATGTGATGTACAAAACGGAGCTATTTCTAATACACAAAGAATCTTTTTGGAAAAACGGAGCATCTGCTATCTAACTGAGAGTCTCCTCATGGAAAACATCAGAAGTTCTTCAAAGGTAAGTTATTTTATTTGAAGGCTTTACTTGTTTTTGTGATAGTTGCCTGCTAAATGCTAACGCTAATGCTAACGCTAATGCTAACGCTAAATGCTACGCTAGCTAGCTACTGTTACACAAATGATTGTTTTCCTATGGTTGAAAAGCATATTTTGAAAATCTGAGATGACAGTGTTGTTAACAAAAGGCTAAGCTTGAGAGCTAGCATATTTATTTCATTTCATTTGCGATTTTCATGAATAGTTAACGTTGCGTTATGGTAATGAGCTTAGGTCTATAAATAGAATCCCGGATCCGGGTTTGGTCGTCGCAACAGGTTAACACACACACGGACGCAGCAGTCTAAGACACTGCATCTCAGTGGAAGAGGCGTCACTACAGTCCCTGGTTTGAATCCAGGCTGTATCACATCCGGCTGTGATTGGTAGTCCCATAGGGCGGCAAACAATTGGGCTAGCATTGTCCGGGTTTGGCCGGAATTATAAATAAGAATTTGTTCTTAACTGACTTGCCTAGTTAAGGTTACACACACACACGCACACACCAAAAAGTTATTTTTATGGCATTTACGTATGTCCCCATTACCAGAAAAAAAAAAAAACTATTTCTGTCACATACTTGCTATGCTGTTTCGTTGTTCATTTGTTCAGTCGTTTCATTCTCAACCAGGATTTCTATGGAACGCCGTTTGGGTCTTGGCTACGGAACGCCGTTTGGGTCTTGGCTACGGAACGCCGTTTGGGTCATGGCTACGGAACGCCGTTTGGGTCATGGCTACGGAACGCCGTTTGGGTCATGGCTACGGAACGCCGTTTGGGTCTTTAAGTGTCAAAAAATATATACTATTTAACATGTCAGGACCTGAATATGACTGCACGTCACATAATAATTTAACGCATTTATTAACTTTTTACATAGTTATTACACATTGACTACACTATCACTCGTATTTCATATGTCACAATCATGCTGGTAAAGTTGTCTCGCGCACCTAGCTCATGGATGCAAACAATGTTCTTCCCCAAAAACATAGCAAAGCGACAATCAAAGCGACAAGCTAGCTAACTATATACTGTAGCTAGGTGTCATCATCTAAAACAACCCTACATTTATAAGACAGTTCTTATTTGATTAATGGTGGTTGGACCCATCTATGTGAAGCTAGCTACAATAAGGATTAGCCACAACAGTGGACTTTGCGCTTATCCTTTAAAATAAAAGTATGGCATAATTCTACTATTTGTATTCATTTGCAGCACTGTCAATGACACTTTAATTTTGAAGGCAAACCGCAAATTAGACTATTCTTCTTAATCCTTATTGTGGCTAGCTTCAGAACACATAGACCGGTCGAGCCTCACTAGCAAGATGAAGCTAGCTGGCTGCTTATAATGTTAGCTTTGGGCAAAAGGGTTAAGTAGCTGGCTAGCTATTTATTTTCATGAACTTAAGTTCAATTTCAATAGGAGAACAACAAGTGGCAACCTAGCTAATACTTACTCACAAGGTTTCCAAAATCATTGCTAAGGATAATGAAAATGACTGCAGTTTCTACTGGTCATTGTTTTCAGGCTGGTTGTATTGGTTCTAGCTAGGTACCAAGGCTAAAGCTAGCTACCCCAGAAGTTGCAGTCTAACAAATTATGCTTTATTACCAACGCGGTATTGAAAACACATAATTTGTGGCTGAAAACACATCGTTTGTGGCTTTTTGTACAGCTTTGACAGTGCTACTGTATCTTATTTTAACACGCAAAGACCCAAACGGCATTCCATAGCATGTATGTCGTGAAGCTAATAGCAGTGACGCTATTACTGTGCAACTCCGATAGGGCAACATCTGAAAAATAGCGCACTTTGTAGTGTGTACCGCTCGACCAGTGTGTGAAAGCCAACATCACCCACAACAGAGAACGGTTGATTGTAAAAGGGCAATGAATTCCATTATCTTGGCTTTAATGGATTTCATCTTTGAGTTGTCACGCTGAAATTTTCTTACTCTTTCAAATGACTGCTCGATCCACACAGCAGACATTGTGGGCTAGGATAGGAATGTTGTGTTGCACGTATAGTGCTAAATTTTATGTTGCGTCATTACGTTATATAGGTATGCACGTCAGCTTTGACATTGGTTTTGCACTTTGGCGTTAAACTAGACATCAGCCGATATGGATGTTGGTACTTTTAGCTAATATCGTCCGATTCCGATATGTTCACTGATATATCATGCATCTCTACTCCTATGTTATTGTAATGGTGAGAGGTTATCATGTGTTATGGGTATGATATTGGTGTGTCTAACTGTCTCACTCATCATTTTTCACGATTCATTCAGGACTAACCGTAATCATGGTAGCATCCACAATAATGTAGAAGTGTTAAGAAACATATTATATCGAGAACCTGTGTTGGCAGACTTGTGCCCTAACATTAAGAACCTGTGTTAGCTGTGTCTTACCTGTCCCATTGATATTGTAACCACCTCTGACCACCTGCTCTAGAACCTGAACACCGATATTCTTCACGTTGTCCTTGATGTGAATCCCTGTGGCCTGCACCATAAACAGGTACTCATTTACTACGGAGAGAGGAGGAGGGAGAGAGGAGTGAAACGTTAGTTCATTGATACAGTCATACGGTCCTGCTCTGTCAAAATTACCTGCAATTTGGTATATTTTCTGCCAAAAAAGATTGAGGAGACATTTAGAAACCACACCACTAACAGGAAGGATTAACTACTGTAAGTGAGAACTACAATGAAGAAAACAGACACTGCTAACTCTGTCAGGGAACTGTAACATCAGTATACAATCCAACATTGAATGAGCAATCATTTTCATAAAGGGTGTATTCAGACTGGAATGCTTATTTCAGATCCTGCATGGATGTGTCTAATATGAAACTAACCCAAATGAAAATAGGGGCGCCCAGTGAGGATGCACCATAAAAAGAATATCCTCCAAAGGCAAAACTCCTATATGGTACGTAAATATAAGGGCAGAACTCTCTCTCCCCCTACTGATTTATTAAGAGAGCTAAACTTTGATTTGCGATTTTGCTTGTTGTGTCAAATTAGATCAAGCCCATTTCAAGCTTGTCAACAAAATATATACAGTGGGACAAAAAAGTATTTAGTCAGCCACCAATTGTGCAAGTTCTCCCACTTAAAAAGATGAGGCCTGTAATTTTCATCATCATTTAACTATGACAGACAAAATGAGAAAAAAAAAAATCCAGAAAATGACATTGTAGGATTTTTAATGAATTTATTTGCAAATTATGGTGGAAAATAAGTGCACCAAGAGGATCCACACCAAGAGGTCCTACACCCAGACCACCACCAGACACATCCCCACCCCAACCAGTCGACCTATAAAGGTCAAGAGCCATGCTTCCTCCGAAACACAACTCAACCAAGCTGCACTGCTTCTTAACACAGCGCACATCCAACCCGGAAGCCAGCCGCACCAATGTGTCGGAAGGAACACCGAACACATAGCGACCTGGTCAGTGTGCACCCGCCACAGGAGTCGCTAGTGCGCAATGAGACAAGGATATCCCTACCGGCAAAATCCTCCCTAACCCGGAAAACGCTAGGCCAATTGTGCGTCACTCCATGGACCTCCCGGTTGTGGCCGGCTGCGACAGAGCCGGGACTCGAACCCAGAGTCTCTGGTGGCACAGCTAGCACTGCGATGCAGTGCCTTAGACCACTGCGACACCCGGGAGGCCCTAAAACAGGAACATTTTACATCTGACTAGAAATTAGTAAGGAAATTATCTCAACAGAGAAAAATGTCTTCATGTGTGCTACCTAAACTCCTAAACCTAAACTACCTAAAAGAAACATCCCTTTTTCAGGACCCTGTCTTTCAAAGATAATTCATAAAAATCCAAACAACTTCACAGAATGAACAGAATGTTCAATGAACCATAAACAATTAATGAACATGCACCTGTAGAACGGTTGTTAACCTCTCAGCTAGGGGGTACTATTTTTATGTTTGGAAAAATAACGTTCCCAAAGTAAACGGCCTATTTCTCAGGCCCAGATGCTAGAATATGCATATAATTGCCAGATTAGGATAGAAAACACTCTAAAGTTTTCAAAAATGTCAAAATACTGTCTGTGAGTATAACAGAACTGATATTGCAGGCGAAAACCAGAGGAAAATCAAACCAGGAAGTGGCTTCTATTTTGAAAGCTCCATGTTCCATAGTCTGCCTTCGCTCCATTTAAAGAGATATCAACCAGATTCCTTTTCCTATCGCTTCCTCAAGGTGTCAGTCTTTAGACATAGTTTCAGGCTTTTATTTTGAAAAATGAGCGAGAAAGATAACATTGCGTCAGGTGTTCGCATGAGTTTTGCTTGCGCAACAGAGCTATGGCAGCCATCGTCTCTCCCTCTCCTACTGAAAAAGAGACAATGCCGGTTGATATATTATCGATTATATATTTTAAAAACAACCTGAGTATTGATTATAAAAAACGTTTGACATGTTTCTGTGGATATTACGGATACTATTTGGAATTTGTCTGAGTTGTCGTGACCGCTCGAGCCTGTGGATTTCTGAACATAACGCGTCAAACAAACGGAGGTATTATGAATATAAAAATAATCTTTATGGAACAAAAGGAACATTTATTGTGTAAATGGGAGTCTCGTGAGTGAAAACATCCGAAGATCAAAGGTAAGCGATTCTTTTATTGCTTTTCTGATTTTCGTGACCAAGCTACTTTGATGCTAGGTGTTCATAATGTTTTGTCTAGTGATCGATAAACTTACAAACACTTGGATTGCTTTCGCTGTAAAGCATATTTTCAAAATTTGACACGACAGGGGGAGTAACAAAAAGCTAAGCTGTGTTTTGCTATATTGCACTTGTGATTTCATGAATAGAAATATGTTTAGTAATATTTTGAATGTGGCGCTCTGCAATTCAGCGGTTGTTGATGAAAATTATCCCGCTAACGGGATGGGTTGCGTCAAGAAGTTAAGACACTAACAGCTTACAAACGGTAGGCAATTAAGGCCACAGTTATGAAAACTTAGGACACTAAAAGAGGCCTTTCTACTGACTCTGGAAAAACACCAAAAGAAAGATGCCCAGGAGTCCCTGCTCATCTGCGTGAACGTGCCTTAGGCATGCTGCAAGGAGGAATGAGGACTGCAAATGTGGCCAGGGCAATACATTGCAATTACTGTACGCAATAGGCTGTGAGAGGCTGGACTGAGGGCTTGTAGGCCTGTTGTAAGGCAGGTACTCACCAGACATCACCGGAAACAATGTCGCCTATGGGCACAAACCCACTGTCGCTGGACTAGATAGGACTGGCAAAAAGTGCCCTTCACTGACAAGTCACGGTTTTGTCTTACCAGGGGTGATGGTCGGATTCGCGTTTATCGTCAAAGGAATGAGCGTTACACGAGGCCTGTACTCTGGAGCGGGATCAATTTGGAGGTGGAGGGTCCGTCATGGTCTGGGGTGGTGTGTCACAGAATCATCGAACTGAGCTTGTTGTCATTGCAGGCAATCTCAACGCTGTGTGTTACAGGGAAGACATCCTCCTCACTCATGTGGTACCCTTCTTGCAGGTTCATCCTGACATGATTCTCCAGTATGACAATGCCACCAGCCATACTGCTCGTTCTGTGTGTGATTTCCTGCAAGCCAGGAATGTCAGTGTTCTGCCATGTCCAGCGAAGAGCCTGGATCTCAATCCCATTGAACACGTCTGGGACCTGTTGGATCGGAGGGTGAAGGCCATTCCCCCCAGAAATGTCAGGGATCTTGCAGGTAACATCTCACAACAAGAACTGGCAAATCTGGTGCAGTCCATGAGGAGGAGATGCACTGCAGTACTTAATGCATCTGGTGACCACACCAGACACTTACTGTTACTTTTGACCCCCCCCCCCCCCCCCCTTTGTTCAGGGACATATTATTCCATTTCTGTTAGTCAAATGTCTGTGGAACTTGTTCAGTTTATGTCTCAGTTGTTGAATTTTGTTATGTTCTTAAAAATATTTACACGTTAGGTTTGGTGAAAATAATTGCAGTTGACAGAGGACGTTTCTTTTTTTGCTGAGTTTATATACCCCCAATAGAATCCTCATACTTTAACAATGACAACTTCTCCATCCTAGAGGGGGAGATCAACCATTTCCAGGCCCAGGGACATGTACTAGTCTGACGATCTAAATGCCAGAACTGGAAAATAACCTGACACTCTTAGCACACAGACAGCATGTCCTCCCAAATATACCCTTAGACACAACTATGACAAAATCACCAACAAAAACGAGTCACGACGACTACAGCTCTGTCTCACGCTGGGTCTGTACATAGTCAAATGGTAGGCTTCGAGGGGACTCTTACGGTAGGTACACCTACAGCTCATCCCTTGTCAGTAGTACAGTAGATTACTTTATCACAGACCTCAACTCAGATACTCTCAGAACGTTCAGTCAGCCCACTGACACCCCTATCATAGCAAAATCCCACTCAACTTAAGCAATACTCAAATCATGAGGCATCAAAGCCAAAGGAACTGCATAATATTAAGAAAACCAAAAACTAATTCAATCCCTTCTAGACAGCTTCTCTTAATAGCGAAGGTGTAAACTTAGCAGTAGAAATCGTAGACCGTATATTTGATCTTTCAGCTTCCGTATCAAATCCAAAAATGTCAAGCAGACAACTTAAGAAAATTAACAACAATAAAAAAGGTTTTTGCGTTCTTCATCAAACCAAAGAAAGAAATTGAGAAACCTATCCAACCAGACAACCTGAGCCTACACCTTCACAATGGTAAATCACTAAAACAATACAGAAACACACTATGGAAAAAGGAACAGCACATCAGAAATCAGCTCAATGTAACTGAAGAACCCATAGAATGTAAAATACAAACCCTCCAACCACAACATGCCTGTGGTGTTGATGGTATCCTAAATGAAATGGTTAAATATCCAGAACACAAAATCCAGTTGACTACACTTACATTTTTTAACATCCTCAGCTCTGGCATCTTCCCCAATAATATTTGGAACCAAGGACTAATCACCCCAATCCACAAAAGCGTAGACAAATATGACCCCAATAACTAACGTCAACAGCAATTTTGGGAAAATCCTCAGCATTATCATTAAAAGCAAACGTGTACATTTCCTCAGTGAAAACAATGTACTGAGGAAATTTCTAAATTGGCTTTTTACCAAATAACGGTACGACAGCGCACGTGTTCACCCTGCACACCCTAATTGACAAACAAGCAAACCAACACAAAGGCAAAATCTTAACATGCTTTGTTGATTTCAAAAATGCTTTTGACTCAATTAGGCTTAAGGGTCTGCTACACAAATTGATAGAAAGCAGTGTTGGGGGAAAAACATACAATATTATAAAACCCATATATACAACCAACAAGTGTTCGGTTAAAATTGGCTCTGGCCTTAAGACGTACATTTCTTTCCACAGGGCCGTGGAGTGGACAGGGATGCAGCTTAAGCCCCACCCTCTTCAACACATATATCAACGAATTGGCGAAGGCACTAAAACAAATTTGCCACGCCCCGACTAGAATCGGAAGTCAAACGTCTACTGTTTGCTGATGATCTGGTGCTTCTGTCCCTAACCAAGAAGGGCCTACAGCAGCACCTAGATCTTCTGCACAGATTGTCAGACCTGGGCCCTGACAGTAAATCTCAGTAAGACGAAAATAATAGTGTTCCAAAAAAAGTCAATTTGCCAGGACCACAAATTCCATCTAGACATAATTGCCCTAGATTACACACAAAAAAAAGACACGTACCTCAGCCTAAACATCAGCGCCACAGGTAACTTCCACAAAGTTGTAAACGATCTGATAGACAAGGCAAGAAGGGCCTTCTATGCAATCAAACGGACCATCAAATTTGACATAACAATATTAGGAACAGGCTAAATATACAACCACAAAAGGGCAATAGAACCCATTCCCCTTCATGGTTGTGAGGTCAGGGGTCTGCGAACCAAACAGGAATTCACAAAATTGGACAAACACCAAATTAAAAAGACTCTGCATGCATTATTTGGTGTTTCACCCAGAGGATATTTTTGCAGAGCAGAATTAGGCTGATAACCGCTAATTATCAAAATCCAGAAAAGAGATGTTAAATTCTACAACCACCTAAAAAAAAACAAGTGATTCCCAAACCGTCCATAACAAAGCCATCACCTACAGAGAGATTAACCTGGAGAAGAGTCCCCTGAGCAAGCTGGTCCTGGGGCTCTGTTCACAAACACAAACAGAGCCCCAAGACAGCAATACAATTAGATCCAACCATATCATGAGAAAACAAAATATAATTACTTGACACATTGGAAAGAATTTACAAAACAACAGAGCAAACTAGAATGCTAAATTTGGCCCTAAACAGAATACACAGTGGCAGAATACCTGACCACTGTGACTGACCCAAAACTAAGGAAAGCTTTAACAGACTCAGTGAGCATAGCCTTGCTATTGAGAAAGGCCACCTTAGCCTGCCTTCTCTTGAGAGCCAGGTCTGTGTATGTGCACACTGCCCACAAAATCCAGAAGAGAGGAAAAAAAGGAAAAAACAGAAACTGCAACAATGATCAGGGGAGAGACAAATCTCCAGCCACGATCACAGACTCACATGGCTGCACTTGATATCGAGGAGAAAGAACAAAAATAAACACCAAACTTTCTATGCAGATCTGATCTCCAGTTCTGCTGTCTGTCCAATAAGAACATCTTATACTGATGGCCCCTCCCATTCTGTCCAATAGGATTATTTTATACTGATATGCCCCTGCCCACCCTTCTCCCATCACTGCCCCTTGCCTAGTTCCTAACCTCCTGCCAAATGTATGACCATATTAGAGACACATATTTCACTCAGATTTCACAGACCCACAAATAATTCAAAAGAATATCCAATTTTGATAAACTCCCATATATACTGGGTGAAATGCCAGTGTGCCATCACAGCAGCAAGATGTGTGACCTGTTGCCACAAGAAAAGGGCAACCAGTGAAGAACAAACACCATTGTAAATACAACCCATATGTATGCTTATTTATGTTCCCTTTTCTACTTTAACCATTTGCACATCGTTACAACAGTGTATATAGACATAATATCACATTGAAAATATATATTTTCCTTTGAAACTTTTGTAAGTGTAGTGTTTAAGGTACATTTTTTAAATTGTTTATTTCATTTTTGTTTATTTATTTATTTGACTTCCTTTGGGAATTGAGAGAGATGGCATGCAGTAGAGACAGACACGCAATAAAGAAGCCCTAAAGTCTTTCCTAATTGTTTCCTGTATGTTTCTCTGGGGAGTCAGAGAGTAGAAAACAGGCCTGTTTCTCTCCCTTCAACCTACTGTCAACCTTCACACATGACAACCTGCACCACCACACCACATATACAGTTGAAGTCGGAAGTTTACATACACTTAGGTTGGAGTCAATAAAACTCCTTTTTCAACCACTCCACAAATGTCTTGTCAAAACGATAGTTTGTTAACAAGTCGGTTAGGACATCTACTTTGTGAATGACACAAGTCATTTTTACAACAATTGTTTACAGACAGATTATTTCACTTATAATTCACTGCATCACAATTCCAGTGGGTCAGAAGTTTACATACACTAAGTTGACTGTGCCTTTTAACAGCTTGGAAAATTCCAGAAATTGTCATGGCTTTAGAAGCTTCTGATGGGCTAATTGACATAATTTGAGTCAATTGAGGTGTACCTGTGGATGTATTTCAAGGCCTACCTTCAAACTCAGTGCCTCTTTGCTTGACATCATGGGAAAATCAAAAGAAATCAGCCAAGACCTCAGAAAAAAAAGACCTGTAGACCTCCATAAGTCTGGTTCATCCTTGGGAGCAATTTCCAAACGCCTGAAGGTACCACGTTCATGTGGTACAAACAATAGTACACAAGTATAAACACCATGGGACCACGCGGCCGTCATACCGCTCAGGAAGGAGGCTGGTTCTGTCTCCTACAGATGAACGTACTTTGGTGCGAAAAGTACAAATCAATCCTAGAACAACATCAAAGGACCTTGAAGATGCTGGAGGAAACCGGTACAAAAGTATCTATATCCACAGTAAAACAAGTCCTATATCACCAAAACCTGAAAAGCCGCTCAGCAAGGAAGACACCACTGCTCCAAAACCGCCATTAAAAAAAAGCAAGACTATGGTTTGCAACTGTTTGGCCATAATGACCATCGATCTGTTTGGAGGACATGTTTGGGGGAGGCTTGCAAGCCGAAGAATACCATCCCAACTGTGAAGCAATGGGGTGGCTGCATCATGTTGTAGGGTTTCTTTGCTGGCGGGGGCGACTGGGGCACTTCACAAAATAGATGGCATCATAAGGATGGAAAATTAAGTGGATATAATGAAGCAACATCTCAAGATATCAGTCTGGAAGTCAAAGCTTAAATCGCAAATGCGTCTTCCAAATAAACATGGCCCCAAGCATACTTCCAAAGTTGTGGCAAAATGGCTTAAGGACAACAAAGTCAAGGTATTGGAGTGGCCATGATAAAGCCCTGACCTCAATCCCATAGAAAATCTGTGGGCAGAACTGAAAAAGCGTGTGCAAGCAAGGAGGCCTACAAACCTGACTCAGTTACACCAGCTCTGTCAGGAGGAATGGGTCAAAATTCCCCCAACTTATTGTGGGAAGTTTGTGGAAGGCTACTTGAAATGTTTGACCCAATGCTACCAAATACTACTTGAGTGTATGTAAACTTCTGACCCACTGGGAATGTGATGAAAGAAATAAAATAAATAATTCTCTACTATTATTATTTCACTTTCTTAAAATAAAGTGGTGATCCTATCTGACCTACTTATTTTTCACCATAATTTGAAAATAAATTCATTAAAAATCCTACAATGTGATTTTCTGGATATTTTTTTCTCATTTTGTCTGTCATAGTTGAAGTGTACCTATGATGAAAATTACAGGCCTCTCTCATCTTTTGAAGTAGGAGAACTTGCACAATTGGTGGCTGACTAAATACTTTTTTGCCCCACTGTATAGGCAGCACCGTACCACATATAGGCACCAAATTACAAGACCAAACAGACCAAAATAATCAAGAATGTCTGAATTGTTATTATTCATTCTGTCATTACCAGACCTGGGTTCAAATACCGCTTAAAATATCTCAAATACATTTGAAGTAAGTATTCTGATTTTGTTTTATTTGAATATATTTGTATGTATTTGGAAATACACTCCCATGTATTTAACCTAGGTATTTGAAAATAATGTCAAATAGATTTTGGTAGACTATTTGGTTTTTACAAAGAACCATTCAAATAAAATTACTTTTTTGGGGCTGTGTATTTGAAAGTACTCAAATACACATGTATTTGAACACAGCTCTGGTCACCCAAATGAGAGCACTGGCTTCTTCGTCCACTGTAAATGTTTGGTTAGTGGTTTTAAACAGGTCTGTCCATCTGTCTGGGCGTGGGAACCACATGAGTGGGCTGACTTGTTTGTGTCGTCTGGAAAGTACATGCATAAAGGATGTGGTTCAACTGCCACACACACACACACACACACACACACACACACACACACACACACACACACACAAATACATTAGGAACACCTTTCCTAATATGGAGTTGCACCCCGTTTTGCCCTCAGAATAGACTCAATACGTTGAGGCATAGACTCCACAAGGTGTCTAAAACGTTCCTCAGGGATGCTGGTCCATGTTGACTCCAATGCTTCACACCGTTGTGTCAAGTTGACTGGATGTCCTTTGGGTGGTGGACCATTCTTGATACACATGTGAAAACCCCAGCAGTGTTGCAGTTCTCGACACACTCAAACTGTTGCACCTGGCACCTACTACCACACCCCATCCAAAGGCACTTAAATATTTTTAAACCCTCTGAATGGCACACATACACAATCTATGTCTCAATTGTTTCAAGGCATAAAAATCCTTCTTTAACCAGTCTCCTCCCCTTCATCTACACTGATTGAAGTATATTTAACAGGTGACATCAATAAGACATATCTTTCACTGGAGTCACCTGGTCAGTCTGTCATGGAAAGAGCATGCTTTGTACATCATGTTACACTCAATGTAGATTAATAGCACAATCAACCACGGCATTACAAAGGCCATATATATGTTCAGTATGTATAATAATATCAGCTGGACAGCTGTCTATACATGTAATACTCCTTTAGTAAACAATATACCCATGGTCTACATGTATCCATGTCATAGCCAGTAATTAGCAGAGTGGTGCTAAGTAGAGCACTGCCCATTGTTCATTAGACTTTTGCCTGAGAGACTACAACAGTGAAAGGGAAGGGTAGGACCACTACAACTGACTGATTCCTACAAAGCTGTGTCTATGTCCGCATCGCTGTGTATTAGTGTATGTACGGTGTGTGTGTGTGTGTGTCACTCGTTAGCTGAGTCACAAGGCCAACCTGATAAAGTCGAGGACAATGAGCCTTTGAGCCAAGAGGAGCTTTGTCTCAGTGTGCGTTTCATATCTCTTGATTAATCTCATCAACCAATATCCCATTCCCAGCAGCATTCCGCAAAACACTCGCTTTCTTTGTGTGTGTGTATGTGTGTGTACACTGCCTTACATGTATGCTATCGTGAGCATGGATTGTGTATGTGTGTAACTTCATGAAATGTGATTTATCAGTAATTCTATTACCATGACATTCACATTGGTAGAGACCAATAATAGCCTTGGTTGCAGAACTAGAGAGACTACAGACCACCAATAACTGAATTAATGTTCTCCTCTTATTTCTGCAGAACACATAAACATAGCTGAGATTCCAATAAAATACTCTGCATCCGTACCCACATCAATGTAGCATTTCCTGTGTGTGTGTATACACACACACACACACACACACACACACACACACACAAAGGTGTGAGAACATGCATTATGTGTGAGCATGAAGTGTATTGTGTTTGGGTGTACACCGTCTATATAGAAGCATGTGTGTGTGTGTGTGTGTGTGTACACGTATGTACCAATTGGAAAGGCTTTATCTAGTGAAACATTTCATTCAAAGACACACAGCCTTATCCCAGTCCTTCTGATACACCCACTCCCTCCATATGGTGGGAAATGACAGAGGCTGACAGTATTTAATATAGCCTACAGGCACTGAAACTCACACACTTTCCACATGCAGGCACCCACTCGTCACTCTGTCAATGCCAACTCATGTTATGCCTGAGCCTATCTCGGAGCTCACAGACAAGTCACGGTCTGTGTGTGTGTGTGTGTGTGTGTGGAGTCCATAATGATCGAATCATCTGAGTAATGCTCCTTCTGGGTAAGCAACAAAGACAGTAAATCTTTTGGATGAGTCCATCTGAGACCTGTCCAGTAAAACCTCACATGGCCAGCACTGAACCCTTCTAAGCTTGATGGGAGACCTTGGTCGACCTTGTTCTCCAGAGCTCTGTAAAAACACACTGTTCTCATGCCAAGCTCACCCCTACCTCGCTTCCCTTTATCCTATCCTCTTCTCTCTCCCCCTCTGTACATTTTCTGTCATGTTTCAACGTTCCACCATGACAACCATCAGTGATGAATGTGAAGCTGTAAAGGAAGAGGGCTCTGGTAAGCTAGCAGCCATCCCAACTGGCATCCTACTGCTGGCTATGCAGGGTTTGGTCATTTCAATCATTTGATGGAAGGCTAGTATCAGTTTGGTCTTTTCGATCATAATGATATGGAGAGGGATGACCTGATCCTAGATCATCACTACTCTGAGATACTTTGTGAATATGGGCCCTGCAGATGCAGCATGATGTGACGTTTAATATCTGCTCGGCTGTATTTCCATCTAGTACATGTGAATTCTCTTTGGTCATCTGCAGAGATTAAATGACTGAAAGAATGTTAACTGGCTTACAAGAACACGGCCACAAAATACTGTTATGAAGGCAATATTGACCATAAAAACACACACACACACACACACACACACACACACACACACACACACACACACACACACACACACACACACTGATCCTGCTGGCTGTCTGATAAGAGCTGAAAGGCCAGGTTTACAATAGGAACACACACACACATACAAGACTAAGGCTTTAAAGCTGTCACTCTGAAAAACTGTCATTTTTATCAATCAGCCCATATCAGCACTTCCCACATACCTGCAACAGAGCCTGAGGACCTACAAACACAAAATACAAAGAAAGAGAGATAGCTGTTATTGGCAGAGAGGTTTGGAACTCTTATTGGTCTACCAATTACCAAAACAGGCTGAAATTTCAGGCAGTGTTTTCAAACAGCTCTAACACCAAAAAGGCATTATCATAATTTTCACACTATTATTACAACCTTAGTGCGGAAGTATATATAAAAAAAACAGAAACATCAAAGTTTGACTACACTGGGCCTTTAAACCATTAAGCGATTCAATTGGACCGCAAATAATTACAACAAAAAACGCACAATTATGAAGATTGATTGCTGCTATAGATCAGAGAGTATGTCGATGATGATTGCTGCTATAGATCAGAGAGTATGTCGATGATGATTGCTGCTATAGATCAGAGAGTATGTCGATGATGATTGCTGCTATAGATCAGAGAGTATGTCGATGATGATTGCTGCTATAGATCAGAGAGTATGTCGATGATGATTGCTGCTATAGATCAGAGAGTATGTCGATGATGATGGCTGCTATAGATCAGAGAGTATGTCGATGATGATGGCTGCTATAGATCAGAGAGTATGTCGATGATGATTGCTGCTATAGATCAGAGAGTATGTCGATGATGATTGCTGCTATAGATCAGAGAGTATGTCGATGATGATGGCTGCTATAGATCAGAGAGTATGTCGATGATGATGGCTGCTATAGATCAGAGAGTATGTCGATGATGATTGCTGCTATAGATCAGAGAGTATGTCGATGATGATTGCTGCTATAGATCAGAGAGTATGTCGATGATGATTGCTGCTATAGATCAGAGAGTATGTCGATGATGATTGCTGCTATAGATCAGAGAGTATGTCGATGATGATTGCTGCTATAGATCAGAGAGTATGTCGATGATGATTGCTGCTATAGATCAGAGAGTGTGTCGATGATGATTGCTGCTATAGATCAGAGAGTGTGTCGATGATGATTGCTGCTATAGATCAGAGAGTGTGTCGATGATGATTGCTGCTATAGATCAGAGAGTGTGTCGATGATGATTGCTGCTATAGATCAGAGAGTGTGTCGATGATGATTGCTGCTATAGATCAGAGAGTATGTCGATGATGATTGCTGCTATAGATCAGAGAGTATGTCGATGATGATTGCTGCTATAGATCAGAGAGTATGTCGATGATGATTGCTGCTATAGATCAGAGAGTATGTCGATGATGATTGCTGCTATAGATCAGAGAGTATGTCGATGATGATTGCTGCTATAGATCAGAGAGTATGTCGATGATGATTGCTGCTATAGATCAGAGAGTGTGTCGATGATGATTGCTGCTATAGATCAGAGAGTGTGTCGATGATGATTGCTGCTATAGATCAGAGAGTATGTCGATGATGATTGCTGCTATAGATCAGAGAGTATGTCGATGATGATTGCTGCTATAGATCAGAGAGTATGTCGATGATGATTGCTGCTATAGATCAGAGAGTATGTCGATGATGATTGCTGCTATAGATCAGAGAGTATGTCGATGATGATTGCTGCTATAGATCAGAGAGTATGTCGATGATGATTGCTGCTATAGATCAGAGAGTATGTCGATGATGATTGCTGCTATAGATCAGAGAGTATGTCGATGATGATTGCTGCTATAGATCAGAGAGTATGTCGATGATGATGGACCATAGAGTAGTGTTCTAGCATCATTAGGAGGTGCTGCTGCAGGTGAAAGGTTCCCGTTGATGCTAAACTATTATTGGATGTCCTCTCTGGAACCGCTAGCCCAGCTTGACCACAGTAAGTGATGCCGAGAAGCCTGAAGGCAGTCCGAGATCGACATGCTTCACACACACACACACACACACACACGCACCCACACTTCATTTTGCTAAATTTAGATGTGAAGGGGCCCCTCTCGCTATCAAGACTGGTCGATACACAAACCCTCCCTTAGATAAACCGATCTGTACTTTCTGTAACAATGGATCCATTGAAACAGGCTCAAGCCTTGCTTTACTGTGTATGTTATACAACAACATTAGGGATGATCTTTCTTGGCAACTAAAACAATTATTTTAATGGTCTAGATGAAAATAATAAATTGTGTAAACTTTTATCAGGTAACAATAAATGCCTGCGCCAACGCCTGCCACCTCATCCTCCAACAGAGACGTTTCTTCACAAGTGCTTTAATGTAATGTCATCTACTGTACATGTGTTTCGATAGATATACACACACACACACACACACACACACACACACTTGAAGTCGGAAGTTTACATACACTTGGGTTGGAGTCATTAAAACTAATTTTTCAACCACTCCACACATTTCTTGTTAACAAACTATAGTTTTGGCAAGACGTCTACTTTGTGCGTGACAAAAGTAATTTTTCCAACAATTGTTTACAGACAGATTATTTCACTGTCTCACAATTCCAGTGGGTCAGAAGTTTACATACACTAAGTTGACTGTGCCTTTAAAACAGCTTGGAAAATTCCAGAAAATGATGTCATGCCTTTAGAAGCTTCTGAAGGAGGTGTACCTGTGGATGTATTTCAAGGCCTACCTTCAAACTCAGTGCCTCTTTGCTTGACATCATGGGAAAATCAAAAGAAATCAGCCAAGACCACAGAATTAAATTGTAGATCTCCACAAGTCTGGTTCATCCTTGGGAGCAATTTCCAAACGCCTGAAGGTACCACGTTCATCTGTACAAACAATAGTGCGCAAGTATAAACACCATGGGACCAATCGGCCGTCATACTGCTCAGGAAGGAGATACGTTCGGTCTCCTAGAGATGGAATTTGGTGCGAAAAGTACAAATCAATCCCAGAACAACAGCAAAGGACCTTGAAGATGCTGGAGGAAACCGGTACAAATGTATCCGTATCCACTAGAGGTCGACCGATTAATCGGAATGGCCATAACAATCGGAAATCTGTATTTTTGGGTGCCGATTTGCAGATTTTAATATATATTTTTTTTGTATATATATTTTTTTTATATACCTTCATTTAACCAGGCAAGTCAGTTAAGAACACATTCTTATTTTCAATGACGGCCTAGGAACGGTGGGTTAACTGCCTCGTTCAGGGGCAGAACGACAGATTTACCTTGTCAGCTCGGGGGATCCAATCTTGCAGCGTTACAGTTAACTAGTCCAACGCAATAACGACCTGCCTCTCTCTCCTTGCACTCCACAAGGAGACTGCCTGTTACGCGGATGCAGTAAGCCAAGGTAAGTTGCTAGCTAGCATTAAACTTATCTTATAAAAAACAATCAATCCATCAATCATAATCTCTAGTTAACTACACATGGTTGATGATATTACTAGATATTATCTAGCGTGTCCTGTGTTGCTTATAATCTGACTGAGCATACAAGCATACAAGTATCTAAGTATCTGACTGAGCGGTGGTAGGCAGAAGCAGGCGCATAAACATTAATTCAAACAGCACTTTCGTGCGTTTTGCCAGTAGCTCTTCGTTGTGCATCAAGCATTGCGCTGTTTATGACTTCAAGCCTATCAACTCCAGAGATGAGGCTGGTGTAACCGAAGTGAAATGGCTAGCTAGTTAGCACGCTAATAGCGTTTCAAACGTCATTCGCTCTGAGCCTTCTAGTGGTTGTTCCCCTTGCTCTGCATGGGTAACGCTGCTTCGATGGTGGCTGTTGTCGTTGTGTTGCAGGTTCGAGCCCAGGGAGGAGCGAGGAGAGGGACGGAAGCTATACTATTACACTGGCGATACTAAAGTGCACTTTTTCTTTCTTCTCCAAAACTTTGTTTTTGCATTATTTAAACCAAATTGAACATGTTTCATTATTTACTTGAGGCTAAATTGATTTTATTGATGTATTATATTAAGTTAAAATAAGTGTTCATTCAGTATTGTTGTAATTGTCATTATTACAAATAAATGTTTTTTTGTTTAAAAATTGGCCGATTAATCGGTATCGGCTTTTTTGGTCCTCCAATAAATCGGTATCGGTACCGGCGTTGAAAAATCATAAAAATCGGTCGACCTCTAGTATTCACAGTAAAAACGAGTCCAATATCGACATAAGCTGAAAGGCAGCTCAGCAAGGAAGAAGCCACAGCTCCAAAACCAGCAGAAAAAAGCTGGACTACGGTTTGCAACTGCACATGGGGACAAAGATTGTACTTTTTGGAGAAATGTCCTCCTGTCTGATGAAACAAAAATAGAAGAGTTTGGCCATAATGACCATCGATATGTTTGGAGGACAAAGGGGGAGGCTTGCAAGCCGAAGAACACCATCCCAACCGTGAAGCACAGGGGTGGCAGCATCATGTTGTGGGGGTGCTTTGCTGCAGGAGGGACTGGTGCACTTCACAAAATAGATGGCATCATGAGGGTGGAAAATGATGTGGATATATTGAAGCAACATCTCAAGACATGAGTCAGGAAGTGAAAACTTGGTTGCAAATGGGTCTTCCAAAAGGACAATGACCCCAAGCATACTTCCAAAGTTGTGGCAAAATGGCTTAAGGACAACAAAGTCAATGATTTGGAGTGGCCAACGTAAAGCCCTGACCTCAATCCTATAGAAAATGTGTGGGCAGAACTGAAAAAGCGTGTGCGAGCAAGGAGGCCTACAAATCAGACTCAGTTACACCAGCTCTGTCAGGAGGAATGGGTCAAAATTCACCCAACTTATTGTGAGAAGCTTGTGGAAGGCTACCTGAAACGTTTGATCCAATGCTACCAAATACTAATGGAGTGTATGCAAACTTCTAACCCACTGGGAATGTGATGAAAAAAAAAATGAAATAATTCTCTCAACTATTATTCTGACATTTCACAATCTTAAAATAAAGTGGTGATCCTAACTGACATAAGACAGGGAATTTTTAGGATTAAATGTCTGGAAGTGTAAAACTGAGTTTAAATGTATTTGGCTAAGGTGTATGTAAACTTCCGACTTCAACTGTGTGTGTGTGTGTGTGTGTGTGTGTGTGTGTGTGTGTGTGTGTGTGTGTGTGTGTGTGTGTGTGTGTGTGTGTGTGTGTGAGATATATATAGATATATCTATCTATCTGAGAGAAACACATATGTACAGTAGATGAGATATATATATATATATATATATATATATATATATATATATATGCGAGAGATTACCTGATGTATTATAATGATACCAATGTAAAGAGGATGTATAATAGATAACGTCAAAGAAAGCCCTGAACCATGTTTGACTAGGATTGTCTCAAAACTCTGAGTGGTACTTAAAAACTAAAATCTGTGTTTTGTATTGTGACTGGAGTGACACTTAGTTAAATACATATTTTCTAACTCAAGAAACACACACTTTCAAAACCTCAATCAAAAGCACAAAACTGCACAATACTGTAAGAGCATAACAGATCAAGACACACACACTGTCTGCAGAAGGACGACTTGTGTACATGGAAGATGTATCTCTTACCTGTAGGTCAAACTTACCATCAAGATGGCTGTGTTTTGTTATGTGGGCCTAGAAGGGTTGCCATTCATACAGACTTAAAATACACACTCTTTCCTGACCAGTGTGCGCACACAAGCACACACACACACACACACACTACATATTTGTGCACTTGTGGGTTTCTGTATACAGTCTGCAGACTGGCATTTCTAAGGAAATCAGAGCCATTGTTTGAGAGAAACTCATTCCTTAGATACAGTTAGCCGAAAGCAAACAAGTACAATATACAGTCGTGGCCAAAAGTTTTGATTCGCTCGTTAACACAGGTGTGAGTGTTGCGAGGACAAGGCTGGAGATCACTCCGTCATGCTGATTGAGTTCGAATAACAGACTGGAAGCTTCAAAAGGAGGGTGGTGCTTGGAATCATTGTTCTTCCTCTGTCAATCATGGTCAGCTGCAAGGAAACACATGCTGTCATCATTGCTTTGCACAAAAAGGGCTTCACAGGCAAGGATACTGCTGCCAGTAATATTGCACCTAAATCAACCATTTATTGAATCATCAAGAACTTCAAGGAGAGTGGTTCAATTGTTGTGAAGAAGGCTTCAGGGTGCCCAAGAAAGTCCAGCAAGCGCCAGGACCGTCTTCTAAAGTTGATTCAGCTGCGGGATCGGGGCACCACCACTACAGAGCTTGCTCAGGAATGGCAGCAGGCAGGTGTGAGTGCATCTGCACGCACAGTGAGGTGAAGACTTTTGGAGGATGGCCTGGTGTCAAGAAGGGCAGCAAAGAAGCCACTTCTCTCCAGGAAAAACATCAGGGACAGACTGATATTCTGCAAAAGGTACAGGGATTGGACCGCTGAGGACTGAGGTAAAGTAATTTTCTCTGATGAATCCCCTTTGATTGTTTGGGGCATCTGGAAAAAAGCTTGTCCGGAGAAGACCAGGTGAGCGCTACCATCAGTCCTGTGTCATGCCAACAGTAAAGCATCCTGAGACCATTCATGTGTGGGGTTGCTTCTCAGCCAAAGGATTGGGCTCACTCACAATTTTGCCTAAGAACACAGCCATGAATAAAGAATGGTACCAACACATCCTCCGAGAGCAACTTCTCCCAACCATCCAGGAACAGTTTGGTGACGAACAATGCCTTTTCCAGCATGATGGAGCACCTTGCCATAACGCAGAAGTGATAACTAAGTGGCTCGGGGAACAAAATCAATATTTTGGTTCCATGGCCAGGAAACTCCCCAGACCTTAATCCCATTGAGAACTTGTGGTCAATCCTCAAGGAGGTGGGTGGACAAATAAAACCCCACAAATTCTGACAAACTCCAAGCATTAATTATGCAAGAATGGGCTGCCATCAGGGTGGCCCAGAAGTTAATTGGCAGCATGCCAGGGCAGATTGCAGAGGTTTGAAAAAGAAGGTTCAACACTGCAAATATTGACTCTTTGCATCAACTTCATGTAATTGTCAATAAAAGCATTTGACCCTTTTGAAACTGTCATTCTCAAAACTTTTGGCCACGACTGTACGGTATATTCGGAAAGTATTCAGACCCCTTGACATTTTCCACATATTGTTACTTTACAGCCTTATTCTAAAATTGATTTTTATAATTGTTTTATTATTATTATTATTATTATTATTATTATTATTATTATTATTATTATTTTTATTTTTTATTTTTTTTTCTTTTACACACAATGACAAAGCAAAATGTTTGCAAAAAAAAAAAAAAGGAAATAAGTATTCAGACCCTTTACTCAATACTTTGTTGAAGCACCTTTGGCAGTGATTACAGCCTCAAGTCTTCTTGGATGTGATGCTACAAGCTTGGCACACCTGTATTTGGAGAGTTTCTCCCATTCTTCTCTGCAGATCCTCTCAAGCTCTGTCAGGTTGGAGGGGAGGGTTGCTGCACAGTTATTTTCAGGTCTCTCCAGAGATGTTCGATTGGGTTCAAGTCCGGGCTCTAGCTGGGCCCCTCAAAGACATTCAGAGACTTGTCCCAAAGCCACTCCTGCATCGTCTTGGTTGTGCGATAGGGTCGTTATCCTGTTGGAAGGTGAACCGTCGCCCCAGTCTGAGGTTCTGAGTGCTCTGGAGCAGGTTTTCATCAAGGATCTCTGTACTTTGCTCCGTTCACCTTTCCCTCAATCCTGACATCCCCACAGCATGGTGCTGCCACCACCATGCTTCACCGTAGGGATGGTGCCAGGTTTCCTCCAGACGTGACGCTTGGCATTCAGGCCAAAGAGTTCAATCTTGGTTTCATCATTAATTTCTCATGGTCTGAGAGTCTTTTGGCAAACTCCAAGCTGGCTGTCTTGCTTCCATCTTGCCAAGCTACCACCCCCAATTGCTCAGTTTGGCCGGGCGGCCAGCTTTAGGAAGAGTCTTGGTGGTTCCAAACTTCTTCCATTTAAGAACGGAGGCCACTGTGTTCTTGGGGACATTCAACGCTGCAGACATTTTTTGGTACCCTTCCCAAGATCTGTACCTCGACTCAATCCTGTCTCAGTGGGACCTTATACAGACAGTTATGCCTTTCCAAATCATGTCCAATCAATTTAATTTACCACAGGTGGACTCCAATCAAGTTGTTGAAAAATGGATGATCACTGATAACAGGATGCACCTGAGCTCAATTTGAAGTCTCATAGGAAATAAGGTATTTCTATTTATACCCAAAAACTTTTCACTTTGTCATTATAGGGTATTGTGTGTAGACAAAAAAAATATATACATTTATTTTTTTAAACTCAGCAATTTTAGAATAAGGCTGTAACGTAACAAAATGTGTAAAAAAAAAGGCACTGCATATGGAAGCCCTACATCTATGTAACTGTTTCTGTGTTACTGATTATACGGTCATCAATATTTACACATGCACAAACACTTCCAGAAAGCATAGAATGACTGGCTTTGCATGCACTTTCAATATTTAACTGGTCTACAAAAAAGTGGTTATTTGTCACATTCCTTCTTTTTTCCTGTCTCTACCCTAGTTTTGTACTATCCCTCTCCCATGCCCTCTCTCACTCTCTCATGCCCTTCCTTTCATGTCCCCCCTCTCTCCCATGCCCTCCTCCCCATCTCCCCCCTCCGTGTT
This sequence comes from Oncorhynchus clarkii lewisi, assembly GCF_045791955.1. Lineage (NCBI taxonomy): Eukaryota > Metazoa > Chordata > Actinopteri > Salmoniformes > Salmonidae > Oncorhynchus > Oncorhynchus clarkii. The sequence continues at coordinate 61,346,002 of NC_092162.1, forward strand.
ATTTCTCTCACTCTCATCTTGATCACTCGCTCTATTTCTCTCATCTCTTCTTTGTGCTGTATTGACCCGCATTCCTTTCAACAACAAAAAATAAAATCTCCCTCTTACCCCTCTCTCTCTCCCCCTCTCTCTCTCATCTCCCTCTTACCCCTCTCTCTCTCTCTCATCTCCCTCTTACCCCCTTGTATCTCTCTCCCTCTTACCCCTCTCTCTCTCTCATCTCCCTCTTACCCCCTTGTATCTCTCTCCCTCTTACCCCTCTCTCTCTCTCATCTCCCTCTTACCCCCTTGTATCTCTCTCCCTCTTACCCCTCTCTCTCTCTCTCATCTCCCTCTTACCCCCTTGTATCTCTCTCCCTCTTACCCCCCTCTCTCTCTCTCTCTCATCTCCCTCTTACCCCCTTGTATCTCTCTCCCTCTTACCCCTCTCTCTCTCCCTCTCTCCCCCTCTCTCTCTCATCTCCCTCTTACCCCCTTGTATCTCTCTCCCTCTTACCCCTCTCTCTCTCCCTCTCTCCCCCTCTCTCTCTCTCATCTCCCTCTTACCCCCTTGTATCTCTCTCCCTCTTACCTCTCTCTCTCTCTCATCTCCCTCTTACCCCCTTGTATCTCTCTCCCTCTCTCCCCCTCTCTCTCTCCCTCTCTCCCCCTCTCTCTCTCCCTCTCTCCCCCTCTCTCTCTCATCTCCCTCTTACCCCCTTGTATCTCTCTCCCTCTTACCCCTCTCTCATCTCCCTCTTACCCCCTTGTATCTCTCTCCCTCTTACCCCTCTCTCTCTCTCTCTCTCATCTCCCTCTTACCCCCTTGTATCTCTCTCCCTCTTACCCCTCTCTCTCTCCCTCTCTCTCTCATCTCCCTCTTACCCCCTTGTATCTCTCTCCCTCTTACCCCTCTCTCTCTCCCTCTCTCCCCCTCTCTCTCTCATCTCCCTCTTACCCCCTTGTATCTCTCTCCCTCTTACCCCTCTCTCATCTCCCTCTTACCCCCTTGTATCTCTCTCCCTCTTACCCCTCTCTCTCTCTCTCTCATCTCCCTCTTACCCCCTTGTATCTCTCCCTCTTACCCCTCTCTCTCTCCCTCTCTCCCCCTCTCTCTCTCTCCCTCTTACCCCTCTCTCTCTCCCATCTCCCTCTTACCCCTCTCTCTCTCCCTCTCATCTCCCTCTTACCCCTCTCTCTCTCTCTCTCCTCCCTCTCCCCCCCCTTGTAATTTCTTTCTCCATCATATCTCTCTCCCTCTTACCCCATCTCCTCTTCCCTCCATCCTTCGCGCTCCCCATCCATCTGGTTGCCGGAGATTACATAACCTTAAATTATCAGCTGCATGTGTTTGTCTTTCCCAAGGGGCCACTCTGTAGACACCTCCACACACACACACACACACACACACACACACACACACACACAGCTCCTAGAAGCGGGAATGAATTCCTCTCTCTGTCAGACACAAATAAATATCTGATTCATGACCACACTCACACACTTTACGCTGAATAAAGGGCCGGATGTCTGTGGAGTTTCCCCCTCCAGCCACATTTCAATCTTATGATTTCCCGCACTAACAAATTCCTCTCTTCCGCATCCCTTGCACACTCATCTTAGAGGGATTGAGATGGAAGAGAGAAATCTGTTCATTCTCCCTTTGAGAGGAACTGCTCTCCAGTCTGTGTTGCATGATGACATCACTTACCACAGTGCTATTTGGCACCGTGCCCACTTCCTGCTAGAGTCAACACACAACGCTTCCTCTTCCGTACCTCTCCACCCCCTCTCCCAATTCAGCACCAGGCCAAGCCTGATACAAGCCAGAGACTACACACTATTCATGCAACATCCTCATCAACTCCTCATTAAATGTAGGCTATGGTCAAACAGAAACGGTAAGCGAGAGATGCGTTTTAGGGATCCCTTCAATCCGAACAGCTACCGAGTAAGATCAACAACATACCATCAACAACGCCATACCATTAGTCACCAAATTAGCTCTGGCACTGATTAGGACAATCATCAGAGTCAACCCAATAGCCCTAAACACGAGACACAAATAAATAATGAAACTAACCTGTGAGCAGCAGTGAGTCATCTGTACTAAGAAACTAGGGACAGTACTTCCCCAGAAACCCATCAATCGTCCTTACTGGTAGATATGAGTCATTCACTGACAATAGTGAGCAACACACGCACAACACCCCCGTATGGGCAATCATATAGGAAGAAATACAAAACACAATCATTATCTAAAAAGGATCATTCACATTCTTTATCCATGTCAGTGTCAGCAGGTGTACTAGCCCTAAGGGGGGGGTGTTGAAATGATACAGTGTTCACACTATAGGTCACTGAACAGCCCAGATGACAAATTGAATACATAACCAAAATCAGTTTGGAACATTGCACATCAGTGTTCTATGAATTTCTCCATGCATTTTACCCATACGTACAGTTGAGATTAAAATCACCATAAATGATCTCCTAACGTCTAAATGCAGTTCTGAAGTACGTGGGAGTGACAACAGAACTTCTAACACAACTTCTGCAATGTAGAATTGACATAATGCAAAAGTGTGATAGGCAAATGAAAGTGACATCTAGCTACAGTATCCAAGCGTGGAGTTGGTTTTTATCATAAGTAACCTCACTGGCAGGTTTGCATTTAATTAAGAACGCTTAAAGGATATGTGTGTGTGTGGGGGGGGGGGGGAGCTACACAGTGTACAAAATATTAGGAACACCTGCTCTTTCCATGACAGACTGACCAGGTAAATCCAGGTGAAAGCTATGATCCTGTATTGATGTCACCTGCTAAATCCACTTCAATCAGTGTAGATGAAGGGGAGGAGACAGGTTAAAGAAGGATTTTTTAGGCCTGGAGAGAATTGAGACATGGATTGTGTATGTGTGCCATTCAGAAGCTGAAAGTGCCTTTGAACATGGTATGGTAGTAGATCCCAGGTGCACCCGTTTGTGTCAAGAACTGCAATGCTGCTGGGTTTTTCAGTTTCCCGTGTGTATCGAGAGTGGTCCACCACCCAAAGGACATCCAGCCAACTTGACACGACTGTGGGAAGCATTGTAGTCAACATGGGCCAGCATCCCTGTGGAAAGCTTTCGACACCTTGTAGAGTCCATGCCCCAACGAATTGAAGCTATTCTGAGGGTAAAAAGCTGGCTGGTTCAGGAGGGATGGGAAGAGAAGTGAGCACACACAATATGGCACACATACTATTGAGGACATAAGCCAGCAGGGAGAGCAGGGGGCCGGCTAGAGTTCATGTTCTGTCTCACACCGGCCACTCTGCTCCTCCATCTGCTCTTCTGTCCCCTGTGTGTGTGTGTCATCCTGCACACAGAGCTGAGCCACACAACATTGCAGAGAAACATGGGGACCAGATGAACAGAATAACATAAATACAAAACTAGAGTACCAGGAACACATTCTCACTTTTACTGTAGAATAACACTGGAAAATGAACTGAGGGACAGAAAACTGTTGCCTTTCTCTTTACTCTTTCGCTCCTCTCTTCCACTGTTGGCTGTATCCTTGCTGTGGTAAACAGAGCAGGCAGACGGTAGAACAAGACGCTCTTTGTTTCTTTCAGAGTGGGTTAGTGAAGCGATATCCTACGAGAAGAGGACAGAGCCCAGTTGATTTCTCAGGTGAAAAAGGGTGAGAGAGAGAGCAAAGATAGAAAAATGGGTGGATACTATTAGGTAGGATTTTAAAAAGAGATAAGCCCACGTCTCTCCCACCTCACAGAAACACTATTTCACAACTATTCTTTCCTGCCTGTCCCCTCCATTCCTCCATCCATCCCTCCACCTCCCAATCCCTTCCTCATCTGTTTCACAGGCACACCCTGCTCATCCCTAAATGACACTGTCTGCACACTGTAATCCCCTAAAGCTGGTTAACCCAATACCCTGCAACTGACACACACACACACACACACACACACACACACATATGAATTCTATTTGTGCCCCTCCCAGGCAGCATTCAGTCTCATCGTCTCAGGGAGGTGAGTTTCCCTGTCAGACCACGCTACAGAGCAGTGATTCATTCCTACAGCATCCCCAGCCTCACCCCTTATCCCACTGTCCAACCCCCCTCCTCTGCAGGCAGAGTCTACACTGCACTTTTATTTGGCAGCTGTCCAGAGCACTATTGTGTTATTGCAGTAGCTCACTATGGCTCAGAAAAGCCACACACATTACAAACACACACACGCGCACACAAGCAAACACACACACGCGCACACAAGCAAACACACAAAAAAAAAAAAACACACACCCTCCTCGTTCTCTACATCTCCCGCTCTTTCTCAGCAGAAGAAGGGCGAGGTCTCCTCACAGCTGAGGGTTGCTACTGTTCACTGAACAAATAGGCCACAGCACACTCCGCTAACACTACATAAAGAGCGGAAGAAGCTAGCAAGTACAGACATACAACCGCAAGATACAGAAAAACCCTATACGGCTAGACTGAAAACAGGACCAGAAGATGGAGAAATTCTGCAGAAGCTACTACAAGCCTATAAAAAAACCTTCAGCTAACTAGCTACATAAATAATTAATCCACCAATTGTAAGTTGCTCTGCATAAGAGCGTCTGCAAAAATACATGACCACTGCTAAATGCAAAAATACATGACCACTACTAAATGCAAAAATACATGACCACTACTAAATGCAAAAATACATGACCACTACTAAATGCAAAAATACATGACCACTACTAAATGCAAAAATACATGACCACTACTAAATGCAAAAATACATGACCACTACTAAATGTAAAAATACATGACCACTACTAAATGTAAAAATACATGACCACTACTAAATGTAAAAATACATCCACAGCTCCAGACTAGAACTGACTTTAAATAATTAATGATTGAGCTGGGTATACTACATTTGATGTAACAGCTGATGTAAATAGCTCAAAAGGGCATCAGTCCCTAGGCAGTCTTAATCCTTATTCATGTCCCTAAAGGTTTTTCTAAATCAGGGGTATTCAACATGGGGTCCACGGCCATCTATGTGTCTGTGGGGGTATTGCAGGGGGTCCTCGAAAATGAATATCACTAGCAACAGAATAAACAAATTGTGAATTACATACTTACAGTAGAAAATAATGGAATATCTTCTTTCTAATGATGTCAACTATATTTCTCAACTAATATTGAGTTTATTACACTCACTGAGTATCTGACGTTGGCGTTGTAAAACCACCAGCAAGTACCAGTCGCAGCAAGTACCAGTCGCAGCAAGTACCAGTCGCAGCAAGTACCAGTCGCAGCAAGTACCAGTCGCAGCAAGTACCAGTACTGGCTGCTGGTTAGCTTGCTTGACGTTTTTGCCAACACATGGCTAACCTTTGTTTAACCAGCTAAAAAGCTGCTAATAGCTAAAATATATTTGGAGTTAGCTTATTAGCTAGAAGGTTATGTTAACATAACCCTGAATAGAATAAATGGGTAGAATTGCAGAAAGATACCAGTTTTCCAAACTAAATCTAGTCTACTATGAAGGGTTCTTATCTGAGCAAGCCAAACCAGCACTGCCACAACAACCTTTCATAATTAGCCCTAATTCACTTGGCGTTGGGTCAGAGCACGACCAGGTCTGGACATGACCAGCTAGCTACTCCCAAATTATTAACAACTCCCCTCTAGAGGATTTACAGGGCAGCTCTAACAAGACTCTCTTTATACATGGTACCATGGGGAACAGACAACAGGAAAACACAGGAGTTCCTGAACAGCAGATGACTGAGACGGCATGGTCAACAAAAGGATCTGTTGCAATGGCAAAGTGGAACGGGTACCTTGTTAAAATTGTCTTCACCATCATTACAGTATTTGTCGTAACAACATTGTCCTCACCAGCATAACAAACAATGTCATCATCATCATCATCATCATCCCCCTGGTCCCTATGAGATGAGATAACTGGGCTGTTCATGTTGTGGTCATGTTGTTGACATTAACAAGTGATTCCATTACCACCAGCTGCTGTGTGCCAGCAGCACAAGACCAGCGTAACCACGGCAGCAGTATCAATAACAAGGGGAGGGACGGGCCGCGGAAAACAAAGAGATTATTCTCGTGTCCCTCAGGTTACACTGATGATTAGTGTCCATCTCCCTTACTCCAAACTACCCCCATCCTCACACACCTAATAAAACAACCCACCCAAGATTAGAGGACAACACATCTAAATGAAATAAATCTGAATCTGAGTGACAGAAGAAGTTGACATGTTTTGGAGTAGGATCATGTGGTTTTGCTAGTGTAGTCACTAGGGGGAACTAATCTATGTCAGAGGTGGATAGAGACAGGATGTTGTGCTGAAACAATATGACAATGGTGAACTAGAGGTGCTGCCTATACTTTCAGTGAGGAAGCTGCCATGCAATAGTACACAGGTGTCAAACTCTTTCCACGGAGGGCCAAGTGTCCGTGGGTTGTCGCTCCTCCCTTGTACTTGATTGATAAATTAGTCATTAATTAGTAAGGAACTTCACTCACCTGGTTGTTTAGGGATTAGTTGAGAGGAAAAACCAAAAACCTGCAGACACTAGTTTGTATTTCTGAAGTATTCTCACAACATGATGGAAGGGTCCATTTATTTATGAGAGGTGTGACTGTTAGTGTGTATCTAGGAGGAGTCCGTGACATCATTGATCTATCAGCCACTTTATTGGCCCACAGTAAATTAGACAGAAGTTTCCACATACATCATCTTTATTAGCCTACAATGAGTGGGGGGAGGCGCATCATTGATAATGTGCCAACAGATTGCTATAGATAACTAGATAAGTTGTCCTTGCCATATCAGTGAGGAAGTGGGTTTCTCAACTATTTTAGCCCTGCTTAATAGCCTCTCAAGAGAGTACTGTGTCCCATGGTAACCACACAAGATTATGCTCATTAAAGTTGTGAGTGAAAGAGAAATTGCAGTAGAGATAGTGTGAATGTGTGTATGTGTGCGTGCTTTCGTAAAGGAAGGAACACACGGTCAATGAAAGGCTATAAGAGGATTTCTGGTGGTTGAGAGAGACTCGATAGGTGCAATGAACTCACATTATAGTGTTTAACCAAATTCCTTTGTTAATATAGCATCACATGTCCTTGGGCCTCACCTTACACACGCTTAAAACAATGGGTCCAATAGCAGTTAGGGCAGAAAGACATAGGCCCACCGACCTAACACTCTAGAGGGCAGTCAACTGGTTTCCATGGAACAAATGAAAAGTACTCAATTCATAGAGCTTTCACGGTTTGATTACCCATGTGTGGCCATGTCACTTTGACAAATTGCTTGTTCTTTTGAAATGGCCATTTGGCAGATATGAATGAATAGGCCTACTAATATGCAAAATGAGAAATCAGATCTAACCACACTTGGCGTAATCAATTTAATTCCAAACATATATTCAACTCCCTTCACAGCAGAGCATTAACTTATTCCAAACGCATGGGGACTGATTAAGTGGGTTTGGACGTATGCACCAGGCACAGAATAACTCTGCCTTTTCCATTTGGTTCTCTTGGGGAGGAACCTGCAGTCACACACACACACACACACACACAAAGCACTGCGGATGGAAGAAAAATGTTTGCTGTTACTGTGACGATAAAGATATACAAAGGAAGTGTTTCGGTCTGATCAAGGTCTTGGGAACCACGGTAACTATAAGAATTTGTTCTTAACTGACTTGCCTAGTTAAATAGAGGTAAAATAAAAATACATTTAAAAAACACAAGAAAATGACATGCGTCAGAGACAGACAGTAGGTATCATGGTCTAAAGAGGAGACATTCAATCTATGGAAAGTCTGCACTGTGGGTGTGTGACTTCCTCAACAGTCCCCACAAGGATAGTAAAACAAGGAAAATTCTCAATTGTCCAGGTCCCCAGAAGGACAAAGGTTAATTTAAGCTTAGGGGTTTGGTTTAGGGTTACAATTAGGGTTAAAATTAACTAGTGACTTAACTAGTGAATTAACTAGTGAATTAACTAGTGACTGGACATTTTCCCTAAGAAGCCAACTGTGTGAAATGATCAAAGAAAATACATTTGCCTCACTATTGGCCTCAAAGACTGGAGATGCACAGTCCTGCTCTAAAGTGGAGCCACTGTAAGAGCACATCCTACAGACCCAGAAATACCTAAATATACAATAAAAAACACACGTCAAGGTACACAGTATGTTAACCTAGGTCCAAACCCGGTCCTCACCATTATGGCAACCACACAGTCAGCCGGATCTATAAAAGTGTCAAGAGAAAAGAGCAGTATCATTATTCATCTGGGATAGTGTGTTAACATCATGGAGAATAAAGGACTTTATACACTATATAGGATGAGGCATCTTAATGGTTGGAGGCTTCCTCTCCTCATCGTCTTCACCTTGACTGATGGAAAAACACATGAAAGAAATATGGTGGATGAAATATACAGTGTACAAAACATTAAGAACACCTTCCTAAATATTGAGTTCCACCCCCTTCTTGAAAATCCTTCTTGAACGTGACTCCTCCCCTTCTTGAAAATCCTTCTTGAACGTGACTCCTCCCCTTCACCGACATTGATTGAAGTGGATTTAACAAGTGACATCAATAAAGGATCTTTCACCTGGATTTAGCTGGTCAGTTGATGGAAAGAGCAGGCGTTCATAATGTTTTGTACACTGTGTACAATCACCTGTCCAATTCTTTCACCTCAGATGTGACACGAAAGGAGACCGTTCAGACTATGGATGAAACGGACTGGATTTGGATGGACTGAATGGTATTGTTAAACAGATTAATTAAATTAGGCATTATAAATCCCAAATAGTTGTTTGTAGTTTGTTGGCTCTAAAGTGCTGCCTCACTGACCAATAAAGTTAATGAGTTAGACATTACCCTCAATGGTCATTCTCTAGTCCCTACCAACCAGCTACACACGGACTGGAGGTCAACAAGACAGACTGACAGCCAGACATGGTTTTTGCCTCCATTCGCGTTTGCCAAAATGCAAAGCACCCTGCTACACACCACCATGCTCATGACATGAGCGCTGACTGACACACACACACACACACACACACACACACACCTTTTGAGTTTACACAAATCAGGATTCAAATGATGCTATGAGCAGGATGCTGCATTGCTGCCTTCCATTGTTAAGCCAAAATGGCAGCTTGGAAGGAAGTGGCTTGCTATGTACACACACACACACACACACACGTACACGCCTACACACACACACATACACAACGTAGTCTCAGAGCATTTTGTATTATTCTGTACGTAATTTTGAGAAACTCCATTTCGTATGATATGTTACGAATTTGCTAAATGTTTGATATGTTACGAATTTGTGGGGCTAACATTAGCTAGGTGGCTAGCGCTAAATTAGCTAGCTCTAGGGGTTAAGGTTAGGAGTAGGGTTAAGGTTAGGGGAAGGGTTAGTTAACATGCTAAGTAGTTTCAAAATAGCTAAAAAGTAGTAAGTCATTGCAAAGTTGATAATTATCTAAAATGCTAAAGCAGTCCGTGATGAGTTTCGAACAGGCATTAAGTAACCTTCCATGTTATACAACATAGCATACTAATTTCAGTGTCCTGGATTTACGCTTCCTATGTTACATGTAGTCTAGGAGACCAGTCTGGCACACAGGACAAATAAAAGCACACACACACACACACACACACACACACGAAAAGCATTTCTAAGAAACACAGGTATTTTTTGAGCTGCCTTGCAGGAAACTCGGGTGGGGTCACTAAAAAGCCTGGAGAGGCAAGCTATGCAGGAAGAGGGGTACAAACTGACCCTGAGTCATCAAGGAAACTACACAACTCAAATTCACAACAGATAATGAAAAATGTAAAAACTTTGCATCACAGACACAATATTTCTGCTAGTCATTTCCTTTACTTGAATGGATTTTGCAAGCCTCAGGGTTTTACAGTCAGGAAACCGGATTCCAAAACCTTTAAAGAAGCAGTTGATTTAGGCCCTGCATGAACAGATTTCAGCTGAAACCCTGCCAACTCACAAATTGTCCATAGCTGTAGAGTCGTTTATCGAGAAAACAAGCAGAGCCTGCCAAAACCAGACAACAGATTTCAAAGGTTCAAAGGTGGCATGCAGCAAGGAAACGGTGACGTAAGAGGTTGGCATGGAGACAAAGACACAGTCAAACCGGGAGAGGCCAGTCAAACCGTGAAATAACTTCTTTTGGAGGGGGGGGAGACATACCCGACCAGCAAGGCTATAACCTGTTATCTACACATTACAGATGCAGCTAGTGTGTGGAGCATAGCAACGTCAGCAGGGCATTTGTGGTTATAGCATTGGGGCAGTAACCAAACGGTCGCTGGTTCAAATACCCAAGCCGACAAGGTGAAAAATCTGTCGATGTGCCCTTAAACAAGGAAACCCTCATTTGCTCCAGGGGCGCCGTACTACGATGGTTGACCCTGTAAAACAACACATTTCACTGCACCTGTCCAGTGTGTGACAATGAAACATTATTATTATTAAATAAACATTAGAGCCAACCCTCTGCTGCAACACTGTGCATAGGCATTGTCTGTCTGTCCACTCTCTAGTAACACATTTTAGCCTCAGTCTCTCTCTTTGGGTATCCCGGGTCACCGGGGTCTGAGAAAAGAGGACTGCTACCACTGGTCGCTGTGTGTGGGTGACTGACCGACCATAATAACACACCGCCATAGTTACCACAGCAGGCAACATGAACTAACTGGCAGTTCACACCCACTCTCTCCCTGTAATTAACAGAATCACATGCTATCAGGATGGGAGAACTATACCATCGAGATGTATGCCATAAAACCATCAGCCTGGCGTCGCAGGATAAGCTTTAGCAGTCAACACCCATGCGATGTATGCCATAAAACCATCAGCCTGGCGTCGCAGGATAAGCTTTAGCGGTCAACACCTTGGCGATGTATGCCATAAAACCATGGGCATCAGCCTGGCGTCGCAGGATAAGTTTTAGCAGTCAACACCCTGGCGATGTATGCCATAACACCATGGGCATCAGCCTGGCGTCGCAGGATAAGCTAAGCTAAAGCACTGTTTTGCTGGTTCAAAGCATGTAGCCTTTACACTCGTACATGGGTTGAAAATGGCAGATTTGGGCACTAATAAGCACCTAAGTCTGAACGCAGTGGCTGTATAGTAATGCCACACATGATGTCAGAGCTCAGGCTCTGTGCTTCACTGTGCTGTGTGGGTTTTATGCTGACTGACGTTCTGAACCTGAGCAACTCGTGTGACAAGAAGTTGCCCCATCCCTCCTGGTAAGTGGGGAAAGTTTTGGTTGTCCGAGTGAGTGGAATGCTGTAAATAAAGAGGACGATGTATTATGAAAGATGAGACGTTGAGATTTAGAATAAATTCCCACGAGTCCAAATGTGCACTTCACATTTCCAAGTCATAAACCTCATGTCATACACAAATGTCAACGTATATGATCACAAGGTTTGATGTGCAGTTGCAAGTCGACATGGAGTCATACCCTGGGTTGTTCTGAACAGAATGAGCCTGTTTGTGTATTGTGAAGAAATTGCCTGAATGCACTCATGAGTCCTTTCTATGTGCACCAAAATTACATTTCTCTGAATTGCCTCGTGAAACACCGTAAGATCTTATTTGATAACTTAGCTAGTCATGTTGGCAATAGAACAAGCTTTCAAATGATGCCCACCTGACCCAGATTGCGATTTAGAAAATGGGCCATTTTTGGATTGTGTAAACATTAATTGTGTGATGGAGAGGATGCAGGGTTGTGTGTCGTGGGCATAATATGTAACAATGCATCACATGCGACTCCTGAATAAATGTCTAAATACAAATGTATTGAATTACTTCGTAAAATGAATGGATTCACATACAAGGCATAAACTTAAGTTACAATGCATTACGAGGCTTTATTCTACGCATGCAGATCCTAAGGTTAACTGACAAGACAAAGCATGAAATCTGTCGTTCTGAACAGGCAGTTAACCCACAGACAAAGCATGAAATCTGTCGTTCTGAACAGGCAGGTAACCCGCTGTCCCTAGGCTGTCATTGAAAATAAGAATTTGTTCTTAACTGACTTGCCTAGTTAAATAAAGGTAAAAATAAAAATGAACAAAGAGACGCTTACTAGACAGGAGGCCTAGAAAATGAGAATTGATCATATAATGTTCTTCCATGGACTGGATACGAGAGAGAACAAAGGCATTTAATTCCATTTATAACATCTGAAGATGTAACCTTTCAACCCAAAACCAACCATTGGTCAATCAAACGATACCGAGTTACCAGAATAACCTGACGACCAAGGCCCAACCTAAACAGGATGTCACAGCAGTTAAAGGCTTGTGTGGGGATGAGACTTATGTAAATAAGACAGAATTCCTGAAATGACAAGAAAACCTGTTTTAGAGCTGTCCAGACACAAGTTACCACAGAGATCAGCCATCCATATAGATAGCATCAGAGTTCTCCTCAGTGAACAGTTACCACAGAGATCAGCCATCCTTATAGATAGCATCAGAGTTCTCCTCAGTGTACAGTTACCACAGAGATCAGCCATCCATATAGATAGCACCAGAGTTCTCCTCAGTGAACAGTTACCACAGAGATCAGCCATCCATATAGATAGCGTCAGAGTTCTCCTCAGTGAACAGTTACCACAGAGATCAGCCATCCATATAGATAGCATCAGAGTTCTCCTCAGTGAACAGTTACCACAGAGATCAGCCAACCATATAGATAGCATCAGAGTTCTCCTCAGTGAACAGTTCCCACAGAGATCATCCATCCATCCATATAGATAGCATCAGAGAACAGTTACCACAGAGATCATCAGAGTTCTCCTCAGTGAACCTGTTTCAGATAGAATAATGCTATAGTATCCGTGTTTGGTATCTATCAGTCATTCAATAGTCAGTCCTCTGGATACTGTAACATCGATACATTTTGGCCCCTCAGAGGGAGAAGGGCTGACTAGTCCTTGGGCATTGACTTTTGTTCCTGGACCATTTGCCATGCAGTTCCATGTAACAGAAAACACGTCAATTAGGGCCGAGCCTACATGTGTACCCAACAAAACAACTAAAAGTGTGCTGGCTCCAGTTCCTCAATGGCACAGCTAGGAGAGCAAAACATGTTTTTTATTAAAAGCACCTTGTAGTTGAAGACTGTTCGGTGAGTCATAAAAGTGCATTGAAATGACTTAGAAACTGTGCACACTTTAGAGAGGTGTTCGGCCCGGTCATTTTTTATGTTACAATCAACAGTGTCATGTTTGGATTCAGTCTTGCGTCAGGTGACCTTGTGTTCTCAACTTTAGTCTAATACTTTTCCCATAACCTCCAAACTGTTCTCTTTCATGTGCTCCCATGGTTATGCAATATGCTGGTGTCTTCTTTAAGAAACATTTCAATTTAGCCCTATCCATTAGAGGCCAAAGGTTAAACCCATAGGGCAATTACAAATGAATAACCAGACACAGAATGTCTTACACAAACGTACTGTGACCTACTTGTTCCTGGTACAGAGTGAACTTACTTCCTCAACACCCATATAAAAGGGAGCAGAATAAGGAAGTTGACAGTTTAGCTGCATCAATATGTTTAAAGTAATGCCTCCAATGCTGCAATTTTAGCTTTGAGAACATGACTATGCATTGTGGTCAGTGTTTTATAAACATAGATTTTAATGACATGATGATGCCCAAATAAACAAATTATTACATACAAATTGGATTTCCAATTTACTGTGAAATCTATAAAACGCAAGCTCGCAAGCTAGCTAGTTAGCAGACTGTAAAATCAAACGTAACCAAAATGTTGAATGGGTTGTAGACTAGAGATGGCTTTAGGGCAGGAACTTGGCTGTCCCTGTGACTGAATGCACGATGGAACTAACAGTGGCACAGACCATGTAGTAGTAGAACATCCCCTTTATTCAGTACACCTGGGGGTTTCACCTACAAACAAACCCCACACACACAGCACTGACACACACAGCACTGACACACACAGCACTGACACATAAGAAGCACCTGGATTTCTCGTCTCGCTTGCTCTGAGTGTGCCAGAGCGTGGGTGTCTCTATAAATAGGGCTTGTGCCTTCCCCAGCTCCGATGGGATCCTCTCATGTTTTAATTAAGTAAACTGCAGTCATCAAGCCCAGCTGTGGCCTGCATCCCCGGCCTCCCAACTGCATCACAGCATCCATGCTCCAGGGCCACAGAGAAGCTGAGCCCATGTGGGTGTGTGTGTGTGTGTGTGTCACAGTTTGTTGTGCTTGTTGGAGGGGGTCTATACGTGATTTTATGACTACAGTCCAGTGACGCAGAAACTAGGGACTGGGCCTAAGGGAGAGGGGCATGCTGGGTAAAACATACTGGTGTTTCGGAAAGCTCCCCTGGAGTGTAACAGAGAACGAGGGTACTCCCGATCGGTCTATCCCTCCCCCTCATCTCTCCTCTCTCTAGTCATCTATTTGTTTCATTCTCCTCTGGTATCTCTTTACCTACTCATCCCAGAATTCTCCCACCCTCCCCTGTCCCTCTCCTCCTCTCTCTTCCCCCTGCTCTCTGCACCCACTACGTTCCTCATACTTTGACTACCTCCCATGTACCTACCCCTTACACCCTCACCTGTATCTACCACTTACACCCTCACCTGTATCTACCACTTACACCCTCACCTGTACCTACCCCTTACGCCCTCCCCTGTACCTACCCCTTACGCCCTCCCCTGTACCTACCCCTTACGCCCTCACCTGTACCTACCCCTTACGCCCTCACCTGTACCTATCCCTTACACCCTCACCTGTATCTATCCCTTACACCCTCCCCTGTATCTATCCCTTACACCCTCCCCTGTATCTATCCCTTACACCCTCCCCTGTATCTATCCCTTACACCCTCCCCTGTATCTATCCCTTACACCCTCCCCTGTATCTATCCCTTACACCCTCCCCTGTATCTACCACTTACACACTCCCCTGTATCTACCACTTACACCCTCCCCTGTATCTACCACTTACACCCTCCCCTGCATCTACCACTTACACCCTCCCCTGTCTCTCCCCCTGTCTCTCCCCTATATATACACACCACTTACATCTATATCTACCACTTACACCCACCCCTGTCTCTCCCCTCCCCTGTATCTACCACTTATACCCTCCCCTGTATCTACCACGTACACCCCCCCCCCCGTATCTACCACGTGCACCCTCTCCTATATCTACCACTTACACCCTCCCCTATATCTACCACTTACAGGGGAGGGAAGAGACAGGAGGGTGTAAGTGGTATATGTAGGATGTCCCTGTATCAAACATCTCTCTCTCCATCATTCTTCCTCTTATCCCCATGTCATTCCTCCTTTTCCTAGTCAATTTCCACCCTTCTTCCCTAACCCCATTGTATTCCCCACCCCCAGAACTACTGTACTCTGACCTCGTCTCCTGTATCACCCCTCTGTGAGGCCCCAAGTGTTGGGGTCTAAACTGTAGCTTTTAGTAGCAGCAGTCCTGCTCCTAGTTACCATCCATTATTAATGGCCTGCTGCTAGTTCTGTTTCTGGGCCCATCTTACATTCAGGGTTACACAGCCATTAAAACACTACAATCAACACCCAGGACAACCAGAGAGAGAGAGGGAAGGAGGGAAAGACAGGGTAACAGAGGGAAAGACAGGGTAACAGAGGGAAGGAGGGAAAGACAGGGTAGCAGCGGGAAAGACAGGGTAGCAGCGGGAAAGACAGGGTAGCAGCGGGAAAGACAGGGTAGCAGCGGGAAAGACAGGGTAGCAGCGGGAAAGACAGGGTAGCAGCGGGAAAGACAGGGTAGCAGCGGGAAAGACAGGGTAGCAGCGGGAAAGACAGGGTAGCAGCGGGAAAGACAGGGTAGCAGCGGGAAAGACAGGGTAGCAGCGGGAAAGACAGGGTAGCAGCGGGAAAGACAGGGTAGCAGAGGGAAAGACAGGGTAGCAGAGGGAAAGACAGGGTAGCAGAGGGAAAGACAGGGTAGCAGAGGGAAAGACAGGGTAGCAGAGGGAAAGACAGGGTAGCAGAGGGAAAGACAGGGTAGCAGAGGGAAAGACAGGGTAACAGAGGGAAAGACAGGGTAACAGAGGGAAAGACAGGGTAACAGAGGGAAGGAGGGAAAGACAGGATAACAGAGGGAAAGACAGGATAACAGAGGGAAGGACAGGATAACAGAGGGAAAGACAAGATAACAGAGGGAAAGACAGGATAACAGAGGGAAAGACAGGGTAACAGAGGGAAAGACAGGGTAACAGAGGGAAAGACAGGATAACAGAGGGAATGAGGGGAAGACAGGGTAACAGAGGGAAAGACAGGGTAACAGAGGGAAAGACAGGGTAACAGAGGGAAAGACAGGGTAACAGAGGGAAAGACAGGGTAACAGAGGGAAAGACAGGATAACAGAGGGAGAGACAGGATAACAGAGGGAAGGAGGGGAAGACAGGATAACAGAGGGAAGGACAGGGTAACAGAGGGAAAGACAGGGTAACAGAGGGAAGGAGGGAAAGACAGGATAACAGAGGGAAGGAGGGAAAGACAGGATAACAGAGGGAAGGAAGGAAAGACAGGATAACAGAGAGAACGACAGGATAACAGAGGGAAGACAGGGTAACAGAGGGAAAGACAGGGTAACAGAGGGAAAGACAGGGTAACAGAGGGAAAGACAGGGTAACAGAGGGAAAGACAGGGTAACAGAGGGAAAGACAGGGTAACAGAGGGAAAGACAGGGTAACAGAGGGAAGGAGGGAAAGACAGGATAACAGAGGGAAGGAGAGAAAGACAGGATAACAGAGGGAAGGAGGGAAAGACAGGATAACAGAGGGAAAGACAGGGTAACAGAGGGAAGGAGAGAACGACAGGATAACAGAGGGAAGACAGGGTAACAGAGGGAAAGACAGGGTAACAGAGGGAAAGACAGGGTAACAGAGGGAAAGACAGGGTAACAGAGGGAAAGACAGGGTAACAGAGGGAAGGAGGGAAAGACAGGATAACAGAGGGAAGGAGGGACGGACAGGGTAACAGAGGGAAGGAGGGAAGGAGGGAAGGACAGGGTAACAGAGGGAAGGAGGGAAGGACAGGATAACAGAGGGAAGGAGAGAAAGACAGGATAACAGAGGGAAGGAGAGAAAGACAGGATAACAGAGGGAAGGAGGGAAAGACAGGATAACAGAGGGAAAGACAGGGTAACAGAGGGAAGGAGAGAAAGACAGGATAACAGAGGGAAGACAGGATAACAGAGGGAAAGACAGGGTAACAGAGGGAAAGACAGGGTAACAGAGGGAAGGAGGGAAAGACAGGATAAGAGGGAAAGACAGGAAAACAGAGGGAAAGACAGGGTAACAGAGGGAAAGACAGGGTAACAGAGGGAAAGACAGGGTAACAGAGGGAAAGACAGGGTAACAGAGGGAAGGAGGGAAAGACAGGATAACAGAGGGAAGGAGGGAAAGACAGGATAACAGAGGGAAAGACAGGGTAACAGAGGGAAAGAGAGAAAGACAGGATAACAGAGGGAAGACAGGATAACAGAGGGAAAGACAGGGTAACAGAGGGAAAGACAGGGTAACAGAGGGAAGGAGGGAAAGACAGGATAAGAGGGAAAGACAGGGTAACAGAGGGAAGGAGGGAAAGACAGGGTAACAGAGGGAAGGAGGGAAAGACAGGGTAACAGCGGGAAAGACAGGATAACAGAGGGAAGGAGGGAAAGACAGGGTAACAGAGGGAAAGACAGGGTAACAGAGGGAAAGACAGGGTAACAGAGGGAAAGACAGGGTAACAGAGGGAAAGACAGGGTAACAGAGGGAAAGACAGGGTAACAGAGGGAAAGACAGGGTAACCGAGGGAAAGACAGGGTAACAGAGGGAAAGACAGGGTAACAGAGGGAAAGACAGGGTAACAGAGGGAAAGACAGGGTAACAGAGGGAAAGACAGGATAACAGAGGGAAAGACAGGATAACAGAGGGAAAGACAGGATAACCGAGGGAAAGACAGGGTAACAGAGGGAAAGACAGGGTAACAGAGGGAAAGACAGGGTAACAGAGGGAAAGACAGGGTAACAGAGGGAAAGACAGGATAACAGAGGGAAAGACAGGATAACAGAGGGAAAGACAGGATAACAGAGGGAAAGACAGGGTAACAGAGGGAAAGACAGGATAACAGAGGGAAAGACAGGATAACAGAGGGAAAGACAGGGTAACAGAGGGAAAGACAGGGTAACAGAGGGAAAGACAGGGTAACAGAGGGAAAGACAGGGTAACAGAGGGAAAGACAGGGTAACAGAGGGAAGGAGGGGAAGACAGGATAACAGAGGGAAAGACAGGGTAACAGAGGGAAAGACAGGGTAACAGAGGGAAAGACAGGATAACAGAGGGAATGACAGGGTAACAGAGGGAAAGACAGGGTAACAGAGGGAAAGACAGGGTAACAGAGGGAAATACAGGGTAACAGAGGGAAATACAGGGTAACAGAGGGAAATACAGGGTAACAGAGGGAAATACAGGGTAACAGAGGGAAAGACAGGATAACAGAGGGAAAGACAGGATAACAGAGGGAAAGACAGGGTAACAGAGGGAAATACAGGGTAACAGAGGGAAGGAGGGGAAGACAGGGTAACAGAGGGAAAGACAGGGTAACAGAGGGAAGGAGGGGAAGACAGGGTAACAGAGGGAAAGACAGGGTAACAGAGGGAAGGAGGGGAAGACAGGATAACAGAGGGAAAGACAGGGTAACAGAGGGAAAGACAGGGTAACAGAGGGAAAGACAGGGTAACAGAGGGAAATACAGGGTAACAGAGGGAAATACAGGGTAACAGAGGGAAGGAGGGAAAGACAGGGTAACAGAGGGAAATACAGGGTAACAGAGGGAAGGAGGGGAAGACAGGATAACAGAGGGAAAGACAGGGTAACAGAGGGAAAGACAGGGTAACAGAGGGAAGGACAGGGTAACAGAGGGAAGGAGGGGAAGACAGGATAACAGAGGGAAGGAGGGGAAGACAGGATAACAGAGGGAAAGACAGGGTAACAGAGGGAAAGACAGGGTAACAGAGGGAAGGACAGGGTAACAGAGGGAAGGAGGGGAAGACAGGATAACAGAGGGAAGGAGGGGAAGACAGGGTAACAGAGGGAAAGACAGGGTAACAGAGGGAAGGACAGGGTAACAGAGGGAAAGACAGGGTAACAGAGGGAAAGACAGGGTAACAGAGGGAAAGACAGGGTAACAGAGGGAAAGACAGGGTAACAGAGGGAAAGACAGGGTAACAGAGGGAAAGACAGGGTAACAGAGGGAAAGACAGGGTAACAGAGGGAAGGAGGGAAAGACAGGGTAACAGAGGGAAAGACAGGGTAACAGAGGGAAAGACAGGGTAACAGAGGGAAGGAGGGGAAGACAGGCTAACAGAGGGAAAGACAGGGTAACAGAGGGAAAGACAGGGTAACAGAGGGAAAGACAGGGTAACAGAGGGAAAGACAGGGTAACAGAGGGAAAGACAGGGTAACAGAGGGAAAGACAGGGTAACAGAGGGAAAGACAGGGTAACAGAGGGAAATACAGGGTAACAGAGGGAAATACAGGGTAACAGAGGGAAATACAGGGTAACAGAGGGAAGGAGGGAAAGACAGGGTAACAGAGGGAAAGACAGGGTAACAGAGGGAAGGAGGGGAAGACAGGGTAACAGAGGGAAAGACAGGGTAACAGAGGGAAGGAGGGGAAGACAGGATAACAGAGGGAAATACAGGGTAACAGAGGGAAGGAGGGAAAGACAGGGTAACAGAGGGAAAGACAGGGTAACAGAGGGAAAGACAGGGTAACAGAGGGAAAGACAGGGTAACAGAGGGAAGGAGGGGAAGACAGGATAACAGAGGGAAAGACAGGGTAACAGAGGGAAAGACAGGGTAACAGAGGGAAGGAGGGAAAGACAGGATAACAGAGGGAATGACAGGGTAACAGAGGGAATGACAGGGTAACAGAGGGAAAGACAGGGTAACAGAGGGAAAGACAGGGTAACAGAGGGAAAGACAGGATAACAGAGGGAAATACAGGGTAACAGAGGGAAATACAGGGTAACAGAGGGGAAGACAGGATAACAGAGGGAAAGACAGGATAACAGAGGGAAAGACAGGATAACAGAGGGAAAGACAGGGTAACAGAGGGAAATACAGGGTAACAGAGGGAAGGAGGGGAAGACAGGGTAACAGAGGGAAAGACAGGGTAACAGAGGGAAGGAGGGGAAGACAGGGTAACAGAGGGAAAGACAGGGTAACAGAGGGAAGGAGGGGAAGACAGGATAACAGAGGGAAAGACAGGGTAACAGAGGGAAAGACAGGGTAACAGAGGGAAAGACAGGGTAACAGAGGGAAATACAGGGTAACAGAGGGAAGGAGGGAAAGACAGGGTAACAGAGGGAAAGACAGGGTAACAGAGGGAAGGAGGGGAAGACAGGATAACAGAGGGAAAGACAGGGTAACAGAGGGAAGGACAGGGTAACAGAGGGAAGGAGGGGAAGACAGGATAACAGAGGGAAGGAGGGGAAGACAGGATAACAGAGGGAAAGACAGGGTAACAGAGGGAAAGACAGGGTAACAGAGGGAAGGACAGGGTAACAGAGGGAAGGAGGGGAAGACAGGATAACAGAGGGAAGGAGGGGAAGACAGGATAACAGAGGGAAAGACAGGGTAACAGAGGGAAAGACAGGGTAACAGAGGGAAAGACAGGGTAACAGAGGGAAAGACAGGGTAACAGAGGGAAAGACAGGGTAACAGAGGGAAAGACAGGGTAACAGAGGGAAGGAGGGAAAGACAGGGTAACAGAGGGAAAGACAGGGTAACAGAGGGAAAGACAGGGTAACAGAGGGAAAGACAGGGTAACAGAGGGAAGGAGGGGAAGACAGGCTAACAGAGGGAAAGACAGGGTAACAGAGGGAAAGACAGGGTAACAGAGGGAAAGACAGGGTAACAGAGGGAAAGACAGGGTAACAGAGGGAAAGACAGGGTAACAGAGGGAAATACAGGGTAACAGAGGGAAATACAGGGTAACAGAGGGAAATACAGGGTAACAGAGGGAAATACAGGGTAACAGAGGGAAATACAGGGTAACAGAGGGAAGGAGGGAAAGACAGGGTAACAGAGGGAAAGACAGGGTAACAGAGGGAAGGAGGGGAAGACAGGGTAACAGAGGGAAGGAGGGGAAGACAGGATAACAGAGGGAAATACAGGGTAACAGAGGGAAGGAGGGAAAGACAGGGTAACAGAGGGAAAGACAGGATAACAGAGGGAAAGACAGGGTAACAGAGGGAAGGAGGGGAAGACAGGATAACAGAGGGAAAGACAGGGTAACAGAGGGAAAGACAGGGTAACAGAGGGAAAGACAGGGTAACAGAGGGAAAGACAGGGTAACAGAGGGAAAGACAGGGTAACAGAGGGAAAGACAGGGTAACAGAGGGAAAGACAGGGTAACAGAGGGAAAGACAGGGTAACAGAGGGAAAGACAGGGTAACAGAGGGAAAGACAGGGTAACAGAGGGAAGGAGGGGAAGACAGGATAACAGAGGGAAAGACAGGGTAACAGAGGGAAAGACAGGGTAACAGAGGGAAAGACAGGGTAACAGAGGGAAAGACAGGGTAACAGAGGGAAAGACAGGGTAACAGAGGGAAAGACAGGGTAACAGAGGGAAAGACAGGGTAACAGAGGGAAGGAGGGAAAGACAGGGTAACAGAGGGAAGGAGGGAAAGACAGGGTAACAGAGGGAAAGACAGGGTAACAGAGGGAAAGACAGGATAACAGAGGGAAAGACAGGATAACAGAGGGAAGGAGGGGAAGACAGGATAACAGAGGGAAAGACAGGGTAACAGAGGGAAAGACAGGGTAACAGAGGGAAGGAGGGGAAGACAGGGTAACAGAGGGAAAGACAGGGTAACAGAGGGAAGGAAAACTGTTTGCACTAACAAATGGAGATCATCAATAAATGAAGTTTAAAAAGAAAATGGTGGTAAATGAATGAAGCCAAATGATGGTTTTAGAACGGCCGTAAATTGTTCAAAGTGTAAACTGGCTGACATTTAAAAACGTGTAGACAAGAGTCAGGGTAAAAAACCCATGACCTGCAAAGCCAATTCCAATCAGTTAACGTGTTCCCCCATACGAACATTGATTCAATTATTGATTAAGTCAGCTTGAATAGGTAAAAAGCACAGGTGGGTCAATAGCCATTCTGATGACTTAGGGAGATCAGCTTACCCTTTGATGATTTGTAAAGTCCCAACATGTGACTTACAAGGGAGGAACTGGACATCCAATGGGTTGGAGCAGGTGTTGGACATCAAAATGTTTACCAACAAATACACCTGCTGAACTAGGACTCCGTCCTTATAATAGCTCATATGACTAGAAATCATTATTTCATATGCTTATAATGCTTTATATACTTGTATTATATGTCTGTCCATGAGTAAGGGGAGGTCGGCATTATGTAGGTGTGTGCCTTTAGTTCCAGTGAAGAAGTATAGCAGCATTAAAAAAGCAGGATGTTCTACAGTGAAGTGGTTGAAGCACAATATCCGGGCTTCAATGAATATGAGCTTATTGAATAAATAGCACATGAGCACTGTAGCTTCTGAGCAAGAGACCAGTCAGAACAGTTTAGACTACATTGTACGTTGATGACTGTATGTTGAAATAGAAGTGATGTTCTGACTATGGTCTCTTATATAATACATTTATAATGCATTATAAGCATATGAAAGAATGATTTAAAGGAGTCCAGGACTTTTACTTCACTACATTCCTAAAGAAAAGGATGTACTTTTTACTCCACACATTTCCCTGACACTCAAAAGTACTTGTTACATGTTGAATGCTTAGCAGGACAAGAAATTGTCTAATTCACACACTTTTCAAGAGAACATCCCCAGTCATCCCTACTGCCTCTGATCTGGTGGAATCACTAAACACGTGCTTCATTTGAAAATGTTGTGTGTTGAGTGTTGGAGCATGCTCCTGGCTATCCGTACATTAAAAAATAAAAAAGTAAAATTGTGTAATCTGGTTTGATTAATATAAGTAATATGAAATGTATACTTTTACTTTTGATACTTAAGTATATTTTTCACAATTACATTTACTTTTGATCCATAAATATATTTAAAATCAAATACTTTTACTCAAGTAGTATTTTACTGGGTGAGTTTAGTCAGTTTAGTCATTTTCTATTAAGGCATCTTAACTTTTACTCAAGTAAGACAATTGGGGACTTTTTCCACCACTGTATCTCTTCACTCGCTGTGGAAGTCAAACTGTTCTGATCATTCATTAAATAATCACACCACTAATTGAGTCTAATCAAGAAATAACTATATTTTCTAAACAGTAGCCTTGCATGTTGTGGCATTAACAGTTGCTGTTCTAGACTCTCACAGTGACTCTCACAGGCAGCATAAGACAGGCCATAAATTGCCAAGAATCATCCAACACAACAGGATAAGAGTCATAATACAGTACAGTGTGGTGTAATAAAAACAGCTGACCTTTGGGCCACACATAGAAACTCATGACTACAGCTGGACACCTCAGCTGATAAGCTGGCCCTCTAGGAGTAGGAGCAGCCCAGTTACATTACTCCACAGTCCTCTAGGAGTGGGAGCATCTACATTACTGCACAGTTCTCTAGGAGTGGGAGCAGCCCAGCTACGTTACTGCACAGTCCACTAGGATTGGGAGCATCTACATTACTGTACAGTTCTCTAGGAGTGGGAGCAGCCCAGCTACGTTACTGCACAGTCCTCTAGGAGTGGGAGCAGCCCAGCTACATTACTGCACAGTCCTCTAGGAGTGGGAGCATCTACATTACTGTACAGTCCTCTAGGAGTGGGAGCATCTACATTACTGTACAGTCCTCTAGGAGTGGGAGCATCTACATTACTGTACAGTCCTCTAGGAGTGGGAGCATCTACATTACTGTACAGTCCTCTAGGAGTGGGAGCATCTACATTCCTGTAGTCCTCTAGGAGTGGGAGCATCTACATTACTGTACAGTCCTCTAGGAGTGGGAGCAGCCCAGCTACGTTACTGCACAGTCCTCTATGAGTGGGAGCATCTACATTACTGTACAGTCCTCTAGGAGTAGGAGCAGCTACATTACTGTACAGTCCTCTAGGAGTGGGAGCAGCCCAGCTACGTTACTGCACAGTCCACTAGGATTGGGAGCATCTACATTACTGTACAGTCCTCTAGGAGTGGGAGCAGCCCAGCTACGTTACTGCACAGTCCTCTAGGAGTAGGAGCAGCTACATTACTGTACAGTCCTCTAGGAGTGGGAGCAGCTACATTACTGTACAGTCCTCTAGGAGTGGGAGCAGCTACATTACTGTACAGTCCTCTAGGAGTGGGAGCAGCCCAGCTACGTTACTGCACAGTCCTCTATGAGTGGGAGCATCTACATTACTGTACAGTCCTCTAGGAGTAGGAGCAGCTACATTACGGTACAGTCCTCTAGGAGTGGGAGCAGCTACATTACTGTACAGTCCTCTAGGAGTGGGAGCAGCACAGCTACGTTACTGCACAGTCCACTAGGATTGGGAGCATCTACATTACTGTACAGTTCTCTAGGAGTGGGAGCAGCAAATCTATGTTACTGCACAGTCCTCTAGGAGTGGGAGCAGCCCAGCTACATTACTGCACAGTCCTCTAGGAGTGGGAGCATCTACATTACTGTACAGTCCTCTAGGAGTGGGAGCATCTACATTACTGTACAGTCCTCTAGGAGTGGGAGCATCTACATTACTGTACAGTCCTCTAGGAGTGGGAGCATCTACATTACTGTACAGTCCTCTAGGAGTGGGAGCATCTACATTCCTGTAGTCCTCTAAGAGTGGGAGCATCTACATTACTGTACAGTCCTCTAGGAGTGGGAGCAGCCCAGCTACGTTACTGCACAGTCCTCTAGGAGTAGGAGCAGCTACATTACTGTACAGTCCTCTAGGAGTGGGAGCAGCTACATTACTGTACAGTCCTCTAGGAGTGGGAGCAGCTACATTACTGTACAGTCCTCTAGGAGTGGGAGCAGCTACATTACTGTACAGTCCTCTAGGAGTGGGAGCAGCCCAGCTACGTTACTGCACAGTCCACTAGGATTGGGAGCATCTACATTACTGTACAGTTCTCTAGGAGTGGGAGCAGCCCAGCTACATTACTGCACAGTCCTCTAGGAGTGGGAGCATCTACATTACTGCAGAGTCCTCTAGGAGTGGGAGCAGCTACATTACTGCACAGTCCTCTAGGAGTGGGAGCATCTACATTACTGTACAGTCCTCTAGGAGTGGGAGCATCTACATTACTGTACAGTCCTCTAGGAGTGGGAGCATCTACATTCCTGTACAGTCCTCTAGGAGTGGGAGCATCTACATTACTGTACAGTCCTCTAGGAGTAGGAGCAGCTACATTACTGTACAGTCCTCTAGGAGTGGGAGCAGCCCCGCTACGTTACTGCACAGTCCTCTAGGAGTGGGAGCATCTACATTACTGTACAGTCCTCTAGGAGTAGGAGCAGCTACATTACTGTACAGTCCTCTAGGAGTGGGAGCAGCTACATTACTGTACAGTTCTCTAGGAGTGGGAGCAGCAAAGCTATGTTCCTGCACAGTCCTCTAGGAGTGGGAGCATCTACATTACTGTACAGTCCTCTAGGAGTGGGAGCATCTACATTACTGTACAGTCCTCTAGGAGTGGGAGCATCTACATTCCTGTAGTCCTCTAGGAGTGGGAGCATCTACATTACTGTACAGTCCTCTAGGAGTGGGAGCAGCCCAGCTACGTTACTGCACAGTCCTCTAGGAGTGGGAGCAGCTACATTACTGTACAGTCCTCTAGGAGTGGGAGCAGCTACATTACTGTACAGTCCTCTAGGAGTGGGAGCAGCTACATTACTGTACAGTCCTCTAGGAGTGGGAGCAGCCCAGCTACGTTACTGCACAGTCCTCTATGAGTGGGAGCATCTACATTACTGTACAGTCCTCTAGGAGTAGGAGCAGCTACATTACTGTACAGTCCTCTAGGAGTGGGAGCAGCTACATTCCTGTACAGTCCTCTAGGAGTAGGAGCAGCCCAGCTACGTTACTGCACAGTCCACTAGGATTGGGAGCATCTACATTACTGTACAGTTCTCTAGGAGTGGGAGCAGCAAAGCTATGTTACTGCACAGTCCTCTAGGAGTGGGAGCAGCCCAGCTACATTACTGCACAATCCTCTAGGAGTGGGAGCAGCTACATTACTGCACAGTCCTCTAGGAGTGGGAGCATCTACATTACTGTACAGTCCTCTAGGAGTGGGAGCATCTACATTACTGTACAGTCCTATAGGAGTGGGAGCATCTACATTACTGTACAGTCCTCTAGGAGTGGGAGCATCTACATTCCTGTAGTCCTCTAAGAGTGGGAGCATCTACATTACTGTACAGTCCTCTAGGAGTGGGAGCATCTACATTACTGTACAGTCCTCTAGGAGTGGGAGCATCTACATTACTGTACAGTCCTCTAGGAGTGGGAGCATCTACATTCCTGTAGTCCTCTAGGAGTGGGAGCATCTACATTACTGTACAGTCCTCTAGGAGTGGGAGCAGCCCAGCTACGTTACTGCACAGTCCTCTATGAGTGGGAGCATCTACATTACTGTACAGTCCTCTAGGAGTAGGAGCAGCTACATTACTGTACAGTCCTCTAGGAGTGGGAGCAGCCCAGCTACGTTACTGCACAGTCCACTAGGATTGGGAGCATCTACATTACTGTACAGTCCTCTAGGAGTGGGAGCAGCCCAGCTACGTTACTGCACAGTCCTCTAGGAGTAGGAGCAGCTACATTACTGTACAGTCCTCTCGGAGTGGGAGCAGCTACATTACTGTACAGTCCTCTAGGAGTGGGAGCAGCTACATTACTGTACAGTCCTCTAGGAGTGGGAGCAGCCCAGCTACGTTACTGCACAGTCCTCTATGAGTGGGAGCATCTACATTACTGTACAGTCCTCTAGGAGTAGGAGCAGCTACATTACGGTACAGTCCTCTAGGAGTGGGAGCAGCTACATTACTGTACAGTCCTCTAGGAGTGGGAGCAGCACAGCTACGTTACTGCACAGTCCACTAGGATTGGGAGCATCTACATTACTGTACAGTTCTCTAGGAGTGGGAGCAGCAAATCTATGTTACTGCACAGTCCTCTAGGAGTGGGAGCAGCCCAGCTACATTACTGCACAGTCCTCTAGGAGTGGGAGCATCTACATTACTGTACAGTCCTCTAGGAGTGGGAGCATCTACATTACTGTACAGTCCTCTAGGAGTGGGAGCATCTACATTACTGTACAGTCCTCTAGGAGTGGGAGCATCTACATTCCTGTAGTCCTCTAAGAGTGGGAGCATCTACATTACTGTACAGTCCTCTAGGAGTGGGAGCAGCCCAGCTACGTTACTGCACAGTCCTCTAGGAGTAGGAGCAGCTACATTACTGTACAGTCCTCTAGGAGTGGGAGCAGCTACATTACTGTACAGTCCTCTAGGAGTGGGAGCAGCTACATTACTGTACAGTCCTCTAGGAGTGGGAGCAGCTACATTACTGTACAGTCCTCTAGGAGTGGGAGCAGCCCAGCTACGTTACTGCACAGTCCACTAGGATTGGGAGCATCTACATTACTGTACAGTTCTCTAGGAGTGGGAGCAGCCCAGCTACATTACTGCACAGTCCTCTAGGAGTGGGAGCATCTACATTACTGCAGAGTCCTCTAGGAGTGGGAGCAGCTACATTACTGCACAGTCCTCTAGGAGTGGGAGCATCTACATTACTGTACAGTCCTCTAGGAGTGGGAGCATCTACATTACTGTACAGTCCTCTAGGAGTGGGAGCATCTACATTCCTGTACAGTCCTCTAGGAGTGGGAGCATCTACATTACTGTACAGTCCTCTAGGAGTAGGAGCAGCTACATTACTGTACAGTCCTCTAGGAGTGGGAGCAGCCCAGCTACGTTACTGCACAGTCCTCTAGGAGTGGGAGCATCTACATTACTGTACAGTCCTCTAGGAGTAGGAGCAGCTACATTACTGTACAGTCCTCTAGGAGTGGGAGCAGCTACATTACTGTACAGTCCTCTAGGAGTGGGAGCAGCCCAGCTACGTTACTGCACAGTCCACTAGGATTGGGAGCATCTACATTACTGTACAGTTCTCTAGGAGTGGGAGCAGCAAAGCTATGTTACTGCACAGTCCTCTAGGAGTGGGAGCATCTACATTACTGTACAGTCCTCTAGGAGTGGGAGCATCTACATTACTGTACAGTCCTCTAGGAGTGGGAGCATCTACATTCCTGTAGTCCTCTAGGAGTGGGAGCATCTACATTACTGTACAGTCCTCTAGGAGTGGGAGCAGCCCAGCTACGTTACTGCACAGTCCTCTAGGAGTGGGAGCAGCTACATTACTGTACAGTCCTCTAGGAGTGGGAGCAGCTACATTACTGTACAGTCCTCTAGGAGTGGGAGCAGCTACATTACTGTACAGTCCTCTAGGAGTGGGAGCAGCCCAGCTACGTTACTGCACAGTCCTCTATGAGTGGGAGCATCTACATTACTGTACAGTCCTCTAGGAGTAGGAGCAGCTACATTACTGTACAGTCCTCTAGGAGTGGGAGCAGCTACATTCCTGTACAGTCCTCTAGGAGTAGGAGCAGCCCAGCTACGTTACTGCACAGTCCACTAGGATTGGGAGCATCTACATTACTGTACAGTTCTCTAGGAGTGGGAGCAGCAAAGCTATGTTACTGCACAGTCCTCTAGGAGTGGGAGCAGCCCAGCTACATTACTGCACAATCCTCTAGGAGTGGGAGCAGCTACATTACTGCACAGTCCTCTAGGAGTGGGAGCATCTACATTACTGTACAGTCCTCTAGGAGTGGGAGCATCTACATTACTGTACAGTCCTATAGGAGTGGGAGCATCTACATTACTGTACAGTCCTCTAGGAGTGGGAGCATCTACATTCCTGTAGTCCTCTAAGAGTGGGAGCATCTACATTACTGTACAGTCCTCTAGGAGTGGGAGCAGCCCAGCTACGTTACTGCACAGTCCTCTAGGAGTAGGAGCAGATACATTACTGTACAGTCCTCTAGGAGTGGGAGCAGCTACATTACTGTACAGTCCTCTAGGAGTGGGAGCATCTACATTACTGTACAGTTCTCTAGGAGTGGGAGCAGCTACATTACTGTACAGTCCTCTAGGAGTGGGAGCAGCTACATTACTGTACAGTCCTCTAGGAGTGGGAGCAGCTACATTACTGTACAGTCCTCTAGGAGTGGGAGCATCTACATTACTGTACAGTTCTCTAGGAGTGGGAGCAGCCCAGCTACGTTACTGCACAGTCCTCTAGGAGTGGGAGCAGCCCAGCTACATTACTGCACAGTCCTCTAGGAGTGGGAGCATCTACATTACTGCAGAGTCCTCTAGGAGTGGGAGCAGCTACATTACTGCACAGTCCTCTAGGAGTGGGAGCATCTACATTACTGTACAGTCCTCTAGGAGTGGGAGCATCTACATTACTGTACAGTCCTCTAGGAGTGGGAGCATCTACATTCCTGTACAGTCCTCTAGGAGTGGGAGCATCTACATTACTGTACAGTCCTCTAGGAGTGGGAGCAGCCCAGCTACGTTACTGCACAGTCCTCTAGGAGTGGGAGCATCTACATTACTGTACAGTCCTCTAGGAGTAGGAGCAGCTACATTACTGTACAGTCCTCTAGGAGTGGGAGCAGCTACATTACTGTACAGTCCTCTAGGAGTGGGAGCAGCCCAGCTACATTACTGCACAGTCCACTAGGATTGGGAGCATCTACATTACTGTACAGTTCTCTAGGAGTGGGAGCAGCAAAGCTATGTTACTGCACAGTCCTCTAGGAGTGGGAGCAGCCCAGCTACATTACTGCACAGTCCTCTAGGAGTGGGAGCATCTACATTACTGCAGAGTCCTCTAGGAGTGGGAGCAGCTACATTACTGCACAGTCCTCTAGGAGTGGGAGCATCTACATTACTGTACAGTCCTCTAGGAGTGGGAGCATCTACATTCCTGTAGTCCTCTAGGAGTGGGAGCATCTACATTACTGTACAGTCCTCTAGGAGTGGGAGCAGCCCAGCTACGTTACTGCACAGTCCTCTAGGAGTGGGAGCATCTACATTACTGTACAGTCCTCTAGGAGTGGGAGCAGCTACATTACTGTACAGTCCTCTAGGAGTGGGAGCAGCTACATTACTGTACAGTCCTCTAGGAGTGGGAGCAGCTACATTACTGTACAGTCCTCTAGGAGTGGGAGCAGCCCAGCTACGTTACTGCACAGTCCACTAGGATTGGGAGCATCTACATTACTGTACAGTTCTCTAGGAGTGGGAGCAGCCCAGCTACGTTACTGCACAGTCCTCTAGGAGTGGGAGCAGCCCAGCTACATTACTGTACAGTCCTCTAGGAGTGGGAGCATCTACATTACTGTACAGTCCTCTAGGAGTGGGAGCATCTACATTACTGTACAGTCCTCTAGGAGTGGGAGCATCTACATTCCTGTACAGTCCTCTAGGAGTAGGAGCAGCTACATTACTGTACAGTCCTCTAGGAGTGGGAGCAGCTACATTACTGTACAGTCCTCTAGGAGTGGGAGCAGCCCAGCTACGTTACTGCACAGTCCTCTAGGAGTGGGAGCATCTACATTACTGCACAGTCCTCTAGGAGTGGGAGCAGCTACATTACTGTACAGTCCTCTAGGAGTGGGAGAAGCTACGTTACTGCACAGTCCTCTAGGAGTGGGAGCATCTACATTACTGCACAGTCCTCTAGGAGTGGGAGCAGCTACATTACTGTACAGTCCTCTAGGAGTGGGAGAAGCTACGTTACTGCACAGTCCTCTAGGAGTGGGAGCAGCCCAGCTACATTACTGTACAGTCCTCTAGGAGTGGGAGCAGCTACAATACTGTACAGTCCTCTAGGAGTGGGAGCCACCCAATTAAGCTACTGTAAAGTCCTGTGGGAGTGGGAGCAGCCCAGTTACAGTAAAGTCCTGTGGGAGTGGGAGCAGCCCAGTTACTGTACAGTCCTCTAGGAGTGGGAGCAGCTACATTACTGCACAGTCCTCTAGGAGTGGGAGCATCTACATTCCTGTACAGTCCTCTAGGAGTGGGAGCAGCCCAGCTACGTTACTGCACAGTCCTCTAGGAGTAGGAGTGGGAGCATCTACATTACTGTACAGTCCTCTAGGAGTGGGAGCATCTACATTACTGTACAGTCCTCTAGGAGTGGGATCAGCTACATTACTGTACAGTCCTCTAGGAGTGGGAGCAGCCCAGCTACGTTACTGCACAGTCCACTAGGATTGGGAGCATCTACATTACTGTACAGTTCTCTAGGAGTGGGAGCAGCCCAGCTACGTTACTGCACAGTCCTCTAGGAGTGGGAGCAGCCCAGCTACATTACTGCACAGTCCTCTAGGAGTGGGAGCATCTACATTACTGCAGAGTCCTCTAGGAGTGGGAGCAGCTACATTACTGTACAGTCCTCTAGGAGTGGGAGCATCTACATTACTGTACAGTCCTCTAGGAGTGGGAGCATCTACATTACTGTACAGTCCTCTAGGAGTGGGAGCATCTACATTACTGTACAGTCCTCTAGGAGTGGGAGCATCTACATTCCTGTACAGTCCTCTAGGAGTAGGAGCAGCTACATTACTGTACAGTCCTCTAGGAGTGGGAGCAGCTACATTACTGTACAGTCCTCTAGGAGTGGGAGCAGCTACATTACTGCACAGTCCTCTAGGAGTGGGAGCATCTACATTACTGTACAGTCCTCTAGGAGTGGGAGCAGCCCAGCTACGTTACTGCACAGTCCTCTAGGAGTGGGAGCAGCTACATTACTGTACAGTCCTCTAGGAGTGGGAGCAGCTACGTTACTGCACAGTCCTCTAGGAGTGGGAGCAGCCCAGCTACATTACTGTACAGTCCTTTAGGAGTGGGAGGAGCTACATTACTGCACAGTCCTCTAGGAGTGGGAGCATCTACATTACTGTACAGTCCTCTAGGAGTGGGAGCATCTACATTACTGTACAGTCCTCTAGGAGTGGGAGCAGCTACATTACTGTACAGTCCTCTAGGAGTGGGAGCAGCTACATTACTGCACAGTCCTCTAGGAGTGGGAGCAGCCAAGCTACGTTACTGCACAATCCTCTAGGAGTGGGAGCAGCCCAGCTACGTTACTGCACAGTCCTCTAGGAGTGGGAGCATCTACATTACTGTACAGTCCTCTAGGAGTGGGAGCAGCCCAGCTACGTTACTGCACAGTCCTCTAGGAGTGGGAGCAGCTACATTACTGTACAGTCCTCTAGGAGTGGGAGCAGCCCAGCTACGTTACTGCACAGTCCTCTAGGAGTGGGAGCAGCTACATTACTGTACAGTCCTCTAGGAGTGGGAGAAGCTACGTTACTGCACAGTCCTCTAGGAGTGGGAGCAGCCCAGCTACGTTACTGTACAGTCCTCTAGGATTGGGAGCAGCTACATTACAGTACAGTCCTCTAGGAGTGGGAGCCTCCCAATTACGCTACTGTAAAGTACTGTGGGAGTAGCCCAGTTACTGTAAAGTCCTGTGGGAGATGCCCAGTTACTGTAAAGTCCTGTGGGAGTGGGAGCAGCCCAGTTACTGTAAAGTCCTGTGGGAGTTGGAGCAGCCCAGTTACTGTAAAGTCCTGTGGGAGTGGGAGAAGCCCAGTTACTGTAAAGTCCCGTGGGAGTGGGAGAAGCCCAGTTACTGTAAAGTCCCGTGGGAGTGGGAGCAGCCCAGTTACTGTAAAGTCCCGTGGGAGTGGGAGCAGCCCAGTTACTGTAAAGTCCCGTGGGAGTGGGAGCAGCCCAGTTACTGTAAAGTTCTGTAGGAGTGGGAGCAGCCCAGTTACTGTAATCTAGCCTGGGTACCAGACTGTTCAGCTATCATTCCACTCGCCACTCCTGTTTTTTGCCAAATCATTGCCAAAGACTTGGCAAATGACAGGAGTGGAAGGAATGAAAGCTAAACAGACTGGTACCCAAACTAAAAATCAATCCTCTATAACAAAGTATTCCATTCCATTAATTATATTCAACCATGCATGTTGCACTCTGAACCTTATGTTTCCAACGTTAGTGAGGATAATAAAATCTCCAATTATAGAAGTAGATTGATCCAATATGCTACTTTGCTCATCTGCAAAAGAGCAGGAACTCTAAAGCCGTTCTGATTATCCTCAGAGGCAGAAAATCAACAATGACTTCGCCATCATCACGCAGGTGCATTGCTAGCATCCAGTCGGGTCCCGGAATCATGAGCCATAAAATTGTCTGGAGACTTCCAAGCAGCCTAAGCAGAGGCGCGCGGCTTACCAAGCCTAGTTGCCAGCGCGAGCTGTGCATGATCTTCAACACACAGACGTGAGGATCTCATTATATTCACATAAAGGGTGATTTCAGTGTATTACAGATCAATGGGGACTGACTTACCGATACCAGGCGCTGAATAGATGAAGTACAATGCGGTGGTGGACAGTGAGAAGAGGAATATAAGCCCAAGGAATGACCTTCTCCGAAATCGCAGATGTGTCGGCATTATATAGTCGCAAAAACACGTAGACACGTTTTCTTCTTTACAATAGAGATAGGCTAACAGTAGGCCTCAAATCTCCTGAGCGTGTCCAGATGTAAACGCAATCCGCGAATAATCGGTTTTATTTGTCGACTGCAGCAGAGGATCTGCGGGAAAGATGAGTGGCCAGGCGAGTAGGAAGTCTAGCGAATAGAAAGACAGAATCGAAAGGTAAGACAGCTAAAGCCAGCTTTGATTCAGTTTAGAAGAAGTCCCAATGTGGAACAGCTAATCGCGACAATGCAGTCAAAACTGTCGGTGTCGTATTCAGTGGAAGGACATCATTAGCCTAGTCAGACGCTGGGGAACTCGGCCGCTCGGGCGGTGGTAGCCTACTATGGACGGAAAGCTACTAGCGTCTACCTTCCACAAAAAAATGTGCCATGCCTTTATGAGGAGGCGTCTACTTTCCCCATAGGGAGTGTGTGCAAACTCTTTCACTACGTCACTGATACTGATTGACTTTATGCAGTGGTGGAAAATGTACTCAATTGTCATTCTTGAGTAAAAGTAAAGATACCTTCATAGAAAATGACTGTTGAATGCCTTCTGTTTATGTATTTTTTAAAATAAAATAATAGCTCATCAGCATTGAGCTAAACCGAGTTAGCTCCGTTGTGACATCATATTTAGCTTACATTAATTGGACTATATCGTTTTTGGTATATTTTAGATGTCACTGTATTAGACTAAGCATAGGTGATTAAATTATGTTGAAATTGTGCTAGAATATAGTGGAGGCGTCGCCTGTTTTCTTTGCAACTTGCAGTAACAAAGTCAATAGTTGTTTAGTAGTCCGAAAATGTCGGAAACATAAACTTGCTTGACCATGCTGTAGGTCATGTAACTTTGTTACACATGCAATATGTTTTATGGACTTAACCGGAAATATGTCTCCGGTTTTGTGATGAAACAAAGGTGTGGTTGAATTTATTCTGCCATTGTCTTCTTATTGTCTCGGCCTTAGGCGTATATATCACGGTGTCAAGGCATACAGTAGGAACTAACAGGTTAAAGAGCAAACAACGCAATTATCCCAACACATAGGTTGTAATATGGCTTTTTTCCTGGCTTGCCTTCCCTGGTGATTTTACCCACGCACCACTACTGTTTGTGATTAATGATTCCGCCTGATCAGAGGAAGTAGGGATGACGAGATATATTGATAAGCGCATGAATCGGACCATCATTCTGTCCTGTCTGAGCATTCGAAATGTAACGTATACTTTTTGGTGTCAGGGAAAATGTATGCGGGTAAAAAGTACATATGTTCTTTAGGAATGTAGTGGAGTAAAAGTAAAAGTTGCAAAAAAAAATATGAATAGGAAAGTAAAGTACAGATACCGAAAAAAAATGAAAGGGCACTTTTCAACTTCATATTCATTATCTGCAACAACAAACTACTGTCTAAATATGTGAAAACTGAGCATTTCTACGTTTCATTTAAAAAAAATGTAGAGTTAAAAAGTTATCTGATGACATCATCAAAAATATTTTAAAAACAGTGATTTTTAAACACTGAGATTTGCGTTGACATGGGGAGCAAGAAAATATCCTATGGCTAGAAACTCGTTACAAGTTTTAGAAATCACTGATGTCATAAAAATCACAAAGGATTTTTTAGGCCTTATCATTTTAACCACAGATCATAGAAACACACTGGAATACGTTGCCTTTGGAAAGTATTCAGACCCCTTGAATTTTTTCACATTTTGTTAGTTTACAGCCTTATTCTAGAATTGATTAAATAGCTTTTCCCTCATCAATCTACCCCATAATGACAAAGCAAAAACAGATCTTTTGAATTTTAGCTAATATATATATAAACTGAACTGATATATATATATATATATATATATATATATATATAAACTGATATATATCAAATCAAATCAAATTTATTTATATAGCCCTTCGTACATCAGCTGATATCTCAAAGTGCTGTACAGAAACCCAGCCTAAAACCCCAAACAGCAAGCAATACAGGTGTAGAAGCACGGTGGCTAGGAAAAACTCCCTAGAAAGGCCAAAACCTAGGAAGAAACCTAGAGAGGAACCAGGCTATGTGGGGTGGCCAGTCCTCTTCTGGCTGTGCCGCAACATGGCCAAGATGTTCAAATGTTCATAAATGACCAGCATGGTCCAATAAGAATAAGGCAGAACAGTTGAAACTGGAGCAGCAGCACGGCCAGGTGGACTGGGGACAGCAAGGAGTCATCATGTCAGGTAGTCCTGAGGCATGGTCCTAGGGCTCAGGTCCTCCGAGAGAGAGAAAGAAAGAGAGAATTAGAGAGAGCACACTTAAATTCACACAGGACACCGAATAGGAGACTCCAGATATAACAAACTGACATATATAACATATACAGTTTACTTAATACTTTGTTGAAGAACCTTTGGCAGTGATTACAACCACAAGTCTTCTAGGGTATGACGCTACAAGCTTGGCACACCTGTATTTGGAGAGTTTCTCCCATTCGTCTCTTCATATCAACTCAAGCTCTGTCAGGTTGGATGGGGAGAGTGGCTGCACAGCTATTTTCTCTCCAGAGATGTTC
The DNA here is from genome assembly GCF_045791955.1 of Oncorhynchus clarkii lewisi. Lineage (NCBI taxonomy): Eukaryota > Metazoa > Chordata > Actinopteri > Salmoniformes > Salmonidae > Oncorhynchus > Oncorhynchus clarkii. The sequence continues at coordinate 61,382,297 of NC_092162.1, forward strand.
GATCGGGTTAAAGTTCGGGCTCTGGCTGGGCCATTCAACGACATTCAGAGACTTATACCAAAGCAACTCCTGCGTTGTCTTGGCTGTGTGTTTAGTGTCGTTGTCCTGTTGATGCTGCCACCACCATGCTTCACCGTAGGGATGGTGCCAGGTTTCCTCCAGATGTGACATTTGGCATTCAGGCCAAAGAGTTCAATCTTAGTTTCATCAGACCAGAGAATCTTGTTTCTCATGGTCTGGGAGTCTTTTGGTGCCTTTGGCAAACTCCAAGCGGGCTGTCATGAGGTTTTTACTGAGGAGTTGCTTCCGTCCGATTGGTGTAGTGCTGCAGAGATGGTTGTATTTCTGGAAGGTTCTCCCATCTCCACAGAGGAACTCTATAGCTCTGTCAGAGTGAGCATTGGGTTCTTAGTCACCTCTCTGACCAAGGCCCTTCTCCCCCAATTTCTCAGTTTGGCCGGGTGGCCAGCTCTAGGAAGAGTCTTGGTGGTTCCAAACTTCTTCTATTTAAGAATGATGGAGTCCACTTTGTTCTTGGGGAACTTCAATGATGCAGAACTTTTTTTGGTACCCTTCCCCAGATCTGTGCCTCGACACAATCCTGTCTCGGAGCTCTACAGACAATTCCTTCGACCTCATGGCTTGGTTTTTGCTCTGACATGCACTGTCAACTGTGAGACCTTATATGCAGTTGAAGTCGGAAGTTTACATACACTTGTTTACATACACTTAGGTTGGAGTCATTAAAACTCGTTTTTCAACTACTCCACAAATTTCTTGTTAACAAACTATAGTTTTGGCAAGTTGGTTAGGACATCTACTTTGTGCATGACACAAGTAATTTTCCCAACAATTATTTACAGACAGATTATTTCACTTATAATCCACTGTATCACAATTCCAGTGGGTCAGAAGTTTACATACACTAAATTGACTGTGACTTTAAACAGCTTGGAAAATTCCAGAAAATGATGTCATGGCTTTAGAAGCTTTTGATAGGCTAATTGACATAATTTGAGTCAATTGGAGGTGTAGCTGTGGATGTATTTCAAGGCCTACCTTCAAACTCAGTGCCTCTTTGCTTGACATCATGGGGAAATCAAAAGAAATCAGCCAAGACCTCAGAAAAAAATGGTAGACCTCCACAAGTCTGGTTCATCCTTGGGAGAAATTTCCAAATGCTTGAAGGTACCACGTTCATCTGTACAAACAGTAGTACGCAAGTATAAACACCATGGGACCACAGAGCCGTCATAGCGCTCGGGAAGCAGACGCGCACTGTCTCCTACAGATGAACTTTGGTGCGAAAAGTGCAAATCAATCCCAGAACAATAGCAAAGGACCTTGTTAGGATACTGGAGGAAACAGGTACAAAAGTATCTATATCCACAGTAAAGAGTCCTATATCGATATAACCTGAAAGGCTGCTCAGCAAGGAAGAAGCCACTGCTCCAAAACCGCCATAAAAAAAGCCAGACTATGGATTGCAACTGCACATGTGGACAAAGGTCGTACTTTTTGGAGAAATATCCTCTGGTCTGATGAAACAAAAATACAACAGTTTGGCCATAATGACCATCATTATGTTTGGAGGAAAAAGGGGGAGGCTTGCAAGCCAAAGAACACCATCCCAACCGTGAAGCACGGGTGTGGCATCATTATGTTGTGGGGGTGCTTTGCTGCAGGAGGGACTGGTGCACTTCACAAACTAAATGGCATCATCAGTAAAGGAAAATGATGTGGATATACTGAAGCAACATCTCAAGACATCAGTCAGGAAGTTAAAGCTTGGTTGCAAATGGGTCTTCCAAATGGACAATGACCCCAAGCATACTTACAAAGTTATGGCAAAATGGCATAAGGACAACAAAGTCAAGGTATTGAAGTGGCCATCACAAAGCCCTGACCTCAATCCTATAGAACATTTGTGGGCAGAACTGAAAAAGCGTGTGCGAGCAAGGAGGCCTACAAACTTGACTCAGTTACGGCAGCTCTGTAAGGAACGTATTGTGGGACGCTTGTGGAAGGCTACCCGAAATGTTTGACCCAAGTTAAATAACTGTAGATAGCTGTGTGGCTTTCCAAATCATGTCCAATCAATTGAATTTACCACAGGTGGATTCCAATCAAGTTGTAGAAACAACTCAAGGATGATCATTGGCAACATGATGCACCTGAGTGCAATTTCGAGTCCCATACCAAAGGGTCTGAATTGTTTGGCAAACATTTCTACAACCCTGTTTTCTCTTCGTCATTATGGGGTATTGTGTGCAGATTGCAGAGAATTTGTTTTCATTTAATCCATTTTAGAAAAAGGCTGTAACTTAACAAAATGTGGAAAAAGTGAAGGGGTCTGAATACTTTCCGAAAGCACTGTACGTAGACACTGGTTTGGTGTTGGAGATAATTAACATGTGGCGGAGTTGCCCTTTAAGTAGTACTTCACAAAGTATTTTTACTTAAGTACTTTACTCCACTTATTTTATGCCAAGATGGAGGAGCCATTATAGCCCTAGACCAAAATGAAATAACAAAATATTAACAATATTGCCAGGATGGATGCAAAATGTATACTTTATTAGGTTTTATATTGTATCTTTATTCCCCAATATGTTTCATTACGCAATACATTTTCTATAAGATATAAAATAAAACATAAAGCCATGGTGTGCTCTTGTGGTACTCAATCCTAATATATTTATTGTGTGTGTATGTGTGTGTGTGTGTGTCTGTGAGAGAGAGAAAACATGTGACTGTGTGTGTGTGTGTGTGTGTGTGTGTGTGTGTGCATGCATGTAGCATATGTGTTTGTGCACATTTGTGTATCTGTTTATGTGCCAATGTGTGCATGGGTCTGTGATGGTCCTGTAGATAATGCATGGAAGTGAATATTTCCGCTTGCAAATTTGTAGAAATGTGCATTTTGGCATGTGTCGTGTAGACAATGTGAACATGTTGAGCACAAGGTCAGACCAGCCTATCCCTCAGAGTACGCTTTAAATAGATCATTTTGAGAGAAATGCCGGGGGATGGGGAACTATGGGAGAGATGTGCCCTGGGCCATGCCAAAGAGGAAATGGTAAAGGGAGAAAAAGAGTAGTGTTGGTGTGTGCGTGATCACCCCAAGCCACACAGTCAGACACCACCTACATTCATAACTTCTGCCTTAGGCATGGCTCAGCACAAACCAGGCATTCAAATGTTGGCTACCGTAATTTGACTGGAAACCAACAGCATCCTGATTTAAATGGCAGGCCTGATGGTACAAAGAAGCAGTGAGCATCTGGTTTAATTTAATGTAAGACCCATTGAATGTGGAACAATGGGCAGTGTGGGGCTGGGCTGAAGATTGCCTTTCATTGTTTGTAGGTCTATCAAACATGTTCATTTCAATAGTTATTTTACTGACTATTGAAAATTAATTGATGTTTCGAATCTGACATTCACCCCAATGCCACTAGTCTCGAATTTTATCCATGTAAAATAGACTAGGCCTACTCTTTCCAGTCCAGTCGCTATATAATGCAGGACGGCTCTTTCTTCAGAAACTACAAATCCCGTGAAAAATCATATCTTATTGCAATTTATTTATTTAAATCTTATTTGACCTTTATTTAACTAGGCAAGTCAGTTAAGAACTAATTCTAATTTCCAATGATGGCCTAGGAACAGTGGGTTAACAGGGGCAGATCGACAGATATTTTACCTTGTCAGCTCCGGGATTCGAGGGAAATTATAGGAAATTACCTGAAGGCAAAGCCCATAAACCACTCTAAATATTCAAGTCGATGTGAAGATAGTACAGTGTGGTTGTTGATATTACTATTTTTAGCGATTCTATATTTTATATCCATAAATCAGCACATAAAATGATCTAGTCAATTTGAAGACCTTCCTGGTGGCACGTAAAAACTACAACTCCCTGCTAGTTCAAACAGGAAGCAGAGTTGTGATGTGGCCAACATGCGATGAAACAGAAATGGATGTGCAAGTATTTTCTCTTAAAACCATCGCTTTGCTGTTTTAAAAGCATTATTTGAAGAATGAAAGGCTCCGCGTATCATCTTGTTATTTGTCTTTTGTTGACGTGGCCAAATTTGTTCACGACAGAACGAGTTGAGAGACAAAAATCGTTGTTAGATTTGCACGACAGAGACGATGTTGGATTGGAACAGGATCATACAATTATTCCTGATGACAACAAAAAATCCTCGAGAAACGAAGGAAATATAGCTGCTGCCAACCCTCAACAAGACGGCCACGCAGAGCAATCAACCAGGTTTGATTATAGCTTTTTAATGCGTTGCCCTTGACTGCAACTGGTGAAACAGCTGTCGTTATTCGAGGATGACGTTTGTAGAGCAAGGATAGGGGTAGCTGACTAAACTCCACTCCATGGTGATGTAGTTAGAGTTCATCAGACACTTCCTTCACAACGGAGTTTATTCGGCTACGGTCATGTTTGGTAGGCCAAGGTGACCCATTGCATACTCTTGGTAGCCTAGCTAAAATGTAGTCTTGTATGCTTCCTCCTCAAGCCTGGGGATGAGGTTACCTAAAATGTAATGTCAGTAACGATATTCCTTTACATTGAGACACATTCTTATCACACAGGATAAAAACACACATTGACAAATTACTCTCAAATGACACCCATGTACACAGGCATAAAGCAGGCTGCACTATGCCTGACCAGAGCCAGGTGCACTTCTGTTTTAGCCATAGGATGTCATTTGATAGCCTATTTACCCACGTGTCTCAAAATGATAACTCTTATTCTGTCTCCTTGTTCCAGCCTGTTAAATGACACAGATAACTCCAGTAATGACACCCTCCACGCTACCACTGTGGGTGTCAAGGCAACCCCTAAGCCAACCCCGAAGCCCATCCTGCCAGGTGCTGGGGTCAAGGCCCAGGAGGAGGAACAGTCTAGTGGGATGACCATATTCTTCAGCCTACTGGTCATCGGTCAGTAGTGTCGGTCTTCTGCATATTTTTATTATTATTTTTATTAAAGCGCCTATGGATTTTGAATAAAAAACATATTTAAAAAAATGTAGAGAGAAGAAAGTACTAAATTGTATTGCCTATATTCCATGTTCATGGCTCTATCCATACCCCATCATTGCAACACTAAAACTCTACCACTCCCTCCGATTAGGGGGATCCCTTCACTACATTTAATCCATAGATTGGCCTTTGGAGGAAGGATTGTTGACATATGTTTGACATTTGTATCTTAAAGCATAATGTAGAAGTAATTAATTGAAGTGGGAGCATAATGCTGTATGGATTAAATTGTGACAATCCATAAAATCATGGTCCTTTTTGTTCTAGTTTCATTCGAATCACCCATTAGTAGTGTTTTGGAGGAAGCAAGGAATGGATGATGGGGAATGATGTGGCAGCACTTCAGACAATCTAAAGAGGACATAAGCCTACATGTTCTGCCTCTTAGGAATTCCAGTCCTCTGCATTAGTATTGACTAGTGCAGCCTCCAGAGTTCGAAAATATATTCTAAATCAGACGACCAGTGTTTCCCAAATGGTGGGTCAGTCAGAGGTTGTGGCTGAATCATTTTGTCAAGGCTTAGGACTGGATCCTAGACTGGTTCTTAAACTAGATATAGCATATTTGTTGTGTTAACTCAGTGGGTCACAAGTACATAAAGGTTTAGTTGCAATGTCGGCCGAGCACAATAAAAAAATATCAATATAATCAATTCAACAATACCAAATACTCTCACGTTGCATCTGCAAAACAATTGTATTGTATTTGAGGCTCTGTCAGGAAAGCTAGCCTTCACAATGCTTAACACTTCCTTGAGCTGCCAATTCATCTTTGGTGAAAGTCAATCTTTAAGTGAGGTGTTTAAATGGTTTGAGTGCTTCCTTATTCCTAAATACTCGTTAGTCTATTGGCTACACTACAGCTTTCAGGAAATGACTCAAGACCCACAATCATTAGTCTAGCTCATTAGTAAAAGGGAAAACCAAAGTGTTTGGTCCACAGATTGATGCAAGCGTTGTACCCTGACAGTTTTCAACTTTTTGTTTTCACAACACACAAATGGAAGCAGTGTTGATCAGCACAATTCAGTATGTGGATTCCCAGCACTTTGGGAGATAAGAGGTTAGACGTTTGATGCTGTGAACAGTCTGACTTGGGAGTCTGGACTTCGGTGGTTGGACACTATTTGGATGTTCAGCTAAGTTGATTATTGCAGATTAGTTTATGTTGGTCTAACCACATGGATTGGTTCCATTTGAAATAAAATAGTGAAATTAACCAAAAATGCATTTAAGTTATTATAGCTTAAATGCATTTTTGGTTTTCTTGAAGTCAAATTGTTTGGATGCTCTCAAATACACATATTTTGTCAATTTTTAACGTGTGATCTTAACTATGTTTCATTCCCACATTGACACTGTCCCATTGTATCGGTTTTCTCAGGTATCTGCATCATATTGGTGCACCTGCTTATTAAGTTCAAACTACATTTTCTACCGGAGAGTGTGGCTGTTGTGTCCTTAGGTAAGTACCACGTGTGATGTGCAATCTGTCATACTACTTTAGGTTCATACTGTTTGAGCACTCATTGGATTGGACCTAAATCTTTTTTCTTGTCTTACAATTAGTTTTTATTAATTTATTACACCATTATTTCTGTCTCCCAACCCCGGTTGGGCTGTATGTCAGATATCTCCATTTTAGATCTTTGCAAGGGCACGGCATCTGAAACAGAAATAGCCTTGCAGGTTGACAGAGTAGAATAGATGCTTGTGTAAGATATTACACAGAGAACACATCTAGATGGAGAAGATGGTCATTTCCCAGATTGAAGTTTTTCTGGAGAGGAAATAGTGTTGTATAATTAAGCAATAAGGCCCGTGGGGGGTTTGTTATATGCCCAATATACCACGGCTATGGGCTGTTCTTATGCACGACACAACGCGGCGTGCCTGGATTCAGCCCTTAGCTGTGGTATATTGGCCATATACCACAAACTCTGAGGTGCCTTATCGCTATTATAAACTGGTTACCAACGTAATTAGAGCAGTAAAAATAAATGTTGTCATACCTGTGGTATGTACTCTGATATACCACGGCTGTCAGCCAGTCAGCATTCAGGGATCGAACCACCCAGTTTATAATGCATGTCGCACACACACCACACACAAACTAACCCCTTTCCCCTGTGCCCAAGGGGACTTCCACAAAGAAATGTTATTAGACAATAGCTTTCTTATTCTTTTAAAGATAATACATTAATTCCCTACTTGGTATTAACATCCACACACTGATGGTCTTTAGGAGTTGGTATTTCCATTTCAAGGAGATGTGGCCTTTTCTTAGTTTTGATAATGTGAGACCTTTAAAACTGTCATGGAGATGAGTTTTTTTTATGTGTTGGTGAACTCTTAATGATATCTTGTGGTTGTCTTTCTCTTCCAGGGATCCTGATGGGAGGCTTCATAAAGATCATTGAGTTTCATGAGCTAGCTAATTGGAAGGTACACTACACACTTTGCTGTAAATGTTTAATTCCTGCTTGTTGAATAGAGTCCCTTAAAAGGGCCTTTTATTCTAGGAGTAGACTGATTAATCATGCACAGAATATGTGAATGTTTGAGATGTCTTGTTTTTACAACTTTCTTAGTGTCTGCCCCAGGTTCCCAGTATCCGTGCGTCTGCCCCAGGTTCCCAGTACCCGTGCGTCTGCCCCAGTACCCGTGCGTCTGCCCCAGGTTCCCAGTACCCGTGCGTCTGCCCCAGGTTCCCAGTACCCGTGCGCCTGCCCCAGTACCCGTGCGCCTGCCCCAGTACCCGTGCGCCTGCCCCAGTACCCGTGCGCCTGCCCCAGTACCCGTGCGCCTGCCCCAGTACCCGTGCGCCTGCCCCAGTACCCGTGCGCCTGCCCCAGTACCCGTGCGCCTGCCCCAGTACCCGTGCGCCTGCCCCAGTACCCGTGCGCCTGCCCCAGTACCCGTGCGCCTGCCCCAGTACCCGTGCGCCTGCCCCAGTACCCGTGCGCCTGCCCCAGTACCCGTGCGCCTGCCCCAGTACCCGTGCGCCTGCCCCAGTACCCGTGCGCCTGCCCCAGTACCCGTGCGTCTGCCCCAGTACCCGTGCGTCTGCCCCAGTACCCGTGCGTCTGCCCCAGTACCCGTGCGTCTGCCCCAGTACCCGTGCGCCTGCCCCAGTACCCGTGCGCCTGCCCCAGTACCCGTGCGCCTGCCCCAGTACCCGTGCGCCTGCCCCAGTACCCGTGCGCCTGCCCCAGTACCCGTGCGCCTGCCCCAGGTTCCCAGTACCCGTGCGCCTGCCTCAGTACCCGTGCGCCTGCCCCAGGTTCCCAGTACCCGTGCGCCTGCCCCAGGTTCCCAGTACCCGTGCGCCTACCCCAGGTTCCCAGTACCCGTGCGCCTGCCCCAGGTTCCCAGTACCCGTGCGTCTGCCCCAGGTTCCCAGTACCCGTGCGTCTGCCCCAGGTTCCCAGTACCCGTGCGCCTGCCCCAGTACCCGTGCGCCTGCCCCAGTACCCGTGCGCCTGCCCCAGGTTCCCAGTACCCGTGTGTCATAAAAAGTGATTCATGCTTCAAGACAGCCCCTCAATTTGTTTAACCCAATCTGGGGCCAACCTAAACCATTCCATGTCTGATATACGCACGGTCTTGTTGTTTACTGTGTGACGGTGACTCAACCTTCAGTATCTGAGAGTTATTTCATGAGTCTCTCACGCTCCTACTCTTTCTCTATCTTTTTATTCACCTCTCTTTTCTCTGTCTGCCCTCTCACTCCCTGGCCCCTCTTTTTGCTTTTCCTGCTCATCTCTGTCCCTCTTCTGTCTTTCCTCCTCTTTCTCTTTCCCCATGTGGCCCCTGGTCCTCCAGAGCTGGTACTGGTGGCAGACTTTGCGTGGATTGGATTGCCAGATAGGGGTCTTTGGGATGCCGTTTCTCACTTACTGTAGTTGTGATCCATGCGTACTGGTTCGAATCCCCATATCCACAGTGCTAACCTCACACTGAGCTGTTTCTTTGGCACTACCCCCCCAGGACCATGCTGCTAACTGCCAAGGCCACACTCTATCAACCCCTCAGGCAATGACATCCTGTCTTCCCTGGCTATGCTCTCATCCTTTTCCATTCATCCCTCTATCTCTCTTCTCCAACATGTCTACTTTTCCCTTATGTGCTTCCCTCCTGTTATCCTTTCACTCGCTGCCTCCTTCTCCCATTTCTACTTCTCCCATTTCTACTTCTTCTCCCGTTTCTACTGCTCCTCCCGTTTCTACTGCTCCTCCCGTTTCTACTGCTCCTCCTGTGTCATTTCTTTGCCGGCAGTCCTTTTGTTGTCTCTTCCCTTATGTCCTTTCCTCCTCCACTACAACATGTTGTCTCTTCCCTTATGTCCTTTCCTCCTCCACTACAACATGTTGTCTCTTCCCTTATGTCCTTTCCTCCTCCACTACAACATGTTGTCTCTTCCCTTATGTCCTTTCCTCCTCCACTCCAACATGTTGTCTCTTCCCTTATGTCCTTTCCTCCTCCACTACAACATGTTGTCTCTTCCCTTATGTCCTTTCCTCCCCCACTCCAACATGTTGTCTCTTCCCTTATGTCCTTTCCTCCTCCACTCCAACATGTTGTCTCTTCCCTTATGTCCTTTCCTCCTCTCACTCCAACATGTTGTCTCTTCCCTTATGTCCTTTCCTCCTCCACTCCAACATGTTGTCTCTTCCCTTATGTCCTTTCCTCCTCCACTCCAACATGTTGTCTCTTCCCTTATGTCCTTTCCTCCTCCACTCCAACATGTTGTCTCTTCCCTTATGTCCTTTTCTTCCCCCACTCCAACATGTTGTCTCTTCCCTAATGTCCTTTCCTCCTTCACTCCAACATGTTGTCTTTTCCCTTATGTCCTTTCCTCCTCTCACTCCAACATGTTGTCTCTTCCCTTATGTCCTTTCCTCCTCCACTCCAACATGTTGTCTCTTCCCTTATGTCCTTTCCTCCTCTCACTCCAACATGTTGTCTCTTCCCTTATGTCCTTTCCTCCTCCACTCCAACATGTTGTCTCTTCCCTTATGTCCTTTCCTCCTTCACTCCAACATGTTGTCTTTTCCCTTATGTCCCTTCCTCCTCCACTCCAACATGTTGTCTCTTCCCTTATGTCCGTTCCTCCTCCACTCCAACATGTTGTCTCTTCCCTTATGTCCTTTCCTCCTCCACTCCAACATGTTGTCTCTTCCCTTATGTCCTTTCCTCCTCCACTCCAACATGTTGTCTCTTCCCTTATGTCCTTTCCTCCTCCACTCCAACATGTTGTCTCTTCCCTTATGTCCTTTCCTCCTCCACTCCAACATGTTGTCTCTTCCCTTATGTCCTTTCCTCCTCTCTCCTCATCCATAAATCCATCTCCCCTCTGCAGCATGTGTAGTTTCTGTTCCTTTTGTTCTTCCCTGGCAGTCCTTTTTTTAACTAGGCAAGTCAGTTAAGAACAAATTCTTATTTACAATGGCGGCCAAACCCGGACGACGGGACTCCCAATGGGACTCCCAACCTATGGGACTCCCAATCTTGGCCGGATGTGGCACAGTCTGGATTCGAACCAGGGACTGTAATGATGCCTCTTGCACCGACATGCACTGCCTTAGACATCTGCTCCACTCGGTAGGACAAGAACTCTTGACCATCAGATCGGATGTTACCTAGCCCAATTCTGCCTTCTACTTCGACTCATCTGCCCTGGGCTCTCTGCAATTCCAACCCAATTTCTGGGCTACCCAAGAGAAAATGTACTTATAGTCACGTAATAATAAGATGGATGACCTCAGATCGCGGATTTGCTACCAACGGGACTCTCGGAATTGCAATATTCTATGTTTTTCAGAAACCGGTGCGTCAAGTCTGACACCAACCGGCTCTTGAACAGCTTCTATTCCCAAGCAATACGACTGATAAATAGATAACAAAATGGCTACACAGACTGAGTTTACCTTGTAACTTCATTGACCTTTTATTTCAGTATTTGCACTGTCTCTATGCGCACAGTGCATTTGGAAAGTATTCAGACCCCTTCCCTTTTTCACATTTTGTTGCCTTATTCTAAAATGAATTAAATATTTTCAATCTACACAATACCCCTTAATGACAAATCGAAAACAGATTTTTAGGAATGTTATTAAATGTATTAAAAATAAATAACATAAATTCCTTATTTACCTAAGTATTCAGATCCTATGAGACTCGAAATTGATCTCAGCTGCATCCTGTTTCCATTGATCATCCTTGAGATGTTTCTACAACTTGATTTGAGTCCAACTGTGGTAAATTCCATTAATTGGATATGATTTGGAAAGGCACGTACCTGTCTATAAAAGAACCCACAGTTGACAGTGCAAGGACCAAGCCATGAGGTCGGAGGAAGGATTGTGTCGGCACAGGTCTGGGGAAGGGTACCACAAAATGTCTACAGCATTGAATGTCCACAAGAACACAGTGGCCTCCATTATTCTTAAATGGAAGAAGTTTGGAACCACCAAGACTCTTCCGAGAGCTGGCTGCCCGGCCAAAGTGAGCAATCGGGGGAGAAGGGCCTTGGTCAGGGAGGTGACCAAGAACCCGATGGTCACTCTGACAGAGCACACATCCAAGACAATGCAGGAGTGGCTTTGGGGCAAGTCTCAATGTCCTTGAGAGGCCCAGCCAGAGCCCGGACTTGAACCCGATCTAACATCTCTGGAAAGATCTGTTTAAATATTTGCGCAGCACTGCTCCCCATCCAACGTGACAGATCTTGAGAGGATATGCAGAGAAGAATGGGAGAAACTCCCCAAATACAGGTGTGCCAAGCTTGTGTCATACCTGAGAAGACTCGAGGCTGTATACGCTGCCAAAAGTGCTTCAACAATGTACAGAGTAAAGGGTCTGAATATTTCCGTTTTTTATTTATAATAAATTTGCAAATGTTTCTAAAAACCTGGTTTAGCTTTGTCATTATGGGGTATTGTGTGTAGATTGAGATTTTTTAAATTGAATCCATTGTAGAATAAGGCTGTAACGTAACAAAGTGGAAAAAGTCAAGGGGTCTGAATACTTTCCAAAGGCACTGTACATTTTATAGTGACTCTGCACACCCACTCGCATACAAGCTGCTGCTACTCTGTTTATCTTATATCCTGTTTTCTCGTCACCTTACCCCTATACATACCTACCTACCTCCATCACTCCAGTATCCCTGCACATGTAATATGGTATTGGAACTGACTTTTAAAATATTTCCTCTATGTAGTATGCTTACTTTGTGTGTGTGTGTGTGTGTGTGTGTGTGTGTGTGTGTGTGTGTGTGTATGTATGTATTTTTGTTTTGTTTGCTGACAAACAAAATGCCTTCCTTGCTGAGTTTGCAAGGAAGGCATTTCACTGTACTTGTGCATGTGACATTAAACATGTGAAACTAAAATTGCATTAGAAGATTTAACTAATTAACTGAACTAGAAACAGTTCCTAATTCTTATCCAGAATATAAAGCGTCAGTCTATCTACTTCCTCTTATGTAGAGTGGTGACACAATGTACCTTAGTAGTCAAGCCTTATGACTAATCAACCTGCTCTATGGTCGGGATTAGATAGACCTGTTTGCTCAGAAATCTGCTTTGCATGTCCAAACTGCCCTGTCAGCACAAAGCAGACAGGTTAGCCTAGTAAAAACAAATTACAACATCAAAGATCCACCACCATATTTTACAGTAGGGATGAGCTATTTTCTGCATATGCATTGTTCTTTTGAGGCCAAGCCCTCCTCTGGTGTGCGGTGGGTTTGAGTATATCTCTAATTTCTTGTCATATGACCATTAGCACTGTTTCCAATCCAAGTGCCAATGCCGTTTCGCACCGCCTGGAGTTTATGTTCAGATGACAGGAAAAAGAGCTGTTTGGCAGAAAATACCTCATCCCTACTGTAAAATATGGTGGTGGATCTTTATGGGGCTGTTTTGCTTCCACTGGGCCTGGGGCCCTTGTTAAGGTCAATGGCATCATGAAATTTATCAAGTACCAGGACATTTTTATCCCAAAACCTGGTTGCCTCTGCCAGGAGGCTGAAACTTGGCCTCAAGTTATCTTCCAGCAAGATAATAACCCAAAGCACACGTCAAAATCCACAAAGAAATAGTTAATTAACCACAAAATCAACATTTTGCGATCTCCATCTCCGGACTTGAACCCTATTGAAAACCTGTGGTTTGAAGAGGGCAGTCCATAAGTACAGATGAAGGTTTTCAAGGATCTGGAAAGATTCTGTATGGTTGAATGGTCTAATATCCCTCCCAAAGTTTTCTCCAATCTCATAAAACATGATAGAAACTCTGTATCGTTATCCTCACAAGGGGAGGGTTCTGGAGTATTGAAAACAGGGGATCCTACTTCTTAGTCTCTCTCTGAGTGATTTGTATTATAATTTGTATTTTATTTTTTTAGCAAGCAATATAGCTCAGTATTTGTATCATTTATTTTAAACTTCTGTGCCCCACTGGATATGGTATTCAGGTTGACTATGTATAACAATAATATGATTGTACACACTTAGTTACACCTGAATCACTAACATGCCGTACTTACTGTCACGCATGTTGATATTCATAGTCGGCATCGATATAGTGGGGCGATTTACAATCCCCACACACAACGTAATGCAACAGCACATGACGCCTACTCCTGATCCAGGAGCCCAGACAATTTAGCTGAGAGCCAACAATGATTTCATTATATCCCATTAACCTAACGTAGCAGGTGTACAAGAAACGCCTGAGCGGAATCCCCACATCCGGTTTTCAGGGGAAACGGAAGCTTGGTTGAAGATGCTGTATCCCTGGAAAACCGGATGTTTCCCCCCCGCATAAATGATGAGAAAGAGGTCACAGGTCAGGGTACAGTGTGAGTCAGATAAAGTACCATAAATCTGAGTATGTACGTTATGTATGCATGAGTAGTTTTATAGACGTGTGTGCCCCTGAGGGGCTTATCATGTGCGTCATGGTGGTGCTAGGCTAGGTCAAACTCAGTCTTGTGCCTCTAAGGGGAGCCTCACTATGATTCATTAGTGTGTGTGTGTGTGAAGCTCTCTTGAAGTTGAAGTGAAATGTGTTTTGACAAATCGAGGTCTGTTGCTAACTTATGTAGGCCCTCTTTCCTGTCTCATCTCTCCTTCTCTTTTCATTTTCTCTCATCCTTTCCACTCCTCGCTCCCACTGACTGCAGTCACCTGAATTCTTTTGTTGCAAAAAATCATTGCTAAAGATGAAACGAGGTTGTTAACCACCATGTCTCCTGATAGGAAGAGGAGATGTTTCGTCCCAACATGTTCTTCCTGCTGCTTCTGCCGCCCATCATCTTCGAATCAGGATACTCTCTACATAAGGTTTGTGTGTACTTGCGTACGTGTGTGTTTCTGTGTGTTTACGAGCGTGTGTCTACGTGTGTTTCCTCTTGGTGTATTGGGATATTTGGTGCTCATCTTTCCACCTCCATGTGTTCTGGTTGCCAGGGTAACTTCTTCCAGAACATTGGTTCCATCACACTGTTTGCTGTCATTGGGACAGCCATCTCTGCCTTCATCGTAGGTGGAGGGATCTACTTCCTAGGACAGGTGAGGCTTCTAGAACTCTATAGGGTTGTGGAGTCCCCCACCATTCCTGGGACAGGTGAGGCTTCTGGAACTCTCTAGGGTTGTTGGGTCCCCTGCAATTCCTGGGACCGATGGGCTTCTAGAACTCTCTATTTCCCCATTCCACATCTGTTTTAGCTAATCCACCACCAGGGATTTACTGATGAGTAGTT